>NC_059500.1:32210275-32522625 GCF_018139145.2 Gymnogyps californianus | reverse complement strand
TTTCAGTCCCTCACACACCCATTCAACATCACCTTTGTTTTCCATCCCCTAATCCTCACTCACATGTGGCTCTCAACCACATCATTGCTAACTGCAAGGACTGTGCAATCAAACCTCTCCCTTACATATAGTGTGACACCTCTACCTCGCCTGCCCTGCCTGTCCCTCCTAAACAGCCTGTAGCCCTCCATCACAGCACTCCCATCATGGGACTCATTCCACCAGCTCTCACTGATACCAATGATATCGTAGCTCGGGGAGCTGACCAGAGCTTCCAGTTCATCCTGTTTGTTTCCCAAAGGCCTTGGAAACTCAGTACAGAGCCTCTTCGGGGGCATTCTGGGCATTCCAGCCCAAAACCTCTGTTGCAAACTGTATCAACAAATCTCAATAATGTTGCAGAGTTCAAAGCAAGGAGGGGAGGGAGATTTTTATTTCAAAATAAAATTTATGTCCTGTCACTCATTCACATGCATGGTGTCATATCCACCTATTTGCAAGCAGCTAAATGTGTATTTCCACCTAGTCTGGACAGAATTACATGAGGTGAGACAGAGGACAAGAAACACAGCCTTTGGAGGCCTCTTCACATATCCTGGATTGTCCCTGCCTGGGTGTCCTGAGAAGCTGCACGTAGATGTGATCTTGATGAAGTGCTAGTGTGGGTGCTATCAACACCTGCCATTCTCACAGCCCTTTTTCTGCCAGTCCTGAGGCTTCCATGCTCAGATGGTCCCCTTCATGCTTGGTCATACCAATCACCGAACCACAGAACCGCTCCTACTACAAGGGGACTGAGGAGGTCTCTGGTCCAACCACTGGCTCAGGGCAGGGTCAACAATGAGTATAGATCTGGATGCTCTGGGTTGTCGCCACTCAGGTCTTGAAGGCATATCTCTGGGCTCATGGATCCCACAACCTCTCTGGGCAAGCCATTCAAGTACTTCATGATCCTCACAAGGATTTTGGTTTGGGGCAGGCGCCATGGGCAAGGATGGCCCGTTGTGATGTCGCCGAGCGATGGACTATGACAACCCCAAGCGATGGATTGTGACCAGGCGTCCCTCACTGCTTATATTTGGGCACCGAGTCTCACCCAGCTGGCTCGTGCCTGCACTCCAGCTGAGCGAGTTTGCGAGGTTTGGAGTGTTGAGCGAGGCCTTTGGTGCTGGTGTCGTGCTCGGGCAGTTGTTTGTTGCAGCTCTCAGTGCCCGACCCCAGAGCCGTTGGAGGATTTTGCCCGGCCCTGCCAGGTTCAGGCAGCCGGGGCACGCAGGAGGCGCGCTCGCAGCAGCAGAGGTGAGCTGGGTGGGGAAACCTGACCCTGGGGAGCTGGGAGGGTTTCCTTCTGGAGGGACCTGGGCATTTCTTCCACCCTCCCCCGGGCCAGCCAGTGACCGTGGCCTCTCTTCCTTTTCTAGTTTCTCCATCCCGAGAGGGAGCGGCTTGACATCCGCAGCTCCCCCCAGCCCACCGCAGCAAGTGGAGAGCATGGCCACAGAGCTGGACAAACGCTGTCCAATATGCCTGGACAGCTGGGAGGAGGCCAGCTACGTGATGCCGTGCCTCCACCAATTCTGTTACGCGTGCATTGTGCGGTGGGCTGAGAGCAAGCCCGAGTGCCCCCTCTGCAAGAGGAGGATCGTCTCCATCGTGCACTCGGTGCGGGCGGACGACGACTTTGAGGAGCACGTCCTCACACCATCTGCGGCA
The DNA here is from genome assembly GCF_018139145.2 of Gymnogyps californianus. Taxonomy (NCBI): domain Eukaryota; kingdom Metazoa; phylum Chordata; class Aves; order Accipitriformes; family Cathartidae; genus Gymnogyps; species Gymnogyps californianus. The sequence goes on along the minus strand of NC_059500.1, from coordinate 32,520,912 downwards.
TCATCAGTCGTTGGCCGCCACGCAGGAGGAGCTCCTGGCCGTCCAGCTGCCCACAGCCCTGCAGCAACAGAACGACAGCCTGTGGAGCACCAGCTGCCCAGGGCTCCTCTGGGCGGCCTCCAGCCACTCACCTGGGCATTCCTTTTCCGGGACCACCCAGCTCTCCTCCAGCTCCTTCTGCCCTGGGTGCGTCAGGAGCTGAGACTGATCTTTAGGAACCGACGTTCACAGGTGGTCATAGTGGAGGACCTCGTCATGTCTGCCCTGGGCCTCTTTGGGCTGAACGAAGATCTCCTGATCCGGCTGCTGCGGGTCAGCCTCCAAAACCGCACGGCGACGTTCGTACAGCACCTTATCGATGTTGCTGTGCAACGGTGCAGCAGGGAGGCCCACCGTCTGCTGGACCTCGAGGACGGCCGTGTTGCTGCCTCCCGAAGGGGGTCTCCTGCCCCTGGCCCAGCCCCGTCCAGCAGCCCTGCTGGAGCTGATGAAGAGGAGCGCCCCAGCACCTCAACCGCTGCTCTTCGTGGGGGTCCCAGTAGCCCCCGCGACGCCCCCGTTCCCACCCACGGGGAGCAGGAAGAGCCACATGAGGGTCCAGGGGAGGCTGTGGCAGGTCCCTCCACTCCCAGCCGGGGCAGCAACCGCTTACCTGGTGGGCCCCGGCGAGCTCCGAAAAGGAGGGCAGGCATCTCCCAGGACTCTTCCCGGCCACCCAAGAGGCCACCCCGGCGGCAAAACTAGAACCAGGCCCCAGGAGCTGCCAAATCCAGGGCTGGGCCAGCAGCTGGGGCACGTGCTGGCCCGCAAGTCAATCAGAAGGCTCTCAGTAGACTAGATCTAGCAAAGAAAATAAATACATGAAAACTACAGAAGGAGTCTTGGTGTTACTAACAATGCCATTGGCGTTGCTATCCCCACCCATGGTGCTTTCTCCCCCTTTTCCTGGTGCTATGCCCTCCGTTTCCTCATGTGTCCACGGGGCTCTACGGAGTCCAGGGTGGTGGGAGAGGGGGTGTGGCGATGCTGCCCCTGGCTGGGAGGGGTGGGATGTTAATGCTGACGGCTCCTTCTACACGTGCCAGGTACTATTTCCTTGTTCCCCCAAAGGCAAGTGCTGCCCAGCTCCAGGCCTGCATCTCTGCAGCTGTTCCTGGGGCAGATGTTTCCAGCCGGGGGCTCTCCAGGGCCAGCCTGTGCCCCATCGCTCATCACCCCAGGCCTGGCCTCCTCCTCACCGCACCCTCTGCCCCCACATCCCAGGGCTCTGCTCTCCTGCCAGCCTGCACCGCCTGGTGCAGCCTCGCTATGGCAGCACCCACATCCCTCCTCCTGCACGGAGTCATGACGTGGTGCTGCTCTCTGCATCACCCTAAGGCCGTACCCTGCCAAGGCAGGAGCCCCAAGAAGTTCAACAAGGGGAAGCGCAAAGTCCTGCACCTGGGGAGGGACAACGCCAGGCACCAGCACGTGCGGCGGGCTGCCCGGCTGGAAAGCAGCCAGGGAAAGGTGACCATGCTGCTGCCCTCGAGCACAGGCTTTCTTCCCGCTCTTCCAGATCCAGCCTTGGCTGTTAAGAAAAAGACATTGTCTGCCTGAATGTTGAATGCCAGCCCCACCACCACTGAAAGTAATGGGACCAGCCAATACAGTCATGTATTTGTGGCTGTAACCGAGCTGAGCTGAGCAGTCAGTCATCTGCTAGCCATGACATTCCAGTGGGGACAGACTAAAAATACTTTGTGTGATAATATATGCAGGAAATACGGTGCTGAAGGACATACTTGTGAGCCAGATGTTCTATTAGCGTTTGCTGGTTTTGGCTTGTGGTTACTGAAGAAGCTGTGCATTTGAGCAATATGGGCTTGATGCCACCTGCTCTGTGCAGGGCCTGCTTCTCCATAATCCTTTGCTTTATGTTGCCATTCAGACAGTGTGAGGAGGAGTCTTAGATGCCGCTGTTCACATTCTTGACAACAGGAATGCAACAAGACTGTGAGTTGGGGAAAACACAAAGCTCACTGACAAATGATGGCATTTATTTGAAGAGATTAAATAAGCAGTGAAGCCTTTTGTATTAACCATCTGTTCAGCAACTTTTGGAAATATATTTTTACAGCTGCTAATCTCAGTTTTTAAGGGGAGGGTTTTTTTCAGCCAAACTGGATGTCCAGACTCTAAGAGCCAAAGATTTTTCAAGATTCTGTTCACAGTGACCCAGAAGCAACTTAAGCAGTGCCAGGACACATGAAAGTACTGTTGCTGCAAGTAACCCCAGATGCCTGTGCTGGGGCCGCAGCGCTGCTGGGGGGAGTGCCGTGGGCGAGGATGGCCCGTTGTGATGTCCCTGAGCGATGGACTGTGATGTCACCAGCGATGGACTATGACGTCCCCGAGCGATGGATTGTGACCAGGCGTCCCTCGCTGCTTATATTCGGGTGCCGAGTCTCACCCAGCTGGCTTGTGTCCACACTCCGGCTGAGCAAGTCTGCGAGGTTTGGAGCGTTTAGCAAGGCCTTTGGTGCTAGTGTTGTGGTCAGGGAGTTGTTTGTTGCAGCTCTCGGTGCCCGACACCAGAGCCATCGGAGGATTTTGCCCGGCCCTGCCAGGTTCAGGCAGCCGGGGCACGCAGGAGGCGCGCTCGCAGCAGCAGAGGTGAGCTGGGTGGGGAAACCTGACCCTGGGGAGCTGGGAGGGTTTCCTTCTGGAGGGACCTGGGCATTTCTTCCACCCCTCCCTGGACCCGCCAGTGACCGTGGCCTCTCTTCCTTTTCTAGCGTGACACCGGCTGCTGCAGCGCCGGTGAAAGCGAGCAGCTTGACATCTGCAGCTCCCCCCAGCCCACCGCAGCACGTGGAGAGCATGGCCACGGAGCTGGAGGACCGCTGTCCCATCTGCCTGGACAGCTGGGAGGAGGCCAGCTACGCGATGCCGTGCCTCCACCAATTCTGCTACGCGTGCATCGTGCGGTGGGCTGAGAGCAAGCCCGAGTGCCCCCTCTGCAAGAGGAGGGTCACATCCATCTTGCACTCGGTGCGGGGGGACGACAACTTTGAGGAGCATCTGCTCACACCATCTGCAGCACCGTCAGTTGTCGTCCACCAGGCAGGAGGAGCTCCTAGCCGTCCAGCCACCCACAATCTCCACCGCCCTGCAGCATCCCAGCCATCAGCTGCGGGGCTGGTGCCCAGGGCTCCTGTGGGCGGCCTCCATCCCCACATCTGGGCGTTCCTCTTCCGAGAGGACTCAGCTCTGCTCCGGCCGGTGCGACGCTGGCTGCGACAGGAGCTGCGGCTGATCTTCAGGGGTGGCCGCTGGGAAGCATCAGCAGCGCAGAGACTCGTCCTATCCGTCCTGCACCTCTTTGGCCTGGACGAGGAAACCCTGTTCCAGCTGCTGCAGGGTGCCCTGGGCGTGCACACGAGGATCTTTGTGCGCCGTCTGATTGACACCATCGTGGACCGGTGCAGCGGGGAGGCCCGACGTCGGATGGGCCTGGAGGACGCCCGTGCTGCTGAGGAGCAGGAGGGCAGCCCTGCAGCTGCCCCTGGCCCCACTGCCTCCCGAAGGGGGTCTCCTGCCCCCAGTCCAGCCCCTCCAGCAGCCCTGACAGATCTGAGGCAGAAGAGCCCCCCAGCAACTCATCGGCTGCCCTTCGTGGGGGTCCTGGCAGCCCCCCCTCTGCCCTCGTGCCCACCGACGAGGAGCAAGAAGAGCCGCAGGAGGACCCAGAGGAGGCTGTGGCAGGTCCCTCCACTCCCAGCCGGGGCAGCGAACGCTCCCCTGGGGGGCCCCGGCGAGCTCCGAAGAGGAGGGCTGGCAGCCCTGGGGCCACTTCACCTCCAAACAAGAGGCCACCCCGCCAGCCATAGTAGGAGGGTGCCCCAAGAGCTGGTGAAACCAGCGCCGGGCCAGCGACTGGGACACCCACCAGCGCCCAGGGGGACTGGCAGACCGTCATCATTAGTCTAGATCTAAGGATCAAATAATACAGTAAATGTATGAAAACTACAGAAATAGTCTTGGTATTTCTAACAATGGAGTTGGCGTTGCTATCCCACCCGTGTTGGTTTCTCATGTGGCCAGAAATGGCTACCAAGAGGATTTGGTCGATACTTTCCTCAGGGGCAGAAGCGAGGATGACTGTCCTGGAGTTCCTCGCAGCATCCTCGTGCCTTTTTTAAAGATGAGGTGCAACGTTTGGCGCTCTCTAGTTGTTGGTGCCTCCCCCAAGCTCCCCAACCTTTCAAAGATGACAGAGCGCAGCCTCACAGTGACATCAGCCAGCTCACTCAACACCGTCAGACAAATCTCATCAGGGTTGATGGACTTGTAGGGGACAAGATTTCTTAGGAGACCCTTGAGTTCAACGTCCTCTGATAGTGGAATTCCTCTGCTCCTTGATCCCTGCCTCTGGGCTAAAATGCCTGGGAAGAGTGTCAGTGAAGACTGAGATGAAGGCGGCACCGAGTACCTCAGCTTTGCCCGCGTTTGCTGTTAGTGTGTCATGCAGCCCATTCGGCAAGCAGGCGTGTACTTTCCTTGCCTGATTTACTGTTTCTGTAGCAGCAGAAGCCCTTCTTGTTGCTTTTCATATCCCTTGCTAACCCTGGCTTAGCTTTGGTTTTCCTGCGATCCAGAGATCGCATCTCTGCACACCTCAGCAGTGTTTCTATATCCTCTTTCATAACCTGTCCTAACTCCCCCCGCCTGTATACATCTTTCTTTGCATTGCTCTGCCATGAATGTCCTGCTTGGCCATGCCAGCCTCCTGATGGATCTGTTGTGGTTTTTTTCTTAAGCCTCGGCACGGACTTTTCTTGTGTTTGGAGAAGATTATCCTTAAAGGCCTGCTAGCCCTTTTGCGCTCCTTTGCCCTTCAGGGTTGGCTCCCACAAGAGCTGCCTCCCACGTACCATTCCCTGAATAAGCCACAGCTTTCTCTCGCCAGGCCCAGGGCTACTCGCCTTTCTAACCCCTCCCCGGGATCTTGAACTCCTCTGTATCAATCAGGATCGTTGCAGTCATGGCTCCTATTCACTGTCGCAGCCCTGACCAGTTCTTCCTTGTTCCTAAGTAGCACATCCAGGACAGCATCACCCCAAGTTGGTCCATCCAGCATCTGTGTTACCCCTGACACCCTCCAGAAATCTCCCTGATGGCCTTTCCCTTGCACCAGGTGCCAGGGAGGTTGAAGTCCCCCAGGAGAACCAGTGCCAGTGACCAGAAACTCTACTCCAGAAAAACGTTTCGAAAGCAGGCATTTTCCACTGGCTGTTGACATTAAATGGGCATGAATGAGTGTGAGATGGTCTAGGAGGTAGTGTTTATTTTTCCGTTAGGGTGAGATTTTCCATTGAGTTGGCTGGTCTCTCTTCCACACGCCTTTATGCAGAGCTCCCTTTCGCTTTCTCCGTACCACGTATTAGCAGAGACCACCAGGGCACCTTTTGGGAAGGCTGAACCAGCTGCAAGCACGTCTCTGGAGTAGGTGAACCGCTACTTAGATTCCAGTTTGCAGTGACTGATACAGTGTGAGTTAATGCACCCTTAATCTAATGCTGCAGGCACTCAGGAGCTTTATGTGTCTCCTGTTGGCAGCACTATTTCTTTCACTACAGGAATAATTCGGCGGTTTACCTGAGGTGTGAAACTGCTACCAACCTTCCACAGTCATTCTCATTTATTGTGCAAGGCAACACTGAAGCAGCTTCACACTGTATTTGTCATCATAGTAAAGAGCAGCTGCTCAGGTTAATCAGCTTACCAGACCGCGAAGGTATCAGGCAGTGACCATGGGAGCAGTGGTAACTTGCAGCAAGGTAGTTGTAACCACTTCAGCCACTACCAGCTGCAGGCAGAAGAGTCTGGATGTTACTTTTTGCTGGCTTTATCAGTGACCTCTCATGTCTGCATGCCTCAAGGTCTGAAAAAAGTCATCAAAAGGGACTGCAGCCTTCAGACTTGGAGAAGTGCCACTCCGAAGCAGCGGTACTCCCTTGGATGAGGGAAATCCTTGTGTGCATTTTCAGCGCCGCACCCGGAAGCATGGGAATTCCCGTTAGAGTTTCCGTCAGCACTTGGACACCACGGATGTTAGCACTGGAGTCTGCACAGAAGCACCTGTAGTTCATACACACTGACATAAAGTTAGTGTGAGGTCAAAATGAAACCCAGCCTTTAGTGGTAGAAGGGGACTGAAATTTCCTTTAAGGAGGGGTTCATACTTGGGCTCTTTTATTTTGAGAGCAATTGCTTTTTTGTGGTTAACCTTTTAGCTTGATTGGCACTCAAACAGCTGCCAGGAATACTGGGAATGCACTATAAAATAACAGCGTGGCAAGTGCGTTAGACTATCCTCTTGACAGGCTTATGTATTTATTACACTAATTATGTGGGTGTAGTAATTGTATTAGGAATATCTAGATGATATTTCCCGTCTGTAAAATCAGTACCAGGCATGGGGAAACCCACAAAAGATTTCTCAGCTGACTCTAATCTGCAAATTTTCCTTAAACATACCGTAAATTTTCTCATTCGGTAGCAAAACCTTTGATTTTTTTTTTTTTTTCCCCTACACAGAGATTTAGGTGCAGTAACTATAGTAATTATGTGAACTTCTTAACTTGAAATCGCTGTTCATTTCATTTTACCCCATCTATTAAGGAAGCAAGGGACAAGGGGTGGGGAGAGGAGTCTCAGTTCAGGGAGTGGCTACAAGGCATGCTGCCTCTGAGAGCTATTCCTGGAGCACTGCTTCTGACAGTCCAGCTTCACGCCAGCGCTGTGCCTGCAGTTAGAATCTAGCCCTTTCATATATCTTTTGTTTGTTTGTTTATAGGCTCTCTTGCAGTCGTATCAGTGTCATTTTGCTACTCCAGGATATGAGGTTTGCCAAGAAAGGCCGTATGGGAGCTTGCAGTTGAACACAACGCTGCATACTGCATGTTGCCCAAAGCATTTTAAAGCAGAGGTCATCTTCCAGGCTTGTAACAGTCGAGCCTAGTGACTCTGGAAGCTTAGCCCATCGGTGTCAATGCCCGGAAGAGGCTATTGACTGGGTGTCGGAATGAAGCTCCGTAAATCTGTGTATGCAGAAAGACTACTTGTCAGTGAGGAGAGGAAGGTATTGAATTCAGTATGCTTCACGAAAGTTTATTTGGAAATGCACAGATCTTTTTTTCTGTGAAAAGTTTCATTATTTAATCAGTGGTTTCTTTGGAGGACCGGGGCCTGTTGTGCTTGTTGACTTGTTGTGAGAACTTACTCTGTGAAAAGAAGCTTTGTAACGGTGTCCCATGTTACGATGTGCAGTTCGAGTATAAGGTAATAGCAAAGGCCTTGAAAACATGGGTGTGGGCTAAAAGAGCATCCCAAGGCTATAAAAAGTTCACTAGTAGTCAGTTACTGGTCATGGAAGAAGTACAGCCTTGAGACCTGAGAAAAAACTGTATCATGAAGAGAAAAAAAGAGGAAGAAGCTAAGCAAGAAAAATGTTGACCAACAGGCTAATATGCCTAACAACCTGGGAAAGTAACGCTTTCAAGTCTCGCACTGCGTGAAGTCCATCAGGCAGAGGCCTAAGGCTGAGACCCTGCTTAGAGAGTCAAATATCTTAGGGTAAGATTTCACCACTGAGTGAATTTTCTCATTACACATACCGGATCAAAGCTGTGAGCATACTCGTGGCTTCAAGGACCCTGGCTGTTAGGGACCCTTAGATGCGACAGCATTGTCCAAGGGCTCTGCATAACAAGATCAGTGTTTACATGTCTGTGTGTTTTCACCTCAGATTATGCGTGTTTCACCTCTTCAGCCACCAAAAAAAATCCCCATTGCGCGTTACTACAGTTTGTCTAGCTACTTTTGGTAAAAGGCTCTGGGGTTTCTCTGGCAAACATCGAGGCAAATACTTGCATCAGTCAATGCTCATCGTAAGTCAGTGCATTCAATCTCTGCACTAACTTGCAATAAGTGCCTACACCCTGTTGCCTGGGTCATCCCACTGTCTTAGATACCTGTATGTTATTAGGCTGCCGATCACGATTAGCATTACCATAATTTTTACAAGTCCTACCCAGATGTTAGGACTGATGGCAGATAAAGAATATGAAGGTGGTTCTCACCGCAAAGAACTGACAATCTAAGGACGCAAGGAATGAAACCGTGCTTGCAAGAAAGGAGCACGTTCATAGCAGAAGTTATGTTTCAGACCTTTTGGAGGCGAGTGCTGACTTTTCAAAACCAAGTGAGAAGCGACAGGCACAGCAGCATGGCTTGCACAAGGCCCTGAAGGTGGAGAAAGCAGCTTGTATTGGCTGTGCTGAAGCAGGGGGAGGTAGGCAGAGGGCAGTACTCCAGGTGGATGCCTGTGAGGCTGGATACCAGCAGAAAAGCAGCAGCAGAGATAGGGAAGAAGGAAGATTTTGAGCTTGTGATGGTGGTTAGGAAGAGCTGTTACTTAGGTGGATGTGTAGAAGGACTCCAGAAGGGCAGCACAGTCTGGAGGGGCTTTGGATCAAATGGAGCACACACTGGTAATGGAGAGGTGAGCGCGAGTAGCAGAGTGAGTGGCAGGCGGTAACAGGAAGAGCTCCCTCCTCACCCTTAATGAAGGGCAGCATTTACACCTTTCACGAGTGAAAATTTACACCTTTCACGAGTGTCACCCTCCTGCCAGGCACCACTGCAAAAAGCCTGTCCCTAGCCCCTTGATCCCATGCCCATAGGCACCCGAGTGTGCTGTGAGGTGCCCAAACCCTTCTCTGCTCCACCCTGAACCAGCCCTGGCCTCCCAGACCCTCCTCTCAGGGCGAGTACTTCAGTCCCACAGTCCCAGTGGCCTCCTCTGAGCCCCTCTGGTTTGTCAATGTATCTCCCGTCTGGGACCCCAAACAGGACATAGTGCCCGGATGAGGCCTGATGGGTGCTGAGCAGAGAGAATCACCCCTGCCCGCCTCCCCCCACCCTGGATAAGAGAGAAAGTAGGAGAAAATCTCTGAGAGCGAGCCAAGTGCTGCCTGTGACGCCCCGTGGGAGGAAGCAGGGGAGCCCAGAGGGCTGGCCAGCAGGGCTGGGGTGTGGGGAGAGCCCGTGGGACTTTGTCCTGCAGCCTCCCAGGGAGGCACGAGGTGTTAGCGAGTGAACCCTCTTGCCATATGTGCCTGGAGACGTCTGCCCCGGCCAGAGCGACCTGACGGGGCCCTGGGAAGACACGGCCGAGGCCTCGGCGACTGGCGTGAAACACCGATGCCGAGCACAAGACAAGAGATGGGGGGATGGAGTGGGCAGTGGAGTTGCGGTAACCCCAGATGCCTGTGCTGGGGCCGCAGCGCTGCTGGGGGGAGTGCCGTGGGCGAGGATGGCCCGTTGTGATGTCCCTGAGCGATGGACTGTGATGTCACCAGCGATGGACTATGACGTCCCCGAGCGATGGATTGTGACCAGGCGTCCCTCGCTGCTTATATTCGGGTGCCGAGTCTCACCCAGCTGGCTTGTGTCCACACTCCGGCTGAGCAAGTCTGCGAGGTTTGGAGTGTTTAGCAAGGCCTTTGGTGCTAGTGTTGTGGTCAGGGAGTTGTTTGTTGCAGCTCTCGGTGCCCGACACCAGAGCCATCGGAGGATTTTGCCCGGCCCTGCCAGGTTCAGGCAGCCGGGGCACGCAGGAGGCGCGCTCGCAGCAGCAGAGGTGAGCTGGGTGGGGAAACCTGACCCTGGGAGCTGGGAGGGTTTCCTTCTGGAGGGACCTGGGCATTTCTTCCACCCCTCCCTGGACCCGCCAGTGACCGTGGCCTCTCTTCCTTTTCTAGCGTGACACCGGCTGCTGCAGCGCCGGTGAAAGCGAGCAGCTTGACATCCGCAGCTCCCCCCAGCCCACCGCAGCACGTGGAGAGCATGGCCACGGAGCTGGAGGACCGCTGTCCCATCTGCCTGGACAGCTGGGAGGAGGCCAGCTACGCGATGCCGTGCCTCCACCAATTCTGCTACGCGTGCATCGTGCGGTGGGCTGAGAGCAAGCCCGAGTGCCCCCTCTGCAAGAGGAGGGTCACATCCATCTTGCACTCGGTGCGGGGGGACGACAACTTTGAGGAGCATCTGCTCACACCAGCTGCAGCACCGTCAGTTGTCGTCCACCAGGCAGGAGGAGCTCCTAGCCGTCCAGCCGCCCACAATCTCCATCGCCCTGCAGCATCCCAGCCATCAGCTGCGGGGCTGGTGCCCAGGGCTCCTGTGGGCGGCCTCCATCCCCACATCTGGGCATTCCTCTTCCGAGAGGACTCAGCTCTGCTCCAGCCGGTGCAACTCTGGCTGCGACAGGAGCTGCGGCTGATCTTCAGGGGTGGCCACTGGGAAGCATCAGCAGTGCAGAGGCTTGTCCTATCCATGCTGCACCTCTTTGGCCTGGACGAGGAAACCCTGTTCCAGCTGCTGCAGGGTGCCCTGGGCGTGCACACGAGGATCTTTGTGCGCCGTCTGATTGACACCATCGTGGACCGGTGCAGCGGGGAGGCCCGACGTCGGATGGGCCTGGAGGACGCCCGTGCTGCTGAGGAGCAGGAGGGCAGCCCTGCAGCTGCCCCTGGCCCCACTGCCTCCCGAAGGGGGTCTCCTGCCCCAGTCCAGCCCCCTCCAGCAGCCCTGACAGATCTGAGGCAGAAGAGCCCCCCAGCAACTCATCGGCTGCCCTTCGTGGGGGTCCTGGCAGCCCCCCCTCTGCCCTCGTGCCCACCGACGAGGAGCAAGAAGAGCCGCAGGAGGACCCAGAGGAGGCTGTGGCAGGTCCCTCCACTCCCAGCCGGGGCAGCGAACGCTCCCCTGGGGGGCCCCGGCGAGCTCCGAAGAGGAGGGCTGGCAGCCCTGGGGCCACTTCACCTCCAAACAAGAGGCCACCCCGCCAGCCATAGTAGGAGGGTGCCCCAAGAGCTGGTGAAACCAGCGCCGGGCCAGCGACTGGGACACCCACCAGCGCCCAGGGGGACTGGCAGACCGTCATCATTAGTCTAGATCTAAGGATCAAATAATACAGTAAATGTATGAAAACTACAGAAATAGTCTTGGTATTTCTAACAATGGAGTTGGCGTTGCTATCCCCACCCGTGTTGGTTTCTCATGTGGCCAGAAATGGCTACCAAGAGGATTTGGTCGATACTTTCCTCAGGGGCAGAAGCGAGGATGACTGTCCTGGAGTTCCTCGCAGCATCCTCGTGCCTTTTTTAAAGATGAGGTGCAACGTTTGGCGCTCTCTAGTTGTTGGTGCCTCCCCCAAGCTCCCCAACCTTTCAAAGATGACAGAGCGCAGCCTCACAGTGACATCAGCCAGCTCACTCAACACCGTCAGACAAATCTCATCAGGGTTGATGGACTTGTAGGGGACAAGATTTCTTAGGAGACCCTTGAGTTCAACGTCCTCTGATAGTGGAATTCCTCTGCTCCTTGATCCCTGCCTCTGGGCTAAAATGCCTGGGAAGAGTGTCAGTGAAGACTGAGATGAAGGCGGCACCGAGTACCTCAGCTTTGCCCGCGTTTGCTGTTAGTGTGTCATGCAGCCCATTCGGCAAGCAGGCGTGTACTTTCCTTGCCTGATTTACTATTTCTGTAGCAGCAGAAGCCCTTCTTGTTGCTTTTCATATCCCTTGCTAACCCTGGCTTAGCTTTGGTTTTCCTGCGATCCAGAGATCGCATCTCTGCACACCTCAGCAGTGTTTCTATATCCTCTTTCATAACCTGTCCTAACTCCCCCCGCCTGTATACATCTTTCTTTGCATTGCTCTGCCATGAATGTCCTGCTTGGCCATGCCAGCCTCCTGATGGATCTGTTGTGGTTTTTTTTCTTAAGCCTCGGCACGGACTTTTCTTGTGTTTGGAGAAGATTATCCTTAAAGGCCTGCTAGCCCTTTTGCGCTCCTTTGCCCTTCAGGGTTGGCTCCCACAAGAGCTGCCTCCCACGTACCATTCCCTGAATAAGCCACAGCTTTCTCTCGCCAGGCCCAGGGCTACTCGCCTTTCTAACGCCCCCCCCTCCCCGGGATCTTGAACTCCTCTGTATCAATCAGGATCGTTGCAGTCATGGCTCCTATTCACTGTCGCAGCCCTGACCAGTTCTTCCTTGTTCCTAAGTAGCACATCCAGGACAGCATCACCCCAAGTTGGTCCATCCAGCATCTGTGTTACCCCTGACACCCTCCAGAAATCTCCCTGATGGCCTTTCCCTTGCACCAGGTGCCAGGGAGGTTGAAGTCCCCCAGGAGAACCAGTGCCAGTGACCAGAAACTCTACTCCAGAAAAACGTTTCGAAAGCAGGCATTTTCCACTGGCTGTTGACATTAAATGGGCATGAATGAGTGTGAGATGGTCTAGGAGGTAGTGTTTATTTTTCCGTTAGGGTGAGATTTTCCATTGAGTTGGCTGGTCTCTCTTCCACACGCCTTTATGCAGAGCTCCCTTTCGCTTTCTCCGTACCACGTATTAGCAGAGACCACCAGGGCACCTTTTGGGAAGGCTGAACCAGCTGCAAGCACGTCTCTGGAGTAGGTGAACCGCTACTTAGATTCCAGTTTGCAGTGACTGATACAGTGTGAGTTAATGCACCCTTAATCTAATGCTGCACGCACTCAGGAGCTTTATGTGTCTCCTGTTGGCAGCACTATTTCTTTCACTACAGGAATAATTCGGCGGTTTACCTGAGGTGTGAAACTGCTACCAACCTTCCACAGTCATTCTCATTTATTGTGCAAGGCAACACTGAAGCAGCTTCACACTGTATTTGTCATCATAGTAAAGAGCAGCTGCTCAGGTTAATCAGCTTACCAGACCGCGAAGGTATCAGGCAGTGACCATGGGAGCAGTGGTAACTTGCAGCAAGGTAGTTGTAACCACTTCAGCCACTACCAGCTGCAGGCAGAAGAGTCTGGATGTTACTTTTTGCTGGCTTTATCAGTGACCTCTCATGTCTGCATGCCTCAAGGTCTGAAAAAAGTCATCAAAAGGGACTGCAGCCTTCAGACTTGGAGAAGTGCCACTCCGAAGCAGCGGTACTCCTTGGATGAGGGAAATCCTTGTGTGCATTTTCAGCGCCGCACCCGGAAGCATGGGAATTCCCGTTAGAGTTTCCGTCAGCACTTGGACACCACGGATGTTAGCACTGGAGTCTGCACAGAAGCACCTGTAGTTCATACACACTGACATAAAGTTAGTGTGAGGTCAAAATGAAACCCAGCCTTTAGTGGTAGAAGGGGACTGAAATTTCCTTTAAGGAGGGGTTCACACTTGGGCTCTTTTATTTTGAGAGCAATTGCTTTTTTGTGGTTAACCTTTTAGCTTGATTGGCACTCAAACAGCTGCCAGGAATACTGGGAATGCACTATAAAATAACAGCGTGGCAAGTGCGTTAGACTATCCTCTTGACAGGCTTATGTATTTATTACACTAATTATGTGGGTGTAGTAATTGTATTAGGAATATCTAGATGATATTTCCCGTCTGTAAAATCAGTACCAGGCATGGGGAAACCCACAAAAGATTTCTCAGCTGACTCTAATCTGCAAAGTTTCCTTAAAACATACCGTAAATTTTCTCATTCGGTAGCAAAACCTTTGATTTTATTTTTTTTTCCCCTACACAGAGATTTAGGTGCAGTAACTATAGTAATTATGTGAACTTCTTAACTTGAAATCGCTGTTCATTCATTTTACCCCATCTATTAAGGAAGCAAGGGACAAGGGGTGGGGAGAGGAGTCTCAGTTCAGGGAGTGGCTACAAGGCATGCTGCCTCTGAGAGCTATTCCTGGAGCACTGCTTCTGACAGTCCAGCTTCACGCCAGCGCTGTGCCTGCAGTTAGAATCTAGCCCTTTCATATATCTTTTTTGTTTGTTTGTTTATAGGCTCTCTTGCAGTCGTATCAGTGTCATTTTGCTACTCCAGGATATGAGGTTTGCCAAGAAAGGCCGTATGGGAGCTTGCAGTTGAACACAACGCTGCATACTGCATGTTGCCCAAAGCATTTTAAAGCAGAGGTCATCTTCCAGGCTTGTAACAGTCGAGCCTAGTGACTCTGGAAGCTTAGCCCATCGGTGTCAATGCCCGGAAGAGGCTATTGACTGGGTGTCGGAATGAAGCTCTGTAAATCTGTGTATGCAGAAAGACTACTTGTCAGTGAGGAGAGGAAGGTATTGAATTCAGTATGCTTCACGAAAGTTTATTTGGAAATGCACAGATCTTTTTTTTCTGTGAAAAGTTTCGTTATTTAATCAGTGGTTTCTTTGGAGGACCGGGGCCTGTTGTGCTTGTTGACTTGTTGTGAGAACTTACTCTGTGAAAAGAAGCTTTGTAACGGTGTCCCATGTTACGATGTGCAGTTCGAGTATAAGGTAATAGCAAAGGCCTTGAAAACATGGGTGTGGGCTAAAAGAGCATCCCCAAGGCTATAAAAAGTTCACTAGTAGTCAGTTACTGGTCATGGAAGAAGTACAGCCTTGAGACCTGAGAAAAACTGTATCATGAAGAGAAAAAAGAGGAAGAAGCTAAGCAAGAAAAATGTTGACCAACAGGCTAATATGCCTAACAACCTGGGAAAGTAACGCTTTCAAGTCTCGCACTGCGTGAAGTCCATCAGGCAGAGGCCTAAGGCTGAGACCCTGCTTAGAGAGTCAAATATCTTAGGGTAAGATTTCACCACTGAGTGAATTTTCTCATTACACATACCGGATCAAAGCTGTGAGCACACTCGTGGCTTCAAGGACCCTGGCTGTTAGGGACCCTTAGATGCGACAGCATTGTCCAAGGGCTCTGCATAACAAGATCAGTGTTTACATGTCTGTGTGTTTTCACCTCAGATTATGCGTGTTTCACCTCTTCAGCCACCAAAAAAATCCCCATTGCGCGTTACTACAGTTTGTCTAGCTACTTTTGGTAAAAGGCTCTGGGGTTTCTCTGGCAAACATCGAGGCAAATACTTGCATCAGTCAATGCTCATCGTAAGTCAGTGCATTCAATCTCTGCACTAACTTGCAATAAGTGCCTACACCCTGTTGCCTGGGTCATCCCACTGTCTTAGATACCTGTATGTTATTAAGGCTGCCGATCACGATTAGCATTACCATAATTTTTACAAGTCCTACCCAGATGTTAGGACTGATGGCAGATAAAGAATATGAAGGTGGTTCTCACCGCAAAGAACTGACAATCTAAGGACGCAAGGAATGAAACCGTGCTTGCAAGAAAGGAGCACGTTCATAGCAGAAGTTATGTTTCAGACCTTTTGGAGGCGAGTGCTGACTTTTCAAAACCAAGTGAGAAGCGACAGGCACAGCAGCATGGCTTGCACAAGGCCCTGAAGGTGGAGAAAGCAGCTTGTATTGGCTGTGCTGAAGCAGGGGGAGGTAGGCAGAGGGCAGTACTCCAGGTGGATGCCTGTGAGGCTGGATACCAGCAGAAAAGCAGCAGCAGAGATAGGGAAGAAGGAAGATTTTGAGCTTGTGATGGTGGTTAGGAAGAGCTGTTACTTAGGTGGATGTGTAGAAGGACTCCAGAAGGGCAGCACAGTCTGGAGGGGCTTTGGATCAAATGGAGCACACACTGGTAATGGAGAGGTGAGCGCGAGTAGCAGAGTGAGTGGCAGGCGGTAACAGGAAGAGCTCCCTCCTCACCCTTAATGAAGGGCAGCATTTACACCTTTCACGAGTGAAAATTTACACCTTTCACGAGTGTCACCCTCCTGCCAGGCACCACTGCAAAAAGCCTGTCCCTAGCCCCTTGATCCCATGCCCATAGGCACCCGAGTGTGCTGTGAGGTGCCCCAAACCCTTCTCTGCTCCACCCTGAACCAGCCCTGGCCTCCCAGACCCTCCTCTCAGGGCGAGTACTTCAGTCCCACAGTCCCAGTGGCCTCCTCTGAGCCCCTCTGGTTTGTCAATGTATCTCCCGTCTGGGACCCCAAACAGGACATAGTGCCCGGATGAGGCCTGATGGGTGCTGAGCAGAGAGAATCACCCCTGCCCGCCTCCCCCCACCCTGGATAAGAGAGAAAGTAGGAGAAAATCTCTGAGAGCGAGCCAAGTGCTGCCTGTGACGCCCCGTGGGAGGAAGCAGGGGAGCCCAGAGGGCTGGCCAGCAGGGCTGGGGTGTGGGGAGAGCCCGTGGGACTTTGTCCTGCAGCCTCCCAGGGAGGCACGAGGTGTTAGCGAGTGAACCCTCTTGCCATATGTGCCTGGAGACGTCTGCCCCGGCCAGAGCGACCTGACGGGGCCCTGGGAAGACACGGCCGAGGCCTCGGCGACTGGCGTGAAACACCGATGCCGAGCACAAGACAAGAGATGGGGGATGGAGTGGGCAGTGGAGTTGCGGTAACCCCAGATGCCTGTGCTGGGGCCGCAGCGCTGCTGGGGGGAGTGCCGTGGGCGAGGATGGCCCGTTGTGATGTCCCTGAGCGATGGACTGTGATGTCACCAGCGATGGACTATGACGTCCCCGAGCGATGGATTGTGACCAGGCGTCCCTCGCTGCTTATATTCGGGTGCCGAGTCTCACCCAGCTGGCTTGTGTCCACACTCCGGCTGAGCAAGTCTGCGAGGTTTGGAGTGTTTAGCAAGGCCTTTGGTGCTAGTGTTGTGGTCAGGGAGTTGTTTGTTGCAGCTCTCGGTGCCCGACACCAGAGCCATCGGAGGATTTTGCCCGGCCCTGCCAGGTTCAGGCAGCCGGGGCACGCAGGAGGCGCGCTCGCAGCAGCAGAGGTGAGCTGGGTGGGGAAACCTGACCCTGGGGAGCTGGGAGGGTTTCCTTCTGGAGGGACCTGGGCATTTCTTCCACCCCTCCCTGGACCCGCCAGTGACCGTGGCCTCTCTTCCTTTTCTAGCGTGACACCGGCTGCTGCAGCGCCGGTGAAAGCGAGCAGCTTGACATCCGCAGCTCCCCCCAGCCCACCGCAGCACGTGGAGAGCATGGCCACGGAGCTGGAGGACCGCTGTCCCATCTGCCTGGACAGCTGGGAGGAGGCCAGCTACGCGATGCCGTGCCTCCACCAATTCTGCTACGCGTGCATCGTGCGGTGGGCTGAGAGCAAGCCCGAGTGCCCCCTCTGCAAGAGGAGGGTCACATCCATCTTGCACTCGGTGCGGGGGGACGACAACTTTGAGGAGCATCTGCTCACACCAGCTGCAGCACCGTCAGTTGTCGTCCACCAGGCAGGAGGAGCTCCTAGCCGTCCAGCCGCCCACAATCTCCATCGCCCTGCAGCATCCCAGCCATCAGCTGCGGGGCTGGTGCCCAGGGCTCCTGTGGGCGGCCTCCATCCCCGCATCTGGGCATTCCTCTTCCGAGAGGACTCAGCTCTGCTCCAGCCGGTGCAACTCTGGCTGCGACAGGAGCTGCGGCTGATCTTCAGGGGTGGCCACTGGGAAGCATCAGCAGTGCAGAGGCTTGTCCTATCCATGCTGCACCTCTTTGGCCTGGACGAGGAAACCCTGTTCCAGCTGCTGCAGGGTGCCCTGGGCGTGCACACGAGGATCTTTGTGCGCCGTCTGATTGACACCATCGTGGACCGGTGCAGCGGGGAGGCCCGACGTCGGATGGGCCTGGAGGACGCCCGTGCTGCTGAGGAGCAGGAGGGCAGCCCTGCAGCTGCCCCTGGCCCCACTGCCTCCCGAAGGGGGTCTCCTGCCCCCAGTCCAGCCCCCTCCAGCAGCCCTGACAGATCTGAGGCAGAAGAGCCCCCCAGCAACTCATCGGCTGCCCTTCGTGGGGGTCCTGGCAGCCCCCCCTCTGCCCTCGTGCCCACCGACGAGGAGCAAGAAGAGCCGCAGGAGGACCCAGAGGAGGCTGTGGCAGGTCCCTCCACTCCCAGCCGGGGCAGCGAACGCTCCCCTGGGGGGCCCCGGCGAGCTCCGAAGAGGAGGGCTGGCAGCCCTGGGGCCACTTCACCTCCAAACAAGAGGCCACCCCGCCAGCCATAGTAGGAGGGTGCCCAAGAGCTGGTGAAACCAGCGCCGGGCCAGCGACTGGGACACCCACCAGCGCCCAGGGGGACTGGCAGACCGTCATCATTAGTCTAGATCTAAGGATCAAATAATACAGTAAATGTATGAAAACTACAGAAATAGTCTTGGTATTTCTAACAATGGAGTTGGCGTTGCTATCCCCACCCGTGTTGGTTTCTCATGTGGCCAGAAATGGCTACCAAGAGGATTTGGTCGATACTTTCCTCAGGGGCAGAAGCGAGGATGACTGTCCTGGAGTTCCTCGCAGCATCCTCGTGCCTTTTTTAAAGATGAGGTGCAACGTTTGGCGCTCTCTAGTTGTTGGTGCCTCCCCCAAGCTCCACAACCTTTCAAAGATGACAGAGCGCAGCCTCACAGTGACATCAGCCAGCTCACTCAACACCGTCAGACAAATCTCATCAGGGTTGATGGACTTGTAGGGGACAAGATTTCTTAGGAGACCCTTGAGTTCAACGTCCTCTGATAGTGGAATTCCTCTGCTCCTTGATCCCTGCCTCTGGGCTAAAATGCCTGGGAAGAGTGTCAGTGAAGACTGAGATGAAGGCGGCACCGAGTACCTCAGCTTTGCCCGCGTTTGCTGTTAGTGTGTCATGCAGCCCATTCGGCAAGCAGGCGTGTACTTTCCTTGCCTGATTTACTGTTTCTGTAGCAGCAGAAGCCCTTCTTGTTGCTTTTCATATCCCTTGCTAACCCTGGCTTAGCTTTGGTTTTCCTGCGATCCAGAGATCGCATCTCTGCACACCTCAGCAGTGTTTCTATATCCTCTTTCATAACCTGTCCTAACTCCCCCCGCCTGTATACATCTTTCTTTGCATTGCTCTGCCATGAATGTCCTGCTTGGCCATGCCAGCCTCCTGATGGATCTGTTGTGGTTTTTTTCTTAAGCCTCGGCACGGACTTTTCTTGTGTTTGGAGAAGATTATCCTTAAAGGCCTGCTAGCCCTTTTGCGCTCCTTTGCCCTTCAGGGTTGGCTCCCACAAGAGCTGCCTCCCACGTACCATTCCCTGAATAAGCCACAGCTTTCTCTCGCCAGGCCCAGGGCTACTCGCCTTTCTAACCCCTCCCCGGGATCTTGAACTCCTCTGTATCAATCAGGATCGTTGCAGTCATGGCTCCTATTCACTGTCGCAGCCCTGACCAGTTCTTCCTTGTTCCTAAGTAGCACATCCAGGACAGCATCACCCCAAGTTGGTCCATCCAGCATCTGTGTTACCCCTGACACCCTCCAGAAATCTCCCTGATGGCCTTTCCCTTGCACCAGGTGCCAGGGAGGTTGAAGTCCCCCAGGAGAACCAGTGCCAGTGACCAGAAACTCTACTCCAGAAAAACGTTTCGAAAGCAGGCATTTTCCACTGGCTGTTGACATTAAATGGGCATGAATGAGTGTGAGATGGTCTAGGAGGTAGTGTTTATTTTTCCGTTAGGGTGAGATTTTCCATTGAGTTGGCTGGTCTCTCTTCCACACGCCTTTATGCAGAGCTCCCTTTCGCTTTCTCCGTACCACGTATTAGCAGAGACCACCAGGGCACCTTTTGGGAAGGCTGAACCAGCTGCAAGCACGTCTCTGGAGTAGGTGAACCGCTACTTAGATTCCAGTTTGCAGTGACTGATACAGTGTGAGTTAATGCACCCTTAATCTAATGCTGCACGCACTCAGGAGCTTTATGTGTCTCCTGTTGGCAGCACTATTTCTTTCACTACAGGAATAATTCGGCGGTTTACCTGAGGTGTGAAACTGCTACCAACCTTCCACAGTCATTCTCATTTATTGTGCAAGGCAACACTGAAGCAGCTTCACACTGTATTTGTCATCATAGTAAAGAGCAGCTGCTCAGGTTAATCAGCTTACCAGACCGCGAAGGTATCAGGCAGTGACCATGGGAGCAGTGGTAACTTGCAGCAAGGTAGTTGTAACCACTTCAGCCACTACCAGCTGCAGGCAGAAGAGTCTGGATGTTACTTTTTGCTGGCTTTATCAGTGACCTCTCATGTCTGCATGCCTCAAGGTCTGAAAAAAGTCATCAAAAGGGACTGCAGCCTTCAGACTTGGAGAAGTGCCACTCCGAAGCAGCGGTACTCCCTTGGATGAGGGAAATCCTTGTGTGCATTTTCAGCGCCGCACCCGGAAGCATGGGAATTCCCGTTAGAGTTTCCGTCAGCACTTGGACACCACGGATGTTAGCACTGGAGTCTGCACAGAAGCACCTGTAGTTCATACACACTGACATAAAGTTAGTGTGAGGTCAAAATGAAACCCAGCCTTTAGTGGTAGAAGGGGACTGAAATTTCCTTTAAGAGGGGTTCACACTTGGGCTCTTTTATTTTGAGAGCAATTGCTTTTTTGTGGTTAACCTTTTAGCTTGATTGGCACTCAAACAGCTGCCAGGAATACTGGGAATGCACTATAAAATAACAGCGTGGCAAGTGCGTTAGACTATCCTCTTGACAGGCTTATGTATTTATTACACTAATTATGTGGGTGTAGTAATTGTATTAGGAATATCTAGATGATATTTCCCGTCTGTAAAATCAGTACCAGGCATGGGGAAACCCACAAAAGATTTCTCAGCTGACTCTAATCTGCAAATTTCCTTAAACATACCGTAAATTTTCTCATTCGGTAGCAAAACCTTTGATTTTATTTTTTTTTCCCCTACACAGAGATTTAGGTGCAGTAACTATAGTAATTATGTGAACTTCTTAACTTGAAATCGCTGTTCATTCATTTTACCCCATCTATTAAGGAAGCAAGGGACAAGGGGTGGGGAGAGGAGTCTCAGTTCAGGGAGTGGCTACAAGGCATGCTGCCTCTGAGAGCTATTCCTGGAGCACTGCTTCTGACAGTCCAGCTTCACGCCAGCGCTGTGCCTGCAGTTAGAATCTAGCCCTTTCATATATCTTTTTGTTTGTTTGTTTATAGGCTCTCTTGCAGTCGTATCAGTGTCATTTTGCTACTCCAGGATATGAGGTTTGCCAAGAAAGGCCGTATGGGAGCTTGCAGTTGAACACAACGCTGCATACTGCATGTTGCCCAAAGCATTTTAAAGCAGAGGTCATCTTCCAGGCTTGTAACAGTCGAGCCTAGTGACTCTGGAAGCTTAGCCCATCGGTGTCAATGCCCGGAAGAGGCTATTGACTGGGTGTCGGAATGAAGCTCTGTAAATCTGTGTATGCAGAAAGACTACTTGTCAGTGAGGAGAGGAAGGTATTGAATTCAGTATGCTTCACGAAAGTTTATTTGGAAATGCACAGATCTTTTTTTCTGTGAAAAGTTTCGTTATTTAATCAGTGGTTTCTTTGGAGGACCGGGGCCTGTTGTGCTTGTTGACTTGTTGTGAGAACTTACTCTGTGAAAAGAAGCTTTGTAACGGTGTCCCATGTTACGATGTGCAGTTCGAGTATAAGGTAATAGCAAAGGCCTTGAAAACATGGGTGTGGGCTAAAAGAGCATCCCCAAGGCTATAAAAAGTTCACTAGTAGTCAGTTACTGGTCATGGAAGAAGTACAGCCTTGAGACCTGAGAAAAACTGTATCATGAAGAGAAAAAAGAGGAAGAAGCTAAGCAAGAAAAATGTTGACCAACAGGCTAATATGCCTAACAACCTGGGAAAGTAACGCTTTCAAGTCTCGCACTGCGTGAAGTCCATCAGGCAGAGGCCTAAGGCTGAGACCCTGCTTAGAGAGTCAAATATCTTAGGGTAAGATTTCACCACTGAGTGAATTTTCTCATTACACATACCGGATCAAAGCTGTGAGCACACTCGTGGCTTCAAGGACCCTGGCTGTTAGGGACCCTTAGATGCGACAGCATTGTCCAAGGGCTCTGCATAACAAGATCAGTGTTTACATGTCTGTGTGTTTTCACCTCAGATTATGCGTGTTTCACCTCTTCAGCCACCAAAAAAATCCCTATTGCGCGTTACTACAGTTTGTCTAGCTACTTTTGGTAAAAGGCTCTGGGGTTTCTCTGGCAAACATCGAGGCAAATACTTGCATCAGTCAATGCTCATCGTAAGTCAGTGCATTCAATCTCTGCACTAACTTGCAATAAGTGCCTACACCCTGTTGCCTGGGTCATCCCACTGTCTTAGATACCTGTATGTTATTAAGGCTGCCGATCACGATTAGCATTACCATAATTTTTACAAGTCCTACCCAGATGTTAGGACTGATGGCAGATAAAGAATATGAAGGTGGTTCTCACCGCAAAGAACTGACAATCTAAGGACGCAAGGAATGAAACCGTGCTTGCAAGAAAGGAGCACGTTCATAGCAGAAGTTATGTTTCAGACCTTTTGGAGGCGAGTGCTGACTTTTCAAAACCAAGTGAGAAGCGACAGGCACAGCAGCATGGCTTGCACAAGGCCCTGAAGGTGGAGAAAGCAGCTTGTATTGGCTGTGCTGAAGCAGGGGGAGGTAGGCAGAGGGCAGTACTCCAGGTGGATGCCTGTGAGGCTGGATACCAGCAGAAAAGCAGCAGCAGAGATAGGGAAGAAGGAAGATTTTGAGCTTGTGATGGTGGTTAGGAAGAGCTGTTACTTAGGTGGATGTGTAGAAGGACTCCAGAAGGGCAGCACAGTCTGGAGGGGCTTTGGATCAAATGGAGCACACACTGGTAATGGAGAGGTGAGCGCGAGTAGCAGAGTGAGTGGCAGGCGGTAACAGGAAGAGCTCCCTCCTCACCCTTAATGAAGGGCAGCATTTACACCTTTCACGAGTGAAAATTTACACCTTTCACGAGTGTCACCCTCCTGCCAGGCACCACTGCAAAAAGCCTGTCCCTAGCCCCTTGATCCCATGCCCATAGGCACCCGAGTGTGCTGTGAGGTGCCCCAAACCCTTCTCTGCTCCACCCTGAACCAGCCCTGGCCTCCCAGACCCTCCTCTCAGGGCGAGTACTTCAGTCCCACAGTCCCAGTGGCCTCCTCTGAGCCCCTCTGGTTTGTCAATGTATCTCCCGTCTGGGACCCCAAACAGGACATAGTGCCCGGATGAGGCCTGATGGGTGCTGAGCAGAGAGAATCACCCCTGCCCGCCTCCCCCCACCCTGGATAAGAGAGAAAGTAGGAGAAAATCTCTGAGAGCGAGCCAAGTGCTGCCTGTGACGCCCCGTGGGAGGAAGCAGGGGAGCCCAGAGGGCTGGCCAGCAGGGCTGGGGTGTGGGGAGAGCCCGTGGGACTTTGTCCTGCAGCCTCCCAGGGAGGCACGAGGTGTTAGCGAGTGAACCCTCTTGCCATATGTGCCTGGAGACGTCTGCCCCGGCCAGAGCGACCTGACGGGGCCCTGGGAAGACACGGCCGAGGCCTCGGCGACTGGCGTGAAACACCGATGCCGAGCACAAGACAAGAGATGGGGGGATGGAGTGGGCAGTGGAGTTGCGGTAACCCCAGATGCCTGTGCTGGGGCCGCAGCGCTGCTGGGGGGAGTGCCGTGGGCGAGGATGGCCCGTTGTGATGTCCCTGAGCGATGGACTGTGATGTCACCAGCGATGGACTATGACGTCCCCGAGCGATGGATTGTGACCAGGCGTCCCTCGCTGCTTATATTCGGGTGCCGAGTCTCACCCAGCTGGCTTGTGTCCACACTCCGGCTGAGCAAGTCTGCGAGGTTTGGAGTGTTTAGCAAGGCCTTTGGTGCTAGTGTTGTGGTCAGGGAGTTGTTTGTTGCAGCTCTCGGTGCCCGACACCAGAGCCATCGGAGGATTTTGCCCGGCCCTGCCAGGTTCAGGCAGCCGGGGCACGCAGGAGGCGCGCTCGCAGCAGCAGAGGTGAGCTGGGTGGGGAAACCTGACCCTGGGGAGCTGGGAGGGTTTCCTTCTGGAGGGACCTGGGCATTTCTTCCACCCCTCCCTGGACCCGCCAGTGACCGTGGCCTCTCTTCCTTTTCTAGCGTGACACCGGCTGCTGCAGCGCCGGTGAAAGCGAGCAGCTTGACATCCGCAGCTCCCCCCAGCCCACCGCAGCACGTGGAGAGCATGGCCACGGAGCTGGAGGACCGCTGTCCCATCTGCCTGGACAGCTGGGAGGAGGCCAGCTACGCGATGCCGTGCCTCCACCAATTCTGCTACGCGTGCATCCTGCGGTGGGCTGAGAGCAAGCCCGAGTGCCCCCTCTGCAAGAGGAGGGTCACATCCATCTTGCACTCGGTGCGGGGGGACGACAACTTTGAGGAGCATCTGCTCACACCAGCTGCAGCACCGTCAGTTGTCGTCCACCAGGCAGGAGGAGCTCCTAGCCGTCCAGCCGCCCACAATCTCCATCGCCCTGCAGCATCCCAGCCATCAGCTGCGGGGCTGGTGCCCAGGGCTCCTGTGGGCGGCCTCCATCCCCGCATCTGGGCATTCCTCTTCCGAGAGGACTCAGCTCTGCTCCAGCCGGTGCAACTCTGGCTGCGACAGGAGCTGCGGCTGATCTTCAGGGGTGGCCACTGGGAAGCATCAGCAGTGCAGAGGCTTGTCCTATCCATGCTGCACCTCTTTGGCCTGGACGAGGAAACCCTGTTCCAGCTGCTGCAGGGTGCCCTGGGCGTGCACACGAGGATCTTTGTGCGCCGTCTGATTGACACCATCGTGGACCGGTGCAGCGGGGAGGCCCGACGTCGGATGGGCCTGGA
This sequence comes from Gymnogyps californianus, assembly GCF_018139145.2. Classification (NCBI taxonomy): domain Eukaryota; kingdom Metazoa; phylum Chordata; class Aves; order Accipitriformes; family Cathartidae; genus Gymnogyps; species Gymnogyps californianus. The sequence continues at coordinate 32,496,308 of NC_059500.1, read as the reverse complement.
GGACGCCCGTGCTGCTGAGGAGCAGGAGGGCAGCCCTGCAGCTGCCCCTGGCCCCACTGCCTCCCGAAGGGGGTCTCCTGCCCCCAGTCCAGCCCCCTCCAGCAGCCCTGACAGATCTGAGGCAGAAGAGCCCCCCAGCAACTCATCGGCTGCCCTTCGTGGGGGTCCTGGCAGCCCCCCCTCTGCCCTCGTGCCCACCGACGAGGAGCAAGAAGAGCCGCAGGAGGACCCAGAGGAGGCTGTGGCAGGTCCCTCCACTCCCAGCCGGGGCAGCGAACGCTCCCCTGGGGGGCCCCGGCGAGCTCCGAAGAGGAGGGCTGGCAGCCCTGGGGCCACTTCACCTCCAAACAAGAGGCCACCCCGCCAGCCATAGTAGGAGGGTGCCCAAGAGCTGGTGAAACCAGCGCCGGGCCAGCGACTGGGACACCCACCAGCGCCCAGGGGGACTGGCAGACCGTCATCATTAGTCTAGATCTAAGGATCAAATAATACAGTAAATGTATGAAAACTACAGAAATAGTCTTGGTATTTCTAACAATGGAGTTGGCGTTGCTATCCCCACCCGTGTTGGTTTCTCATGTGGCCAGAAATGGCTACCAAGAGGATTTGGTCGATACTTTCCTCAGGGGCAGAAGCGAGGATGACTGTCCTGGAGTTCCTCGCAGCATCCTCGTGCCTTTTTTAAAGATGAGGTGCAACGTTTGGCGCTCTCTAGTTGTTGGTGCCTCCCCCAAGCTCCCAACCTTTCAAAGATGACAGAGCGCAGCCTCACAGTGACATCAGCCAGCTCACTCAACACCGTCAGACAAATCTCATCAGGGTTGATGGACTTGTAGGGGACAAGATTTCTTAGGAGACCCTTGAGTTCAACGTCCTCTGATAGTGGAATTCCTCTGCTCCTTGATCCCTGCCTCTGGGCTAAAATGCCTGGGAAGAGTGTCAGTGAAGACTGAGATGAAGGCGGCACCGAGTACCTCAGCTTTGCCCGCGTTTGCTGTTAGTGTGTCATGCAGCCCATTCGGCAAGCAGGCGTGTACTTTCCTTGCCTGATTTACTGTTTCTGTAGCAGCAGAAGCCCTTCTTGTTGCTTTTCATATCCCTTGCTAACCCTGGCTTAGCTTTGGTTTTCCTGCGATCCAGAGATCGCATCTCTGCACACCTCAGCAGTGTTTCTATATCCTCTTTCATAACCTGTCCTAACTCCCCCCGCCTGTATACATCTTTCTTTGCATTGCTCTGCCATGAATGTCCTGCTTGGCCATGCCAGCCTCCTGATGGATCTGTTGTGGTTTTTTTCTTAAGCCTCGGCACGGACTTTTCTTGTGTTTGGAGAAGATTATCCTTAAAGGCCTGCTAGCCCTTTTGCGCTCCTTTGCCCTTCAGGGTTGGCTCCCACAAGAGCTGCCTCCCACGTACCATTCCCTGAATAAGCCACAGCTTTCTCTCGCCAGGCCCAGGGCTACTCGCCTTTCTAACCCCTCCCCGGGATCTTGAACTCCTCTGTATCAATCAGGATCGTTGCAGTCATGGCTCCTATTCACTGTCGCAGCCCTGACCAGTTCTTCCTTGTTCCTAAGTAGCACATCCAGGACAGCATCACCCCAAGTTGGTCCATCCAGCATCTGTGTTACCCCTGACACCCTCCAGAAATCTCCCTGATGGCCTTTCCCTTGCACCAGGTGCCAGGGAGGTTGAAGTCCCCCAGGAGAACCAGTGCCAGTGACCAGAAACTCTACTCCAGAAAAACGTTTCGAAAGCAGGCATTTTCCACTGGCTGTTGACATTAAATGGGCATGAATGAGTGTGAGATGGTCTAGGAGGTAGTGTTTATTTTTCCGTTAGGGTGAGATTTTCCATTGAGTTGGCTGGTCTCTCTTCCACACGCCTTTATGCAGAGCTCCCTTTCGCTTTCTCCGTACCACGTATTAGCAGAGACCACCAGGGCACCTTTTGGGAAGGCTGAACCAGCTGCAAGCACGTCTCTGGAGTAGGTGAACCGCTACTTAGATTCCAGTTTGCAGTGACTGATACAGTGTGAGTTAATGCACCCTTAATCTAATGCTGCACGCACTCAGGAGCTTTATGTGTCTCCTGTTGGCAGCACTATTTCTTTCACTACAGGAATAATTCGGCGGTTTACCTGAGGTGTGAAACTGCTACCAACCTTCCACAGTCATTCTCATTTATTGTGCAAGGCAACACTGAAGCAGCTTCACACTGTATTTGTCATCATAGTAAAGAGCAGCTGCTCAGGTTAATCAGCTTACCAGACCGCGAAGGTATCAGGCAGTGACCATGGGAGCAGTGGTAACTTGCAGCAAGGTAGTTGTAACCACTTCAGCCACTACCAGCTGCAGGCAGAAGAGTCTGGATGTTACTTTTTGCTGGCTTTATCAGTGACCTCTCATGTCTGCATGCCTCAAGGTCTGAAAAAAGTCATCAAAAGGGACTGCAGCCTTCAGACTTGGAGAAGTGCCACTCCGAAGCAGCGGTACTCCCTTGGATGAGGGAAATCCTTGTGTGCATTTTCAGCGCCGCACCCGGAAGCATGGGAATTCCCGTTAGAGTTTCCGTCAGCACTTGGACACCACGGATGTTAGCACTGGAGTCTGCACAGAAGCACCTGTAGTTCATACACACTGACATAAAGTTAGTGTGAGGTCAAAATGAAACCCAGCCTTTAGTGGTAGAAGGGGACTGAAATTTCTTTAAGTAGGGGTTCACACTTGGGCTCTTTTATTTTGAGAGCAATTGCTTTTTTGTGGTTAACCTTTTAGCTTGATTGGCACTCAAACAGCTGCCAGGAATACTGGGAATGCACTATAAAATAACAGCGTGGCAAGTGCGTTAGACTATCCTCTTGACAGGCTTATGTATTTATTACACTAATTATGTGGGTGTAGTAATTGTATTAGGAATATCTAGATGATATTTCCCGTCTGTAAAATCAGTACCAGGCATGGGGAAACCCACAAAAGATTTCTCAGCTGACTCTAATCTGCAAATTTTCCTTAAACATACCGTAAATTTTCTCATTCGGTAGCAAAACCTTTGATTTTATTTTTTTTCCCCTACACAGAGATTTAGGTGCAGTAACTATAGTAATTATGTGAACTTCTTAACTTGAAATCGCTGTTCATTCATTTTACCCCATCTATTAAGGAAGCAAGGGACAAGGGGTGGGGAGAGGAGTCTCAGTTCAGGGAGTGGCTACAAGGCATGCTGCCTCTGAGAGCTATTCCTGGAGCACTGCTTCTGACAGTCCAGCTTCACGCCAGCGCTGTGCCTGCAGTTAGAATCTAGCCCTTTCATATATCTTTTTGTTTGTTTGTTTATAGGCTCTCTTGCAGTCGTATCAGTGTCATTTTGCTACTCCAGGATATGAGGTTTGCCAAGAAAGGCCGTATGGGAGCTTGCAGTTGAACACAACGCTGCATACTGCATGTTGCCCAAAGCATTTTAAAGCAGAGGTCATCTTCCAGGCTTGTAACAGTCGAGCCTAGTGACTCTGGAAGCTTAGCCCATCGGTGTCAATGCCCGGAAGAGGCTATTGACTGGGTGTCGGAATGAAGCTCTGTAAATCTGTGTATGCAGAAAGACTACTTGTCAGTGAGGAGAGGAAGGTATTGAATTCAGTATGCTTCACGAAAGTTTATTTGGAAATGCACAGATCTTTTTTTCTGTGAAAAGTTTCGTTATTTAATCAGTGGTTTCTTTGGAGGACCGGGGCCTGTTGTGCTTGTTGACTTGTTGTGAGAACTTACTCTGTGAAAAGAAGCTTTGTAACGGTGTCCCATGTTACGATGTGCAGTTCGAGTATAAGGTAATAGCAAAGGCCTTGAAAACATGGGTGTGGGCTAAAAGAGCATCCCCAAGGCTATAAAAAGTTCACTAGTAGTCAGTTACTGGTCATGGAAGAAGTACAGCCTTGAGACCTGAGAAAAACTGTATCATGAAGAGAAAAAAGAGGAAGAAGCTAAGCAAGAAAAATGTTGACCAACAGGCTAATATGCCTAACAACCTGGGAAAGTAACGCTTTCAAGTCTCGCACTGCGTGAAGTCCATCAGGCAGAGGCCTAAGGCTGAGACCCTGCTTAGAGAGTCAAATATCTTAGGGTAAGATTTCACCACTGAGTGAATTTTCTCATTACACATACCGGATCAAAGCTGTGAGCACACTCGTGGCTTCAAGGACCCTGGCTGTTAGGGACCCTTAGATGCGACAGCATTGTCCAAGGGCTCTGCATAACAAGATCAGTGTTTACATGTCTGTGTGTTTTCACCTCAGATTATGCGTGTTTCACCTCTTCAGCCACCAAAAAAATCCCTATTGCGCGTTACTACAGTTTGTCTAGCTACTTTTGGTAAAAGGCTCTGGGGTTTCTCTGGCAAACATCGAGGCAAATACTTGCATCAGTCAATGCTCATCGTAAGTCAGTGCATTCAATCTCTGCACTAACTTGCAATAAGTGCCTACACCCTGTTGCCTGGGTCATCCCACTGTCTTAGATACCTGTATGTTATTAAGGCTGCCGATCACGATTAGCATTACCATAATTTTTACAAGTCCTACCCAGATGTTAGGACTGATGGCAGATAAAGAATATGAAGGTGGTTCTCACCGCAAAGAACTGACAATCTAAGGACGCAAGGAATGAAACCGTGCTTGCAAGAAAGGAGCACGTTCATAGCAGAAGTTATGTTTCAGACCTTTTGGAGGCGAGTGCTGACTTTTCAAAACCAAGTGAGAAGCGACAGGCACAGCAGCATGGCTTGCACAAGGCCCTGAAGGTGGAGAAAGCAGCTTGTATTGGCTGTGCTGAAGCAGGGGGAGGTAGGCAGAGGGCAGTACTCCAGGTGGATGCCTGTGAGGCTGGATACCAGCAGAAAAGCAGCAGCAGAGATAGGGAAGAAGGAAGATTTTGAGCTTGTGATGGTGGTTAGGAAGAGCTGTTACTTAGGTGGATGTGTAGAAGGACTCCAGAAGGGCAGCACAGTCTGGAGGGGCTTTGGATCAAATGGAGCACACACTGGTAATGGAGAGGTGAGCGCGAGTAGCAGAGTGAGTGGCAGGCGGTAACAGGAAGAGCTCCCTCCTCACCCTTAATGAAGGCAGCATTTACACCTTTCACGAGTGAAAATTTACACCTTTCACGAGTGTCACTGTCTCTTGCCCTCCTGCCAGGCACCACTGCAAAAAGCCTGTCCCTAGCCCCTTGATCCCATGCCCATAGGCACCCGAGGTGTGCTGTGAGGTGCCCCAAACCCTTCTCTGCTCCACCCTGAACCAGCCCTGGCCTCCCAGACCCTCCTCTCAGGGCGAGTACTTCAGTCCCACAGTCCCAGTGGCCTCCTCTGAGCCCCTCTGGTTTGTCAATGTATCTCCCGTCTGGGACCCCAAACAGGACATAGTGCCCGGATGAGGCCTGATGGGTGCTGAGCAGAGAGAATCACCCCTGCCCGCCTCCCCCCACCCTGGATAAGAGAGAAAGTAGGAGAAAATCTCTGAGAGCGAGCCAAGTGCTGCCTGTGACGCCCCGTGGGAGGAAGCAGGGGAGCCCAGAGGGCTGGCCAGCAGGCTGGGGTGTGGGGAGAGCCCGTGGGACTTTGTCCTGCAGCCTCCCAGGGAGGCACGAGGTGTTAGCGAGTGAACCCTCTTGCCATATGTGCCTGGAGACGTCTGCCCCGGCCAGAGCGACCTGACGGGGCCCTGGGAAGACACGGCCGAGGCCTCGGCGACTGGCGTGAAACACCGATGCCGAGCACAAGACAAGAGATGGGGGATGGAGTGGGCAGTGGGTTGCGGTAACCCCAGATGCCTGTGCTGGGGCCGCAGCGCTGCTGGGGGGAGTGCCGTGGGCGAGGATGGCCCGTTGTGATGTCCCTGAGCGATGGACTGTGATGTCACCAGCGATGGACTATGACGTCCCCGAGCGATGGATTGTGACCAGGCGTCCCTCGCTGCTTATATTCGGGTGCCGAGTCTCACCCAGCTGGCTTGTGTCCACACTCCGGCTGAGCAAGTCTGCGAGGTTTGGAGTGTTTAGCAAGGCCTTTGGTGCTAGTGTTGTGGTCAGGGAGTTGTTTGTTGCAGCTCTCAGTGCCCGACACCAGAGCCATCGGAGGATTTTGCCCGGCCCTGCCAGGTTCAGGCAGCCGGGGCACGCAGGAGGCGCGCTCGCAGCAGCAGAGGTGAGCTGGGTGGGGAAACCTGACCCTGGGGAGCTGGGAGGGTTTCCTTCTGGAGGGACCTGGGCATTTCTTCCACCCCTCCCTGGACCCGCCAGTGACCGTGGCCTCTCTTCCTTTTCTAGCGTGACACCGGCTGCTGCAGCGCCGGTGAAAGCGAGCAGCTTGACATCCGCAGCTCCCCCCAGCCCACCGCAGCACGTGGAGAGCATGGCCACGGAGCTGGAGGACCGCTGTCCCATCTGCCTGGACAGCTGGGAGGAGGCCAGCTACGCGATGCCGTGCCTCCACCAATTCTGCTACGCGTGCATCCTGCGGTGGGCTGAGAGCAAGCCCGAGTGCCCCCTCTGCAAGAGGAGGGTCACATCCATCTTGCACTCGGTGCGGGGGGACGACAACTTTGAGGAGCATCTGCTCACACCATCTGCAGCACCGTCAGTTGTCGTCCACCAGGCAGGAGGAGCTCCTAGCCGTCCAGCCGCCCACAATCTCCATCGCCCTGCAGCATCCCAGCCATCAGCTGCGGGCTGGTGCCCAGGGCTCCTGTGGGCGGCCTCCATCCCCACATCTGGGCGTTCCTCTTCCGAGAGGACTCAGCTCTGCTCCGGCCGGTGCGACGCTGGCTGCGACAGGAGCTGCGGCTGATCTTCAGGGGTGGCCGCTGGGAAGCATCAGCAGCGCAGAGACTCGTCCTATCCGTCCTGCACCTCTTTGGCCTGGACGAGGAAACCCTGTTCCAGCTGCTGCAGGGTGCCCTGGGCGTGCACACGAGGATCTTTGTGCGCCGTCTGATTGACACCATCGTGGACCGGTGCAGCGGGGAGGCCCGACGTCGGATGGGCCTGGAGGACGCCCGTGCTGCTGAGGAGCAGGAGGGCAGCCCTGCAGCTGCCCCTGGCCCCACTGCCTCCCGAAGGGGGTCTCCTGCCCCCAGTCCAGCCCCCTCCAGCAGCCCTGACAGATCTGAGGCAGAAGAGCCCCCCAGCAACTCATCGGCTGCCCTTCGTGGGGGTCCTGGCAGCCCCCCCTCTGCCCTCGTGCCCACCGACGAGGAGCAAGAAGAGCAGCAGGAGGACCCAGAGGAGGCTGTGGCAGGTCCCTCCACTCCCAGCCGGGGCAGCGAACGCTCCCCTGGGGGGCCCCGGCGAGCTCCGAAGAGGAGGGCTGGCAGCCCTGGGGCCACTTCACCTCCAAACAAGAGGCCACCCCGCCAGCCATAGTAGGAGGGTGCCCCAAGAGCTGGTGAAACCAGCGCCGGGCCAGCGACTGGGCACCACCAGCCCCAGGGGGACTGGCAGACCGTCATCATTAGTCTAGATCTAAGGATCAAATAATACAATAAATGTATGAAAACTACAGAAATAGTCTTGGTATTTCTAACAATGGAGTTGGCGTTGCTATCCCCACCCGTGTTGGTTTCTCATGTGGCCAGAAATGGCTACCAAGAGGATTTGGTCGATACTTTCCTCAGGGGCAGAAGCGAGGATGACTGTCCTGGAGTTCCTCGCAGCATCCTCGTGCCTTTTTTAAAGATGAGGTGCAACGTTTGGCGCTCTCTAGTCGTTGGTGCCTCCCCCAAGCTCCCCAACCTTTCAAAGATGACAGAGCGCAGCCTCACAGTGACATCAGCCAGCTCACTCAACACCGTCAGACAAATCTCATCAGGGTTGATGGACTTGTAGGGGACAAGATTTCTTAGGAGACCCTTGAGTTCAACGTCCTCTGATAGTGGAATTCCTCTGCTCCTTGATCCCTGCCTCTGGGCTAAAATGCCTGGGAAGAGTGTCAGTGAAGACTGAGATGAAGGCGGCACCGAGTACCTCAGCTTTGCCCGCGTTTGCTGTTAGTGTGTCATGCAGCCCATTCGGCAAGCAGGCGTGTACTTTCCTTGCCTGATTTACTGTTTCTGTAGCAGCAGAAGCCCTTCTTGTTGCTTTTCATATCCCTTGCTAACCCTGGCTTAGCTTTGGTTTTCCTGCGATCCAGAGATCGCATCTCTGCACACCTCAGCAGTGTTTCTATATCCTCTTTCATAACCTGTCCTAACTCCCCCCGCCTGTATACATCTTTCTTTGCATTGCTCTGCCATGAATGTCCTGCTTGGCCATGCCAGCCTCCTGATGGATCTGTTGTGGTTTTTTCTTAAGCCTCAGCATGGACTTTTCTTGTGTTTGGAGAAGATTATCCTTAAAGGCCTGCTAGCCCTTTTGCGCTCCTTTGCCCTTCAGGGTTGGCTCCCACAAGAGCTGCCTCCCACGTACCATTCCCTGAATAAGCCACAGCTTTCTCTCGCCAGGCCCAGGGCTACTCGCCTTTCTAACCCCCCCCCCTCCCCGGGATCTTGAACTCCTCTGTATCAATCAGGATCGTTGCAGTCATGGCTCCTATTCACTGTCGCAGCCCTGACCAGTTCTTCCTTGTTCCTAAGTAGCACATCCAGGACAGCATCACCCCAAGTTGGTCCATCCAGCATCTGTGTTACCCCTGACACCCTCCAGAAATCTCCCTGATGGCCTTTCCCTTGCACCAGGTGCCAGGGAGGTTGAAGTCCCCAGGAGAACCAGTGCCAGTGACCAGAAACTCTACTCCAGAAAAACGTTTCGAAAGCAGGCATTTTCCGCTGGCTGTTGACATTAAATGGGCATGAATGAGAGTGAGATGGTCTAGGAGGTAGTGTTTATTTTTCCGTTAGGGTGAGATTTTCCATTGAGTTGGCTGGTCTCTCTTCCACACGCCTTTATGCAGAGCTCCCTTTCGCTTTCTCCGTACCACGTATTAGCAGAGACCACCAGGGCACCTTTTGGGAAGGCTGAACCAGCTGCCAGCACGTCTCTGGAGTAGGTGAACCGCTACTTAGATTCCAGTTTGCAGTGATTGATACAGTGTGAGTTAATTCACCCTTAATCTAATGCTGCATGCACTCAGGAGCTTTATCTGTCTCCTGTTGGCAGCACTATTTCTTTCACTACAGGAATAATTCGGCGGTTTACCTGAGGTATGAAACTGCTACCAACCTTCCACAGTCATTCTCATTTATTGTGCAAGGCAACACTGAAGCAGCTTCACACTGTATTTGTCATCATAGTAAAGAGCAGCTGCTCAGGTTAATCAGCTTACCAGACCGCGAAGGTATCAGGCAGTGACCATGGGAGCAGTGGTAACTTGCAGCAAGGTAGTTGTAACCACTTCAGCCACTACCAGCTGCAGGCAGAAGAGTCTGGATGTTACTTTTTGCTGGCTTTATCAGTGACCTCTCATGTCTGCATGCCTCAAGGTCTGAAAAAAGTCATCAAAAGGGACTGCAGCCTTCAGACTTGGAGAAGTGCCACTCCGAAGCAGCGGTACTCCCTTAGGTGAGGGAAATCCTTGTGTGCATTTTCAGCGCCGCACCCGGAAGCATGGGAATTCCCGTTAGAGTTTCCGTCAGCACTTGGACACCACGGATGTTAGCACTGGAGTCTGCACAGAAGCACCTGTAGTTCATACACACTGACATAAAGTTAGTGTGAGGTCAAAATGAAACCCAGCCTTTAGTGGTAGAAGGGGACTGAAACTTCTTTTAAGTAGGGGTTCACACTTGGGCTCTTTTATTTTGAGAGCAATTGCTTTTTTGTTGTTAACCTTTTAGCTTGATTGGCACTCAAACAGCTGCCAGGAATACTGGGAATGCACTATAAAATAACAGCGTGGCAAGTGCGTTAGACTATCCTCTTGACAGGCTTATGTATTTATTACACTAATTATGTGGGTGTAGTAATTGTATTAGGAATATCTAGATGCTATTTCCCGTCTGTAAAATCAGTACCAGGCATGGGGAAACCCACAAAAGATTTCTCAGCTGACTCTAATCTGCAAATTTTCCTTAAACATACCGTAAATTTTCTCATTCGGTAGCAAAACCTTTGATTTTATTTTTTTTTTCCCCTACACAGAGATTTAGGTGCAGTAACTATAGTAATTATGTGAACTTCTTAACTTGAAATCGCTGTTCATTCATTTTACCCCATCTATTAAGGAAGCAAGGGACAAGGGGTGGGGAGAGGAGTCTCAGTTCAGGGAGTGGCTACAAGGCATGCTGCCTCTGAGAGCTATTCCTGGAGCACTGCTTCTGACAGTCCAGCTTCACGCCAGCGCTGTGCCTGCAGTTAGAATCTAGCCCTTTCATATATCTTTTTGTTTGTTTGTTTATAGGCTCTCTTGCAGTCGTATCAGTGTCATTTTGCTACTCCAGGATATGAGGTTTGCCAAGAAAGGCCGTATGGGAGCTTGCAGTTGAACACAACGCTGCATACTGCATGTTGCCCAAAGCATTTTAAAGCAGAGGTCATCTTCCAGGCTTGTAACAGTCGAGCCTAGTGACTCTGGAAGCTTAGCCCATCGGTGTCAATGCCCGGAAGAGGCTATTGGCTGGGTGTCGGAATGAAGCTCTGTAAATCTGTGTATGCAGAAAGACTACTTGTCAGTGAGGAGAGGAAGGTATTGAATTCAGTATGCTTCACGAAAGTTTATTTGGAAATGCACAGAACTTTTTTTCTGTGAAAAGTTTCGTTATTTAATCAGTGGTTTCTTTGGAGGACCGGGGCCTGTTGTGCTTGTTGACTTGTTGTGAGAACTTACTCTGTGAAAAGAAGCTTTGTAATGGTGTCCCATGTTACGATGTGCAGTTCGAGTATAAGGTAATAGCAAAGGCCTTGAAAACATGGGTGTGGGCTAAAAGAGCATCCCCAAGGCTATAAAAAGTTCACTAGTAGTCAGTTACTGGTCATGGGAGAAGTACAGCCTTGAGACCCGAGAAAAACTGTATCATAAAGAGAAAAAAGAGGAAGAAGCTAAGCAAGAAAAATGTTGACCAACAGGCTAATATGCCTAACAACCTGGGAAAGTAACGCTTTCAAGTCTCGCACTGCATGAAGTCCATCAGGCAGAGGCCTAAGGCTGAGACCCTGCTTAGAGAGTCAAATATCTTAGGGTAAGATTTCACCACTGAGTGAATTTTCTCATTACACATACCGGATCAAAGCTGTGAGCACACTCGTGGCTTCAAGGACCCTGGCTGTTAGGGACCCTTAGATGCGACAGCATTGTCCAGGGCTCTGCATAACAAGATCAGTGTTTACATGTCTGTGTGTTTTCACCTCAGATTATGCGTGTTTCACCTCTTCAGCCACCAAAAAAATCCCTATTGCGCGTTACTACAGTTTGTCTAGCTACTCTTGGTAAAAGGCTCTGCGGTTTCTCTGGCAAACATCGAGGCAAATACTTGCATCAGTCAATGCTCATCGTAAGTCAGTGCATTCAATCTCTGCACTAACTTGCAATAAGTGCCTACACCCTGTTGCCTGGGTCATCCCACTGTCTTAGATACCTGTATGTTATTAAGGCTGCCGATCACGATTAGCATTACCATAATTTTTACAAGTCCTACCCAGATGTTAGGACTGATGGCAGATAAAGAATATGAAGGTGGTTCTCACCCAAAGAACTGACAATCTAAGGAAGCAAGGAATGAAACCGTGCTTGCAAGAAAGGAGACGTCATAGCAGAAGTTATGTTTCAGACCTTTTGGAGGCGAGTGCTGACTTTTCAAAACCAAGTGAGAAGCGACAGGAACAGCAGCATGGCTTGCACAAGGCCCTGAAGGTGGAGAAAGCAGCTTGTATTGGCTGTGCTGAACCAGGGGGAGGTAGGCAGAGGGCAGTACTCCAGGTGGATGCCTGTGGGCTGGATACCAGCAGATAAGCAGCAGCAGAGACAGGGAAGAAGGAAGATTTTGAGCTTGTGATGGTGGTTAGGAAGAGCTGTTACTTAGGTGGATGTGTAGAAGGACTCCAGAAGGGCAGCACAGTCTGGAGGGGCTTTGGATCAAATGGAGCACACACTGGTAATGGAGAGGTGAGCGCGAGTAGCAGAGTGAGTGGCAGGCGGTAACAGGAAGAGCTCCCTCCTCACCCTTAATGAAAGGCAGCATTTACACCTTTCACGAGTGAAAATTTACACCTTTCACGAGTGTCACTGTCTCTTGCCCTCCTGCCAGGCACCACTGCAAAAAGCCTGTCCCTAGCCCCTTGATCCCATGCCCATAGGCACCCGAGTGTGCTGTGAGGTGCCCCAAACCCTTCTCTGCTCCACACTGAACCAGCCCTGGCCTCCCAGACCCGCCTCTCAGGGCAAGTACTTCAGTCCCACAGTCCCAGTGGCCTCCTCTGAGCCCCTCTGGTTTGTCAATGTATCTCCCGTCTGGGCCCCAAACAGGACATAGCGCCCGGATGAGGCCTGATGGGTGCTGAGCAGAGAGAATCACCCCTGCCCGCCTCCCCCCACCCTGGATAAGAGAGAAAGTAGGAGAAAATCTCTGAGAGCGAGCCAAGTGCTGCCTGTGACGCCCCGTGGGAGGAAGCAGGGGAGCCCAGAGGGCTGGCCAGCAGGGCTGGGGTGTGGGGAGAGCCCGTGGGACTTTGTCCTGCAGCCTCCCAGGGAGGCACGAGGTGTTAGCGAGTGAACCCTCTTGCCATATGTGCCTGGAGACGTCTGCCCCGGCCAGAGCGACCTGACGGGGCCCTGGGAAGACACGGCCGAGGCCTCGGCGACTGGCGTGAAACACCGATGCCGAGCACAAGACAAGAGATGCGGGGATGGAGTGGGCAGTGGTGTTGCGGTAACCCCAGATGCCTGTGCTGGGGCCGCAGCGCTGCTGGGGGGAGTGCCGTGGGCGAGGATGGCCCGTTGTGATGTCCCTGAGCGATGGACTGTGATGTCACCAGCGATGGACTATGACGTCCCCGAGCGATGGATTGTGACCAGGCGTCCCTCGCTGCTTATATTCGGGTGCCGAGTCTCACCCAGCTGGCTTGTGTCCACACTCCGGCTGAGCAAGTCTGCGAGGTTTGGAGTGTTTAGCAAGGCCTTTGGTGCTAGTGTCGTGGTCAGGGAGTTGTTTGTTGCAGCTCTCAGTGCCCGACACCAGAGCCATCGGAGGATTTTCCCCGGCCCTGCCAGGTTCAGGCAGCCGGGGCACGCAGGAGGCGCGCTCGCAGCAGCAGAGGTGAGCTGGGTGGGGAAACCTGACCCTGGGGAGCTGGGAGGGTTTCCTTCTGGAGGGACCTGGGCATTTCTTCCACCCTTCCCTGGACCCGCCAGTGACCGTGGCCTCTCTTCCTTTTCTAGCGTGACACCGGCTGCTGCAGCGCCGGTGAAAGCGAGCGGCTTGACATCCGCAGCTCCCCCCAGCCCACCGCAGCACGTGGAGAGCATGGCCACGGAGCTGGAGGACCGCTGTCCCATATGCCTGGACAGCTGGGAGGAGGCCAGCTACGTGATGCCGTGCCTCCACCAATTCTGCTATGCGTGCATCCTGCGGTGGGCTGAGAGCAAGCCCGAGTGCCCCCTCTGCAAGAGGAGGGTCACATCCATCTTGCACTCGGTGCGGGGGGACGACAACTTTGAGGAGCATCTGCTCACACCATCTGCAGCACCGTCAGTTGTCGTCCACCAGGCAGGAGGAGCTCCTAGCCGTCCAGCCGCCCACAATCTCCATCGCCCTGCAGCATCCCAGCCATCAGCTGCGGGGCTGGTGCCCAGGGCTCCTGTGGGCGGCCTCCATCCCCACATCTGGGCGTTCCTCTTCCGAGAGGACTCAGCTCTGCTCCAGCCGGTGCGACGCTGGCTGCGACAGGAGCTGCGGCTGATCTTCGGGGTGGCCGCTGGGAAGCATCAGCAGCGCAGAGACTCGTCCTATCCGTCCTGCACCTCTTTGGCCTGGACGAGGAAACCCTGTTCCAGCTGCTGCAGGGTGCCCTGGGCGTGCACACGAGGATCTTTGTGCGCCGTCTGATTGACACCATCGTGGACCGGTGCAGCGGGGAGGCCCGACGTCGGATGGGCCTGGAGGACGCCCGTGCTGCTGAGGAGCAGGAGGGCAGCCCTGCAGCTGCCCCTGGCCCCACTGCCTCCCGAAGGGGTCTCCTGCCCCCAGTCCAGCCCCCTCCAGCAGCCCTGACAGATCTGAGGCAGAAGAGCCCCCAGCAACTCATCGGCTGCCCTTCGTGGGGGTCCTGGCAGCCCCCCCTCTGCCCTCGTGCCCACCGACGAGGAGCAAGAAGAGCAGCAGGAGGACCCAGAGGAGGCTGTGCCCGGGCCCTCCACTCCCAGCCGGGGCAGCGAACGCTCCCCTGGGGGGCCCCGGCGAGCTCCGAAGAGGAGGGCTGGCAGCCCTGGGGCCACTTCACCTCCAAACAAGAGGCCACCCCGCCAGCCATAGTAGGAGGGTGCCCAAGAGCTGGTGAAACCAGCGCCGGGCCAGCAACTGGGGCACTCACCAGCCCCCAGGGGGACTGGCAGACCGTCATCATTAGTCTAGATCTAAGGATCAAATAATACAATAAATGTATGAAAACTACAGAAATAGTCTTGGTATTTCTAACAATGGAGTTGGCGTTGCTATCCCCACCCGTGTTGGTTTCTCATGTGGCCAGAAATGGCTACCAAGAGGATTTGGTCCATACTTTCCTCAGGGGCAGAAGCGAGGATGACTGTCCTGGAGTTCCTCGCATCATCCTCGTGCCTTTTTTAAAGATGAGGTGCAACGTTTGGCGCTCTCTAGTCGTTGGTGCCTCCCCCAAGCTCCCCAACCTTTCAAAGATGACAGAGCGCAGCCTCACAGTGACATCAGCCAGCTCACTCAACACCGTCAGACAAATCTCATCAGGGTTGATGGACTTGTAGGGGACAAGATTTCTTAGGAGACCCTTGAGTTCAACGTCCTCTGATAGTGGAATTCCTTTGCTCCTTGATCCCTGCCTCTGGGCTAAAATGCCTGGGAACAGTGTCAGTGAAGACTGAGATGAAGGCGGCACCGAGTACCTCAGCTTTGCCCGCGTTTGCTGTTAGTGTGTCATGCAGCCCATTCGGCAAGCAGGCGTGTACTTTCCTTGCCTGATTTACTGTTTCTGTAGCAGCAGAAGCCCTTCTTGTTGCTTTTCATATCCCTTGCTAACCCTGGCTTAGCTTTGGTTTTCCTGCGATCCAGAGATCGCATCTCTGCACACCTCAGCAGTGTTTCTAGATCCTCTTTCATAACCTGTCCTAACTCCCCCCGCCTGTATACATCTTTCTTTGCATTGCTCTGCCATGAATGTCCTGCTTGGCCAGGCCAGCCTCCTGATGGATCTGTTGTGGTTTTTTCTTAAGCATCAGCATGGACTTTTCTTGTGTTTGGAGAAGATTATCCTTAAAGGCCTGCTAGCCCTTTTGCGCTCCTTTGCCCTTCAGGGTTGGCTCCCACAAGAGCTGCCTCCCACGTACCATTCCCTGAATAAGCCACAGCTTTCTCTCGCCAGGCCCAGGGCTACTCGCCTTTCTAACCCCCCCCCTCCCCGGGATCTTGAACTCCTCTGTATCAATCAGGATCGTTGCAGTCATGGCTCCTATTCACTGTCGCAGCCCTGACCAGTTCTTCCTTGTTCCTAAGTAGCACATCCAGGACAGCATCACCCCAAGTTGGTCCATCCAGCATCTGTGTTACCCCTGACACCCTCCAGAAATCTCCCTGATGGCCTTTCCCTTGCACCAGGTGCCAGGGAGGTTGAAGTCCCCCAGGAGAACCAGTGCCAGTGACCAGAAACTCTACTCCAGAAAAACGTTTCGAAAGCAGGCATTTTCCGCTGGCTGTTGACATTAAATGGGCATGAATGAGAGTGAGATGGTCTAGGAGGTAGTGTTTATTTTTCCGTTAGGGTGAGATTTTCCATTGAGTTGGCTGGTCTCTCTTCCACACGCCTTTATGCAGAGCTCCCATTCGCTTTCTCCGTACCACGTATTAGCAGAGACCACCAGGGCACCTTTTGGGAAGGCTGAACCAGCTGCCAGCACGTCTCTGGAGTAGGTGAACCGCTACTTAGATTCCAGTTTGCAGTAATTGATACAGTGTGAGTTAATTCACCCTTAATCTAATGCTGCATGCACTCAGGAGCTTTATCTGTCTCCTGTTGGCAGCACTATTTCTTTCACTACAGGAATAATTCGGCGGTTTACCTGAGGTATGAAACTGCTACCAACCTTCCACAGTCATTCTCATTTATTGTGCAAGGCAACACTGAAGCAGCTTCACACTGTATTTGTCATCATAGTAAAGAGCAGCTGCTCAGGTTAATCAGCTTACCAGACCGCGAAGGTATCAGGCAGTGACCATGGGAGCAGTGGTAACTTGCAGCAAGGTAGTTGTAACCACTTCAGCCACTACCAGCTGCAGGCAGAAGAGTCTGGATGTTACTTTTTGCTGGCTTTATCAGTGACCTCTCATGTCTGCATGCCTCAAGGTCTGAAAAAAGTCATCAAAAGGGACTGCAGCCTTCAGACTTGGAGAAGTGCCACTCCGAAGCAGCGGTACTCCCTTAGGTGAGGGAAATCCTTGTGTGCATTTTCAGCGCCGCACCCGGAAGCATGGGAATTCCCGGTAGAGCTTCCGTCAGCACTTGGACACCACGGATGTTAGCACTGGAGTCTGCACAGAAGCACCTGTAGTTCATACACACTGACATAAAGTTAGTGTGAGGTCAAAATGAAACCCAGCCTTTAGTGGTAGAAGGGGACTGAAACTTCTTTTAAGTAGGGGTTCACACTTGGGCTCTTTTATTTTGAGAGCAATTGCTTTTTTGTTGTTAACCTTTTAGCTTGATTGGCACTCAAACAGCTGCCAGGAATACTGGGAATGCACTATAAAATAACAGCGTGGCAAGTGCGTTAGACTATCCTCTTGACAGGCTTATGTATTTATTACACTAATTATGTGGGTGTAGTAATTGTATTAGGAATATCTAGATGCTATTTCCCGTCTGTAAAATCAGTACCAGGCATGGGGAAACCCACAAAAGATTTCTCAGCTGACTCTAATCTGCAAATTTTCCTTAAACATACCGTAAATTTTCTCATTCGGTAGCAAAACCTTTGATTTTATTTTTTTTTCCCCCTACACAGAGATTTAGGTGCAGTAACTATAGTAATTATGTGAACTTCTTAACTTGAAATCGCTGTTCATTCATTTTACCCCATCTATTAAGGAAGCAAGGGACAAGGGGTGGGGAGAGGAGTCTCAGTTCAGGGAGTGGCTACAAGGCATGCTGCCTCTGAGAGCTATTCCTGGAGCACTGCTTCTGACAGTCCAGCTTCACGCCAGCGCTGTGCCTGCAGTTAGAATCTAGCCCTTTCATATATCTTTTTGTTTGTTTGTTTATAGGCTCTCTTGCAGTCGTATCAGTGTCATTTTGCTACTCCAGGATATGAGGTTTGCCAAGAAAGGCCGTATGGGAGCTTGCAGTTGAACACAACGCTGCATACTGCATGTTGCCCAAAGCATTTTAAAGCAGAGGTCATCTTCCAGGCTTGTAACAGTCGAGCCTAGTGACTCTGGAAGCTTAGCCCATCGGTGTCAATGCCCGGAAGAGGCTATTGGCTGGGTGTCGGAATGAAACTCTGTAAATCTGTGTATGCAGAAAGACTACTTGTCAGTGAGGAGAGGAAGGTATTGAATTCAGTATGCTTCACGAAAGTTTATTTGGAAATGCACAGAACTTTTTTTCTGTGAAAAGTTTCGTTATTTAATCAGTGGTTTCTTTGGAGGACCGGGGCCTGTTGTGCTTGTTGACTTGTTGTGAGAACTTACTCTGTGAAAAGAAGCTTTGTAATGGTGTCCCATGTTACGATGTGCAGTTCGAGTATAAGGTAATAGCAAAGGCCTTGAAAACATGGGTGTGGGCTAAAAGAGCATCCCCAAGGCTATAAAAAGTTCACTAGTAGTCAGTTACTGGTCATGGGAGAAGTACAGCCTTGAGACCCGAGAAAAACTGTATCATAAAGAGAAAAAAGAGGAAGAAGCTAAGCAAGAAAAATGTTGACCAACAGGCTAATATGCCTAACAACCTGGGAAAGTAACGCTTTCAAGTCTCGCACTGCATGAAGTCCATCAGGCAGAGGCCTAAGGCTGAGACCCTGCTTAGAGAGTCAAATATCTTAGGGTAAGATTTCACCACTGAGTGAATTTTCTCATTACACATACCGGATCAAAGCTGTGAGCACACTCGTGGCTTCAAGGACCCTGGCTGTTAGGGACCCTTAGATGCGACAGCATTGTCCAGGGCTCTGCATAACAAGATCAGTGTTTACATGTCTGTGTGTTTTCACCTCAGATTATGCGTGTTTCACCTCTTCAGCCACCAAAAAAATCCCTATTGCGCGTTACTACAGTTTGTCTAGCTACTCTTGGTAAAAGGCTCTGCGGTTTCTCTGGCAAACATCGAGGCAAATACTTGCATCAGTCAATGCTCATCGTAAGTCAGTGCATTCAATCTCTGCACTAACTTGCAATAAGTGCCTACACCCTGTTGCCTGGGTCATCCCACTGTCTTAGATACCTGTATGTTATTAAGGCTGCCGATCACGATTAGCATTACCATAATTTTTACAAGTCCTACCCAGATGTTAGGACTGATGGCAGATAAAGAATATGAAGGTGGTTCTCACCCCAAAGAACTGACAATCTAAGGAAGCAAGGAATGAAACCGTGCTTGCAAGAAAGGAGGACGTCCATAGCAGAAGTTATGTTTCAGACCTTTTGGAGGCGAGTGCTGACTTTTCAAAACCAAGTGAGAAGCGACAGGAACAGCAGCATGGCTTGCACAAGGCCCTGAAGGTGGAGAAAGCAGCTTGTATTGGCTGTGCTGAACCAGGGGGAGGTAGGCAGAGGGCAGTACTCCAGGTGGATGCCTGTGGGGCTGGATACCAGCAGATAAGCAGCAGCAGAGACAGGGAAGAAGGAAGATTTTGAGCTTGTGATGGTGGTTAGGAAGAGCTGTTACTTAGGTGGATGTGTAGAAGGACTCCAGAAGGGCAGCACAGTCTGGAGGGGCTTTGGATCAAATGGAGCACACACTGGTAATGGAGGGGTGAGCGCGAGTAGCAGAGTGAGTGGCAGGCGGTAACAGGAAGAGCTCCCTCCTCACCCTTAATGAAAGGCAGCATTTACACCTTTCACGAGTGAAAATTTACACCTTTCACGAGTGTCACTGTCTCTTGCCCTCCTGCCAGGCACCACTGCAAAAAGCCTGTCCCTAGCCCCTTGATCCCATGCCCATAGGCACCCGGGTGTGCTGTGAGGTGCCCCAAACCCTTCTCTGCTCCACACTGAACCAGCCCTGGCCTCCCAGACCCGCCTCTCAGGGCAAGTACTTCAGTCCCACAGTCCCAGTGGCCTCCTCTGAGCCCCTCTGGTTTGTCAATGTATCTCCCGTCTGGGGCCCCAAACAGGACATAGCGCCCGGATGAGGCCTGATGGGTGCTGAGCAGAGAGAATCACCCCTGCCCGCCTCCCCCACCCTGGATAAGAGAGAAAGTAGGAGAAAATCTCTGAGAGCGAGCCAAGTGCTGCCTGTGACGCCCCGTGGGAGGAAGCAGGGGAGCCCAGAGGGCTGGCCAGCAGGGCTGGGGTGTGGGGAGAGCCCGTGGGACTTTGTCCTGCAGCCTCCCAGGGAGGCACGAGGTGTTAGCGAGTGAACCCTCTTGCCATATGTGCCTGGAGACGTCTGCCCCGGCCAGAGCGACCTGACGGGGCCCTGGGAAGACACGGCCGAGGCCTCGGCGACTGGCGTGAAACACCGATGCCGAGCACAAGACAAGAGATGCGGGGATGGAGTGGGCAGTGGTGTTGCGGTAACCCCAGATGCCTGTGCTGGGGCCGCAGCGCTGCTGGGGGGAGTGCCGTGGGCGAGGATGGCCCGTTGTGATGTCCCTGAGCGATGGACTGTGATGTCACCAGCGATGGACTATGACGTCCCCGAGCGATGGATTGTGACCAGGCGTCCCTCGCTGCTTATATTCGGGTGCCGAGTCTCACCCAGCTGGCTTGTGTCCACACTCCGGCTGAGCAAGTCTGCGAGGTTTGGAGTGTTTAGCAAGGCCTTTGGTGCTAGTGTCGTGGTCAGGGAGTTGTTTGTTGCAGCTCTCAGTGCCCGACACCAGAGCCATCGGAGGATTTTCCCCCCGGCCCTGCCAGGTTCAGGCAGCCGGGGCACGCAGGAGGCGCGCTCGCAGCAGCAGAGGTGAGCTGGGCGGGGAAACCTGACCCTGGGGAGCTGGGAGGGTTTCCTTCTGGAGGGACCTGGGCATTTCTTCCACCCTTCCCTGGACCCGCCAGTGACCGTGGCCTCTCTTCCTTTTCTAGCGTGACACCGGCTGCTGCAGCGCCGGTGAAAGCGAGCGGCTTGACATCCGCAGCTCCCCCCAGCCCACCGCAGCACGTGGAGAGCATGGCCACGGAGCTGGAGGACCGCTGTCCCATATGCCTGGACAGCTGGGAGGAGGCCAGCTACGTGATGCCGTGCCTCCACCAATTCTGCTATGCGTGCATCCTGCGGTGGGCTGAGAGCAAGCCCGAGTGCCCCCTCTGCAAGAGGAGGGTCACATCCATCTTGCACTCGGTGCGGGGGGACGACAACTTTGAGGAGCATCTGCTCACACCATCTGCAGCACCGTCAGTTGTCGTCCACCAGGCAGGAGGAGCTCCTAGCCGTCCAGCCGCCCACAATCTCCATCGCCCTGCAGCATCCCAGCCATCAGCTGCGGGGCTGGTGCCCAGGGCTCCTGTGGGCGGCCTCCATCCCCACATCTGGGCGTTCCTCTTCCGAGAGGACTCAGCTCTGCTCCGGCCGGTGCGACGCTGGCTGCGACAGGAGCTGCGGCTGATCTTCGGGGGTGGCCGCTGGGAAGCATCAGCAGCGCAGAGACTCGTCCTATCCGTCCTGCACCTCTTTGGCCTGGACGAGGAAACCCTGTTCCAGCTGCTGCAGGGTGCCCTGGGCGTGCACACGAGGATCTTTGTGCGCCGTCTGATTGACACCATCGTGGACCGGTGCAGCGGGGAGGCCCGACGTCGGATGGGCCTGGAGGACGCCCGTGCTGCTGAGGAGCAGGAGGGCAGCCCTGCAGCTGCCCCTGGCCCCACTGCCTCCCGAAGGGGGTCTCCTGCCCCCAGTCCAGCCCCCTCCAGCAGCCCTGACAGATCTGAGGCAGAAGAGCCCCCCAGCAACTCATCGGCTGCCCTTCGTGGGGGTCCTGGCAGCCCCCCCTCTGCCCTCGTGCCCACCGACGAGGAGCAAGAAGAGCAGCAGGAGGACCCAGAGGAGGCTGTGCCCGGGCCCTCCACTCCCAGCTGGGGCAGCGAACGCTCCCCTGGGGGGCCCCGGCGAGCTCCGAAGAGGAGGGCTGGCAGCCCTGGGGCCACTTCACCTCCAAACAAGAGGCCACCCCGCCAGCCATAGTAGGAGGGTGCCCCAAGAGCTGGTGAAACCAGCGCCGGGCCAGCAACTGGGGCACTCACCAGCCCCCAGGGGGACTGGCAGACCGTCATCATTAGTCTAGATCTAAGGATCAAATAATACAATAAATGTATGAAAACTACAGAAATAGTCTTGGTATTTCTAACAATGGAGTTGGCGTTGCTATCCCCGCCCGTGTTGGTTTCTCATGTGGCCAGAAATGGCTACCAAGAGGATTTGGTCCATACTTTCCTCAGGGGCAGAAGCGAGGATGACTGTCCTGGAGTTCCTCGCATCATCCTCGTGCCTTTTTTAAAGATGAGGTGCAACGTTTGGCGCTCTCTAGTCGTTGGTGCCTCCCCCAAGCTCCCCAACCTTTCAAAGATGACAGAGCGCAGCCTCACAGTGACATCAGCCAGCTCACTCAACACCGTCAGACAAATCTCATCAGGGTTGATGGACTTGTAGGGGACAAGATTTCTTAGGAGACCCTTGAGTTCAACGTCCTCTGATAGTGGAATTCCTCTGCTCCTTGATCCCTGCCTCTGGGCTAAAATGCCTGGGAACAGTGTCAGTGAAGACTGAGATGAAGGCGGCACCGAGTACCTCAGCTTTGCCCGCGTTTGCTGTTAGTGTGTCATGCAGCCCATTCGGCAAGCAGGCGTGTACTTTCCTTGCCTGATTTACTGTTTCTGTAGCAGCAGAAGCCCTTCTTGTTGCTTTTCATATCCCTTGCTAACCCTGGCTTAGCTTTGGTTTTCCTGCGATCCAGAGATCGCATCTCTGCACACCTCAGCAGTGTTTCTATATCCTCTTTCATAACCTGTCCTAACTCCCCCGCCTGTATACATCTTTCTTTGCATTGCTCTGCCATGAATGTCCTGCTTGGCCAGGCCAGCCTCCTGATGGATCTGTTGTGGTTTTTTCTTAAGCATCAGCATGGACTTTTCTTGTGTTTGGAGAAGATTATCCTTAAAGGCCTGCTAGCCCTTTTGCGCTCCTTTGCCCTTCAGGGTTGGCTCCCACAAGAGCTGCCTCCCACGTACCATTCCCTGAATAAGCCACAGCTTTCTCTCGCCAGGCCCAGGGCTACTCGCCTTTCTAACCCCCCCCCCCTCCCCGGGATCTTGAACTCCTCTGTATCAATCAGGATCGTTGCAGTCATGGCTCCTATTCACTATCGCAGCCCTGACCAGTTCTTCCTTGTTCCTAAGTAGCACATCCAGGACAGCATCACCCCAAGTTGGTCCATCCAGCATCTGTGTTACCCCTGACACCCTCCAGAAATCTCCCTGATGGCCTTTCCCTTGCACCAGGTGCCAGGGAGGTTGAAGTCCCCCAGGAGAACCAGTGCCAGTGACCAGAAATTCAGCCATGCCAGGAACATCATAGTTCTGTGTCCACACATCGTGCTCTAGCTCTGTGTTGGGTTTCTGTGGTGGGGTTTTGGTAGCGGGGGAGGGGCTACAGGGCTGGCTCGGGTGAGAAGCTGCTAGAAGCTTCCCTGGTTCCAACTCGGATCCGCCTCTGGCCAAGGCCGAGCCCATCAGCGATGGTGGGAGTGCCTCTGTGATTGCGTATTTAAGGGCAAAGACTGCCAAAAAGAAGTCCTGTTGTGGAGAGAGGAATGGGATATGAGAGAAACAACCATGCAGACAGCGAGGTCAGTGAAGGAGGGGGAGGAGGTGTGCCGGAGCAGAGATTCCCCTGCAGCCCGTGGTGAGACGGCAGGCTGTGCCCCTGCAGCCCATGGAGGTTAACGGTGGAGCAGAGATTCCCCTGCAGCCCGTGGAGGACCCCACGCCGGAGCAGGTGGCTGGGCCCGGAGAAGGCCGTGACTCCGTGGGAAAGCCCACGCTGGAGCAGTTCGTGGAGCCCGTGGAAAGGACTCGCGTTGGAGAAGCTTGTGGAGGGCTGACCCCCGTGAGAGGGACCCCACGCTGGAGCAGGGGAAGAGTGTGAGGAGTCCTCCCCCCTGAGGATGACGGAGCGGCAGAAACGGCGTGTGACAAACTGACCGCAGCCCCCATTCCCCATCCCCCTGCGCCGCTGGTGGGGGAGGAGGTAGAGGAATCGGGAGCAAAGTTGAGCCTGGGAAGAAGGGAGGGGCGGGGGGAAGGTGTGTTTTTAAGATATGGTTCTCTTTCTCATTATCCTACTCTGATTTGAGTGGTAACAAATTAAATTGATTCCTCTTTCCCCAAGCTGAGTCTGTTTTGCCTGTGACCACAATTGGTGAGTGATCCCTCCCTGTCCTTGTCTCGACTCCCGAGCCTTTTGTTGTATTTTCTCCTCCCCCTCCAGTGGGGGGGAGGAGTGAGCGAGCGGCCGCGTGGTGCTTTGTTGCTGGCTGGGCCTAAAGCACGACAAGTTCAAACGTAGAAACTAGGAATATGAGACAGGACCAGCAGATCAAATATGACTCCTTATTTCCTAGAAACATCTTAAAACAAATTGAGGTTGTTTTTTGTTGTTGTTGGTTGGTTCAGGGTTTTTTTGTCCTTACAACTCTAGCAATAAAGTGTGATGGGTCAGAAACCCCCTCTTCTGAAACTGAATGTCTCCCTGTCGCTAGCATAAATGTATTTGTGATCAGTTTAAACCTATTTGGTCTTGGGCCAGCATGGCCATTCAGGATTTCAGCATTCATACCGTATTCATGTACAGTAATTGTATTCCTGTTGGCTTTCATTTTGTGAGACTAAATATACCAAGCTTCTGCAGTTTTGCCTTCTTTCCTATGGTTATTTTAGTTGTCCTTCTCTGCACCAGTTCCAAATGGATTTAATCTTTCTTGAACTTGAACTGGACCCTACATGACATCTCACTAGTATGATTTGTGCTTCTGGATCTTGCTTTGCACCTGCCCTGTGAAAGCACTTGCTCTTCTCACAGCACTGTCAGTGACATGTAGATACGTTAGGACCAGTTATGCACACTTGCCTGGCTGTCTTGGCAGTTTTCAACCACTGATCTCCAGCTTAGAGCAGAAACTCTTGCTATTGTTGCCAAAGGGATGACTTTGGAGCCTATACTGCTTACATTTATATACCTTCTTCCAGTTCTCAGATTCACATCTTTTTCCACGTGGACAGTGCCTGTAAACTTTGAGCTGATCACTGAAGTTTCTGCATTGTGTTTCTACTTTTTGCAACACAGTTATTAAAGGAAATTTCCAGTAAGATGGGTCCAAACAGCAGTCCCTGAAGAATTTCTCAAATAACTTACGTCCAAGCTAATGATCTCCTGCTGTGATTACAGATCCCTCTGCGCCTCTTCTTCCTATAATCAGCTTCTTACCTGCTATACCATGATGGTACTAATCCGCATTTTTGCCAGTGTCACTAATTATTTCTAAGATGACATCAAGTCAAATGGATACTGTTTCTGCTGTGCAAAGGGTGTCAGCAGAACATCAAATATTTCTATAACATGATGGTACTAATCCCCATTTTTGCCAGTGTCACTAATTATTTCTAAGATGACATTGAGTCAAATGGATACTGTTTCTGCTGTGCAAAGGGTGTCAGCAGAACATAAAATATTTTTTGATGACTCTTGGCACTCAAGGCTATTTTTATATGACTATAATGGAAGGTGGTACAGCCTAGACTGTGCCAGCAAGCACAGGTTTTGGATTGCTTCACACGACTTAGGCTGAATGATACTGTTGTGTCTAGACACTCCCTAACACACAGGTGGGTACCCACACACACAGACACACACACATCCTTGCTCTGTACTTCTAATCTTCCCTTGTACATTTTCTCTGTCATTTTTTAACAAGGCATTCACAGATACTTGCACACAAACTGCCACAGCAAGTGTTTGACTGCTAGTGGGGCAGCAGACTCACTGGGAACGTGCCTTGCTTCATTAGGTGACTGAGAAGCATGCTGAGTGCTATCTTCTAGTAGAGATCTGTACAGATTTTTAGCTGGCTGTAGTACACATTCCAGTTGAGCACTACTTACCAGCCAAATTTTAAGGTTCAGCAAGCAATTCAACTAGGGCAGAAGGAATAATTACAGAGTTGTGAAAGGCTGAAATGTAAAACAGATGAACAGATTGTTCCCTCCACCTGCCAACCTTGAGGAGAAAAAAATTCAGCTTCTAGGTAACAACAAACTCTCTTAGCTTGAAGGGACCTTCCCTCCCTCCCAAAGCCATGAATGACAGTCCAGTGTAAGAGATTGCATTGCACACTCCAGTGTCAGATCTTCAGTTAGCGTGCTGTGTATTTCTGATATCCAGCTTATCAAGATTCCTGTGCTCATGGTAGCCGGTGCAAATACCAGGTGCCTGCAAAATACCATGGCCAAGGGTGCTGTCACCAAACTGGGCTCTGCAGAGTCCATCAAGTCCATTGATGGACTTGCCTGTTCAGCTGGCTATTTCACATTTAGGGTTGCGCCACTACTGAACTCCTCAGGTAAAGCCTTTTCTAGTGCTAAGTGAAGCAGGGATATGTCACCTTTAATTCATATGCCCATTTCCATTACAGCTTTTCTGTCTCTGTCTGGACTGTAGTGAGGGATTGCAGTACATGTGAGGATACCAGGTTTGGCTCTGATTTCACATGGCTACCAGTAAAATGAAATATAGATAAAATGGGGGGCTGATTTTCTTGGGATTTAAAAGCATGCTTTTCCTTCTTTACTCTCAACCAATTGGTTTTTCTTCTATCACTGTGTTCCTAGGCTTCCAGCTGCAAGTTTAAGAGGTAGTTCAGAGCAGTGGGTAGGGCACCTGATTGGGAGTAAAGAGGCCTGTCTACTAATCCTGCCCAAAGTAACCGATCAGCTAATGATTTTGATCTTAGCTGTGTGTGGTTCTGTCCTCTCTGTGGGGAGGACTCAATAGATCTGCAAAGTGCAATGACTTAAAAATTAGCTTCATAATATTTTTTTAATTAAAATGAAGAAGCAAATTAAATTACCAGCAGTGAGAACAAGAAATAACAGTCATCCACTAATTGTTTGTCAGAAGACAGGTTCAGTGAAGGGGAAAATCAAATTAGAAAGGTATTGCTGGGTTTGTCTTCATCCTTTCTTGGCTAGATGATGTTTTCTGAGATCAAGGAAAGGACCGAACAAGCAGCAATTCCATTTTAGGATTTATGCAGTGTTCACTTGCATATCTGGTTACAAATACTGATGGTTATAGTAACACTTACTTTCTGCTGCAATTGTCACATACAAATAAGATTATTAGGAGTGCAAAAGGCCTGAAAGGGATAATTTCTTTGAGGTGAGAAGGACTTTAAAACTGCAAAGCTAAGCATAAACTCATTCAAATTGAGCATAAAGGGCAAACATCAAATCAGGCAGAGCAAGCGGACTTTAACCAAGCTTCAGTGAGATGCAATGGGGATGTCATGCTGTCCAAGTTAATCTGTGCTGAGGAGAGAAATTAAAGGAGTTATCAGGAGTTACGAATTTGTCTTTCTCCTACTAACTACTGTTGCATGGCTGCTGTGAGAGGAGAGACTGAAAGGATTCTGCTTCCATAGATGTGCACACTTATAAAAAGGAGCAGCGGAGGGGTGATAGGGGTAAACGGAGTGAAGCTGATAGTGGACCAATACTAGTACATGATCAGTAGCACTTCACATTGAGAGGCAGAAGCACTTCACATTGGCCATAACCCTCAGCAGTGTGCTGCTTCTTATAAGAGACAGGGCTTTCATGTTTCCAGCTGAGGCACCAGACACAGACAGTTCATGTGAATTACAAACTTTTGCATGTGTATGTGCTGCCCAATGCACTCAAGATGCAGCAAATCACTTATACCTGCTGAGAAGACAGGACAGAGTATGTGCCCTGTGCATGGAAGGCCAACAGTTTTTAGCCACAGCTATTCAGCACAGCAGCCGCACACGATAGCTGCAGCTGGTTGCCATGGCTAAAGCAATGCTGTGGTCTCATCAGAGATTTCCAGCAGTGCAGAAGATGTTCTTAATTTCTGGCTGGCAAAAAAGGAGAGAGCAAAGGACCATCCAAAAGACCCAGAAAGCTCCACAACCAGGACTGCAATGGAGATGAATTGGCTTAGCCAGAAGATTCATGTCTGTGTTGACCACAGAAAACAATTACAAAAGCCAATGTTGGTCACCCCTACAGTAAGAAAGTAATTTTAATATGATAAGTGATGATTTTGTCAATCTTAATATGCAAATATTGACTGTATTGTGTTTGGAAAAATAGTTAGGTCGTGCCTCACCGTACATTCCTGAAGTATCTGATCGCTGCTTCGGGGAGAAGATTCCCAAATCTTACTGCTCACTTACTACACTGTCTCATTTTTCTCTCCCAGGTGACATTGCCGTTTGCTCTCTGAAGTGGCCAGAAGGCTTACTGTTTTGCGTATGTTACAGTATTTAAGGCTTGTTAGTGAGAAAGTCCAAACTTGCAGAGCAGAAATCTGGAGTCCAGTTAAATAGACTAAAAATCTCACTCTTGTGGGTCTTCAAAGGACATAAAGTCCTTCAGGAATCTTTTATCCCTGGAGTTTGATTTGTCAGTCTTCTGTGGTTTACAACAAAGATGTAAATCTTAAACCATCTGTCCTTGCAGTTTTGTTGTAGTTTCTTCTTATGTCTCTCATCTTTGAAGAGTAAGTCCTCTTGCATAAAGCTAGACTTAAGGGCTAAGTTTAGGGCCCAAACTGAGAGGTTACTATCTTGAAAGGAGTCTTGCTGGAGAAACTTTTTGAAAAGATGTGAAGTTGGTGAAGTTTCCTCTTTCCTGAAATGGTTATTCCCTCTTTGCATGGAATCAAGATGTCAGTTTACTGTTTTACATCTTCTTTTATTCGTCTCTCTTCCATTCCCTGGAGAGCTGCCCAGTCCCAAGAAGGATTTGTTCCCTAATTCTGAAGTTATCTTTTTAGGTACCAGCAGCTCTGGAGACAGCCCATCCTCAGATTTCCATGTGGCAGAAGTGCCACTTAGATGTGTCAGGCTCATTGCATTCTTTTTACCCATCCAGCAGATGGCATCGAAGCTCTAGAAAAGTTCATCCTTCGTCCTACTGTCGGGTCCTGCAGAGATTCTTTTTTTCTTTGACATTTTCGATTTAAAAGATAATGATGCCAACAGAGTTATTTTAGGAGACTTCAATTTAGTTTGCTATTAATTTAGAAAACTTATGATGGTAGTATATGTATATATTTTTAAAAGTTGGTAATCTTTTCCTGAAGCCTAACAGTCTGGAAATTTTAATTTTCTTCTTCATTGTACTTATAGTAAATTTGAGAAGAATTTATCTTATACTGCTTTCAAGTGAGGTTATGTTTTATTTCTCAGTTTGAGTCTGATTTCTCAAGTTCATTATTAAACTAATGTCTGTACTCCAAATATATGCGGTATTCTGGCTATTGTGAACACTGACATAGGTAACATAGCAAATGTTAATCAAATGTGTTGAAACAGTATTACTTCTAAATCATATTCCTTCCTGATGTTCGATTTCACAGTGGTGGCCCAGTTTATGTATAGCATTCAGTAACTTATGAATACTCAGTTCAAAACTACTGCTTATATGCATTAATAAAAAAGCTAATACAAACGCCTATTATGAGTATATAAGGTCTCATAAATTCAGTTGCACAGTCATACATTTATTTAGTTGACTCCAATTTCTATACTTTGTTAGGAGAAAGGAATTTGTAATTATCACTTCTGTTCTTACAAGAAGTAAAATATAATCCTTTTGCTCTTTCATTTCCAGGATGGCAAGACAGCTGACTATCTGTGTCTAATCCCCGACACACTAGTCTTTACAGAAAGTCTCTTGTGCCAGTTTCTTTCCTAGCAAACACTTCTAATGGGTGCCAAGACGACAAGAAAGAGTACTAAATTAGTGGTTTTTTCCTATTGTTGTTCTTTTTAACAAAATAATTTTAACACTGCCAACCAGAGGAATATTAAATTACATATGATGGGGGTCAAAGTAATTCTTTCAGTTCAATGGAAGTCATGTTTGGTAGAAGATCTGTTCTGAAACCCCAATATGCAATTGAAATAGTCCTTTAGCAAAAAAGTATTGAGGTATTTATCCTCATGTACTGATGAAATCATTGATAGGCAATTATAGCTCATCCCTCAATTTCAAATCTGAAGACTCAAAGGTAAAATATCTTCAGCTTTGATTGGAGTCAACGTTAATGTTGAATCATCCATGCTATTTAAACAAGCCTGTCTGTGGTACTCAAATATCTTTTTGTGTTGTCCTGATAGTAACAACGAACAATTCAGTAGATAACAGAAGCTTAAGAAGTGCAGTCCATTTTCCCCATAAATAAGATAGCAAGCTACCTTTTCTGGCAACGGGATTTTACCTGACTTTCTTAGTCCTAGATTGTTCAAGCTGTACCTAGACATTGGATAAGTAATTTTTGCTCTGTTTATCCATCATAAATTCATTTACTGATGTTGATAAAATATCAACATCTGGATCAACAACTTTTTTATCCCTCAGTGGCATGCATTCTGATCAATGTATCTCGTTAAGCATTTCTTGAAGTATTGCTTAGGTTTTGGGCAGAGGTTATATAGCACATTCTTCAATTCAAGTGTCTTCCTCTGTGATTGTTTTCCACACTGTTAAGAGTTACATCTAATATTAATTCTAATTCTGTTTATTCTTAATTCTACTCTTTATACTTATTCTAATTCTCTATGCTTAATTCTGTTTCACTGAGATTATCCATGCTGGTTAACAATAGGTTTTTTTCAGATATGTAGTATGACAGGATTTATCCCATTCTTAGTATATAAATAATATGTCAGGTGTTAATAATATTCCTTTAATGTATATCTACATGGTTGCATACTTGCATAACTTTCCCAAGAAGACAAATAATACTCATTCTTAAAAGTACGCTTTTAAAAGGTGCTAAATTTTATAATTATTTAACAGATGAATTCATTTCATTGATACTCCACCATTGAGGTAAATAAAACTAACAGCTGTAGAGAACATAATGTGAAATGCTGCCTGTTAAATATTTAATAAGCACTGAAAATTACGAGTTTGAGTGATCATGTGACTGACTCAGTAGTTTGCTACCGGAAACCAAAGTTTATTCTCAGAACAACATGCAGTTCTGAAAAAGAAGGAACGACAGGTGGGGGATGTTCATCAGAATCAGGTTTTGGTTCAAGCTGCTGGACAAGATCTCACTGCTTGCATTCACTGCAAGCGGCCCAGAGCAGGGCCACTGGTCTGTCCAAAACCTTCTCAGAGCTCCAACTGTGTGAGGCTCTGTGGCAGGGCAGCTCTTCCCCGACACCACTCCCAACAGTCTGCTTGCTCGCTCTGGATGGCGGGCGCTCTGGGAACTGAATTGTGTACCATCTGAGAATGTGCAGAGAGCTCCGTCTGAGCCCTTAGTTGCTGCTGCAATACAAATAACAATGGGCTTTCTATTGTTCCAGCAGAATTCCTGCTCAGATGAATCTCCTAAAGCTCGCATTTTTACGAAATGGTGGGTGGTAATACCCAGATTGCCAATTCTGATGCGGGAGAACAAGTTGAGTTTGCGAGCAC
This sequence comes from Gymnogyps californianus, assembly GCF_018139145.2. Taxonomy (NCBI): domain Eukaryota; kingdom Metazoa; phylum Chordata; class Aves; order Accipitriformes; family Cathartidae; genus Gymnogyps; species Gymnogyps californianus. Next base: position 32,465,266 of record NC_059500.1, on the reverse strand, counting down.
ATTTTAGCTGCGGGCTCTTTCTTTGCCATCATCCAAGTCAGTGAAATGGTAGGGAGGGTCAAACAGAAGTGAGGCTTGCTTGCAGCCAAATTGTACTGATGTCCCCAGCTTCTTTCTTTGTCACGGAGGCAGTGCAGCCTGGCTATGACTAAGCTTAGAAGGCAAGGTTCAGTCAGCTTTCATTGTCTCTTTCAATGTCAGCTGTACAAAGTAAATGACAATTAAAAGGCCTTGTCTGTTCCTTCAGCTGGTAGCTTGAGTTCAGAGTCCTCCTATTCCTACCCTAATTGTCAGTGAAAAGGATCTTTTAGTCCTGCATGTTTTGAAGTCTCAGGTGTTCACCTGCAACCATAAATTTGGATTAGGTGTATCTTATGTATGAATGATCAGCTCTCAAAAACACCTGACTAATTCTTTGTCTCTCTACCTCAGCTGACTAGAGAAATAGCATACAGACTCACAGGAAATCCTGTACAGACATCCAGGACAGGCTCTGTTCTCATGCCTTTTGCAAGAAAACCATCCCTTTGTCGGAAGAGGCTTCGTCTGATTATCAGCAGTTCACTCAAGTGGCACATGCAAGCAGCCGTCCATCCTTCAGCTATACTGGTATTTGCTGGGAAAGCAACACAGTGGTGCACAAGCAATCTGCATTTCTGTGCTGAGGACATAGTGTGTCCTAAGACAATTGCTGCATACACTGACTAGGAGTGGTGCTCTTCTGGACCTACTCTTTACCAATAATGAAGACTTTTTGGCAACTTTGCCTACAGTGGCTGTAAGATCGTGAAGCATAAAGTCCTAAGGGGCTTGAGGAAGACAAGTAGCTGAATAAAGACTCTGAACCCAAGAAAGGCAGATGTTAGCTTCCTCATGGAAGTGTTAGGAGAGATCCCATGGGAGACTGCCTTGGAGGGCAAAGGAGCTCAGGAGTACCGGCAGATTTTCAGAGACAGCCTTCTCAAAGCGTAAGAGCAGTCTACACCCTTCATCAGAAAAAGGAACAGTCATAACAAGAGAAGAGCCTGGTTAAAAAGTGAGCTACTGAAGGAGGTCAAATGCAGAAGAGAAATACGAGAGAGATGGAAAAGGTGAGAATCCCACAAAGAAATATAGAAATATTGCTCCTGCATGCAGAAATGTAGTTAGGAAAGCAAAACTCAGCCGGAGCTCAAACTAGCAAAAGATGTCAAACATAGCAAAAAAGGCTGTTATCGGTATGTTACCAAGTGGAAGTACAAGGAAGCTGTAGGTGTGCTGCTGAATGGGGCTGGAAGGTTAATTAAAAATGCCCACAGAAAAAACAAAAGTATTCAGTGCCTTCTTCGCCTCAGTTGTCATGGATGAGATCAGCCTCCAAGTCTCTACACTGCGAAGCAATGACAAACAAATGTGCAACTACCAATAGTGGAGGAAAGCTGAATTAGGGACCATCTCCACAAATTGGACACCTATAGACACTTTCCCCAATTTCAGGGGAAATTCTGTCTGGATATAGGGAAAAAAAAAAATCACCATGAGAACAATTAGACATGGGAGCCAGAAAAGTGGTGGACTTTCCCTTGATGAAAGTATTCAAGACTCAGTTCGACAGAGCCTGGATAACCTAGTCTAAGGCACTGCTTTCCACAGAAGGTTGGAGTCCCCTTCCAACATGGACCTTTCTGTTATTTTTGTGATCCCCTCAGGTTTCTGGAGCAGGCTTACAATTAATGAGGAACAAGTGATCTGATTAAAAAACTGTCCTCCATCTCTAACAACCACTTTAATAAACACATACACATAACTCATCCCTTCGGCTTACACTTTATTTCACTTTTTCTTGCATCCCTCCCAGTCCTGTGCACCTCCACTAAAGATCACAGTAGATGCTGTAAAGAGAGAGGTTTTGTTCCCCCAAACACCGAAATTTTTATTCTGAATTATTTGCTCATAATGTTCTACCTTTGGCTTCTGGCAATGGCTATTGCCTTCTGTTTCAGGGTCAGTGAAAAAACACCTTAATGATAAAATTTTGTTGTAATTTCTGGTATTTGCAGCTACTCACCAGGTTATGCCTTATAGGACAAGATGTGATAACCTCTTCATAGCTCCCACTTGAATCATTTCTACTTTATCGCTCTTTTGTTTTGGTACATCCATCTCTGCATTTTGGGAAGCTTTTGTGCTACCGCACAGAAAGAGTGAGGCAAGCATTTGTACCTCTGTTCCAGGAAATTCTGTCCTCGAAACTCTCCCTCAAACATTTTGGCATGTCTCCTGACTTTTGAGGACTTAGTGAGGAACATCTGAATTTCCAGCCTGAACCAGAACAATATCCAGCTAAGCTCTATGTTTTTGCAGTAGTGAATAACGTTTGCTTCTCTAAGGCATACTGGAGCCGATTAGGGTCTCACCTGACAGCACTGGTGTGCTTACCTTCCGTGTAGGAAAAGGCTGTGCTGTCACTAACCTGCAGATACTCACCCAGCCGCTGTGTTTTGAGTCCCAATGGACTGAGTCAATATTCGTGCGATTCCAGGCTCCGCCTCTGTCTCTCGGATATGCCACAACCTTTGTGGCAAGAGTTTCACAGGCCAGCCTCCAGGACCAGTGCTGATGCCCAGCGTGCTCCAGCTAATTCCTTCCCACAGCTGCAAGCCCAGGAGTTCTGTGAGCTTACCACACAGTTCTCCCAGGACACACATGAGTTCCAGCAAGCCTAATTGCTTTTTGGCTGATGCAAGAAATACAGAGAGGGGAAAAACACCGACAAAAAATGGGCAAACTGTACACATTGGCCTGCCTCTGTGCCCTTATTGCAAAGCAACCTTAAGTTTTAGATTAGAGGCTTTTAAAGATTCCACCCTTCTTCCTCTCCCCTTTTCCTCCTGAAAGTGCTCTTTTCCTCTCCTTCCAGGAGCTGTTTTTCTGCCTGTAGTCTTTCCTCATTTTGTGACATGATTGAAGAGAGAACCCTTCCTGGATTGTCAGTAGTCTCCTTGTCAGGAGCCTCCCAGATCAGACCTGTCAGATGTTCAAAATCCATCACCACCTCATCCGCAGCTCACTTGTCACCCTGCCGAGTTTCAGATTGGAACAATTAGTTTGCCTTGAGCCGTTGCCAATTATTTTGCTGCTGTATGATTAAATGGACTGTAATTGAATAGCTGATCACCAGGATTTAATGACCCTCCACTGCTGTATCTAGCCAAGTTAAAGATTTTTTTCTTTCTGTCACCTCCCAGGGGATTTCAGCTGAATCTGGAGGCAAAAGGTCACAGAGGAGACAAGCATGCACAACAGTGAGAACAGAATTTGTAATGTGATACAGAAAGGCATAAAGAGTCCCTAATATCAAACAGAGTTTATAAGCAGAATGGTTAACAGGTTGTTTTGCGCACGCGTGCACACACACACACAAATAAGAAAAGTGCAAAATAGACTTGCTTATAAGAACTATGTCTTCTTTCCTAATTAAGAAAACCCTCTTATTTAGTATATAATCCAGTCAGATTGAAGCATACGCTTAAATATGAAGTTATATGTTCAGGAAAATGGATTCTTCGTCTATGACTAAGATTCTTATAAGAAATAAGTGTTTGTTTCCCCAAATCCGTGTCCCAGAACTTAGACATTTGTTGTCTGTTTGTAAGTTACCCCCCAAAAAAGCCTCACTAAAAAAGACATAGTCTTTTTTTAATGTGTCTATACCAGGTTTTGTTTAATAAGTATGTAACTCAGCTGTTGAAACTGTTATAAAATTAAAGAATTTTGTTTTACGTCTTGGACTGAAATGTTGTAGGCATTTAATCTACAGTCTGGACCAGCACATTTGAGCACATCAGGAAAGGATGTTGATGGTTCAGTGTCTTGTTTAGAAAAGAAATCACCACGTCCCTATAGTACAATCTGTTAAGCAAAGCTTTCAGCAAATGTTTGTTTGTGGACTATCAGCAACAGCGCTGATGTGACTTTTACAGTTGGACTGTAGATCTGATCTATTAAATCGATCATGTGCATGCAAAGCAGTCCCTCCTACGTTCCTTGATACTGCAAACAGCCAAGCAATGATTCATCAAACCAAAGTCCTCTTTATGAGAAAACTGAATCATTGAAGGCCTTCTATGTTCAGATTAATGAAGAAAAAGATGCTATCATTCATTCACATTCTTCTGGCATCTGCAATGTACAGGTACTGCCCATGCATGTAATGGCGTGTTCCTTGCCCTGAAACGTTCCCAGTTCAAAGGATAGATTTTTCAGAGTGTGCTCACTACACTCTGAAGGTCCTGGACCAGCGAGGTAAGCCCAAGCCATACATTTTCAGATCATTACTGATTTTTGTCGGTTCATAAGTGACTTTACCAGGATTGACAGAACTGTTTCTGGACTTCGGGTTTTTCTCAAGGCTTCAGGGTAAGATGCTAAGAAGAAGAACAATATCTATAAAAAAACCCCTCACAGTCAAAACATACATATAAAAAACCAAATTTGATTTAGCCAACGTTTAGTCCTATTGATCTTGCAAAGAAGAAAGCTAGGTAAGGAAGCATTGAAATGAGGTAGAATGGATGCATTTACAGACAAGTCATACCATGAACAAACGAAACCCCAATTCCTATTGTGTATGCCTGCGTGGAAGCTCCAATATTCAGTGGGATAAGGTTGTGCAGCTGGAAAGATACTGACACTGTTTCTGTCTTCCCTATCAACCCACATATTTTCGCACATCTTATGGGAACACCATTGCCAGGTTTGGATGAAATTGGCAAGCAGTTTTGGAGGTCATACAGACTGGTTTCACAGAAGCTTAATCCTAAAAAAACCTAGTTAAAGCAGGTCCACTACACCTGCAGGTACTTCTGTGTACGTGCACTAATTCATTTTTGCTAATTATAATTATGCAAATGCGGTACAAACATCCTTGTATTTAATGTAGTCACGAGGTAAACCTGGGTGGGAATCAGAAACTCTTGTTTTCCATCTTCAGAAGTTGATTGTGTGCACATCCATCTGTGCAAAAGAAATATGATTCCTTCCTGCAAGACAGCTGATAAATATCATGTCAGCTCTCCTCAGCTGCAGAATCCCTGGCTGATCCTGTTATCTTTCTCTCATTGTTATTCTCACTGCAGCAGGAGCCCTTCAGCAGTCCTTACTTTGGGCCCTAAGTAGGAGGTAATGTGCGAGGCACTCAGCCACAGCACCCCCAGGCATATCCTCATCTGTGTTTCACCAGGGACCAGCACTGGGAACCTGAGCACAACACTTCATTTGTGGTCTGCTGGCTTCTTCTCCACATTTTTTGTTTCTCTTGTCTATTCAGCCTGTAATCTTTTCAAAGGCTGGGACTGTCTCTGACTGTCTAGACACACAGGACCTACTACAATGGGACATTGATTTCTGATGGGGTCTCCATCTGCTTACTGTATTGCAAATGATTACTGCTAACTTTGAAAGAGCTACATTTCAGCATCAGGGTTCAGCAATAAGAAGAACATTTGGACTTTATTACAAAGTTAAATAATGCCTTGTACTAATGAACAGAGAAATAATTTATTTCAAAATCACAGAATTTTGTAGGTTAAAGGTGAATTATGTGGCTTTCATGCTTGGCTAATGATTTATGCTCTTGCTTTCTTTCTCTGTTATCTGCTGAAGCCAACTGAAATGTCTGACAAGTTGCTTAGTTTTTCTGTGCAATATCTGTAGTATATATTGTTATTTCTTCTTTTTTATTTTTTTTTGTTCTCATCACTGCAGCCTCTGAATGTCTCAAAACAGCTCAAGAGTTTACCCATGGTATGTAGATGTTGTTGCACCCATTTTACAGACAGAAATATAGAGGCATGAAGTGATCCATAGACATGTAAAAAATGTTACTCTTCTAGGAAGAGAAATCCAGAGGCCCTGTCTAATACTTTAATCATGAGTCTAGCCTTTCTACAGTACAGGATTTTATTGCAATAATCTCTCAAGATTTCTAATGTCTCCTTGACGTGTGAAAAATATGAAGTGTGATTCCTGCCAAGATTATTTTCTTGAGTTGACGAAACCATTGCCATCTCAAAACGGTTCTCAGAATTGCATCTTTTGTCTGATTTTTCACATCCTTTGCTTCTGCTTATGCAGACAGCAAGAAGATTTTGCGAAGGTGCAACTTCCTTTAAAAATATTCCTTTCTCCCCCACTAATGTGACCACCTAATAGAGCAAAGAAAAGATACAGGACAGTGAGAATGATTAGTAGCAAGAGATAGCCCTCTGTCTCTTTGTAGGATAACAGCTGCAATACCGTCACAGGCTCCGAGAAGACAGAAATAATGTCTCTGTGGCCAATTGTTCAGCCTTGGCAAGCAACCCTGGAGATTCAGTGTTAGCAGCTATTGATACCAAGAGCAACGCTCTCTTCCTGCTTTTGTCAGAGTACACTTTGGATTACCCAGGGTGCTCTGCAATCTTGCTTTTGAAACATGCCCAGCTCACCAGTCATCCCAACCTAGAGAAAAAAAATCAGCAAAGGCTGCTATGCAGAGCAGCATTTGAATAGCCAACAGCCAATTTGCCAGCACAACAATTCTGCATTGAGGTGATTCCTAGATATGAATATCCCTTTCAGGGAGAGCTTCCCAAATGAGGGAAATCCAGAAGCTGGCTTTTGAGAGTGAAATTCCCTGGGAATTCAGCATACGACTCTGCCTGGCAATGTTCCCATCCAAGAACCAACAAAAAGCAACTGGCTCTAATCCTCCTCCTTATGTATTTTGGCAGCTTTCTTCCATTTAAAAAGAAAATAAAAATAAAAGTCCATCTTGCTCCCATACTGGAAGAAGTCCAACATACACACATTGGGAGTACAGGAACTGGCATTTAAAGTCCTCCTGACACTTTTTATGCTGGGTCTTTGATCACACAGAAGAAGGCAGTTTATTTTTGCCTTTTACGGTCTTAAAACAAAAAGTTGCTCTTGGAAGCTTTCTGTAATACAATTTGGTGTTCAGCTTTCCTGATAAACCTGTTCTAAATAGTGCCATAAAACAACAAACACCCCAATAATCCTGATTCTGGCCTCCCCTATGTCTCTTCTGAACCATGAATTTCATGAAGATTAAAATAAATGTGAGATCAAAACCGGTCCTTTCTGTTTGTTTTGTCATTTGTGTGACCATTCAACAGTCTTTCTAAGATGATTTTTTTTAAAAAGCAGCAACTGTTTGGGAGTTCAAGACTAAACCGAGATACAGACACACATGCTTTTGATGTCATAAGTGCTATGGCTTTCCAGATAAGATGAGGTCTGAGATAAAGCCGTGGGGAAGATATAGTGTGAGATGATGGCAAAAAGCCATTTATGCCACTTCTGCTGCCCTTCAGGCATGCTGCCTGCAGACAGGCATATCAGAAAATCTGATCCAAGATTTTTATAAACTCTGCTGCTATGTCCAGATCTGCTCTAAGTGATGTGTTGTCGCTATCAGGCATTTAGTCATGCAGAGTATTAGCTCCTACTATTTGTAGAGAACTTGTGTTCACTAGGACACTTTGACCTTTATATGGGAACAAAACCAAGAGATTGCAGTTGTCTAAGTGATTTATAGTAAAGATGTTATGAATTGACATTTAAAGTAGGTATCATTCTCGTGTAGCAAATATTAGGCCTTGCATTTCATCAGATATCACATCTTAATTTGTCTGTTAGGGAAAAGTCACATCTTACCAATAAGAAATAATGTTGTTTATCCCAGGAGTGTTTTTAGAACAGAAACCAACAGATAGAGCTAGAAGGGCAATACTGAGATGATCAGCTTAAAAGGTCAGATCCTCAGATGTTGTGATGACCTAGAATCAGTGAAAGATCTGCTTTACACCTACCAACAGATATACTGGACAAGAATCAGCAGAGCAAAATTCAGTGCTCCTTTTAAATGGAAACTGGCAACATATAAGGTCTGAGATCTTGTCTAGCAGATTTTAATACTCAGACAAGAAAGACTAAGCTGCATAGATAAACCATGGTCGTTTCTGCCAGCATCTCTGACTGGGTTCTGTATTCTTTTCTACGCTGGTACGTCCTTGCCAATGGAGGTGGCATTGGTCAAGTAGTTCAGTAGATGGAGGAGGCCCACATTTTGACTTTCAGTATGTTGCTATGTTGTTAGGGATGTAAGTTTTGTTAGATGAAGGACAATTTGGCAGATGCGATGAAAAAAGATGTAACTGATAGAAGTAACAGAACTAATCGTACATGAGGATATTTTCTCGGCATCTTGCTATGAGAATCAATGAGCAAAAGCTTGGAGCAGTCCATGGGCTGGTAAAGATCCAATGGTCTGGTAAAGAACCAATGGTCTGGTAAAGATCCAATGGTCTGGTAAAGATCCAATGGCCTGGAACATGCTCTCCTCCTTATCAACGCAATCCACCTCTGCCCAAAGTGGAGGACGGCACAACTCTGCCTTGGGGGACACCTGGGTGTGGAGGACCTCCAGGGATGCCTGGGACAAAGCTCACATGGCTGAAGCCACCATGCTCAGCACCCTGCTCCTCCCAACCACTGAAAGCCCCGCTCCTGTCCGCAGGGAATGGAGAAATAGAGATAACTGCTTTTTTACATGTAACTCTGTAGTGTTCTCTGCACTATTGACCACTGTTTCACTGAGGTGATAAACACTCAGACTCCTTCACTTGGATCCTATTATTGTGTAGTAATTAAGGTGTGTGTTTTGTCTCTCCTGACTTAAACTACAACACGAGGATAAAGGCAATAGAATGAAATGAACCACCAGCAGAGGCCCCAGTTCATGCCACCGCATACCTTGGCTGACAGCAGCATTTCACACCTCTAGTGGAGATCTCACCAAGCATGGCCTGAGGACACCATGCAATAATTTAGCTGTTTCATTTGCCTGGTCATAGAAGCAGACGTGTGTGTGTTCAATGTTGCAAGAGGTGAGGACTCTGTTTGCACCGCAAAGTACAGTGTAATATTAAGTTTAACCTCAGCAACACCCCACTCTGCTTGAGCTAATCATCAGAGAAGTTCAAGCAAAGCCCACAAACTGCACAAAGATGAGCTTGCAGGCAGGAATAGGTTGAGACACGGCACATCCCTGCAGATAACCCCTGTGCTGGATGACAGAGCTGGTGCGGTATACAAGTGAGGGGACCCTGCTGTTGAAGGATAGTCTGGGGTGGTGCCTTCAGAGGGCACTGTGCTATCAATACAGCCAATGAAGAACTGCCCCAGCAGAAAACAAGGGGTCCTACCACCTGAAATTCTTGGCAGCATCCTTCATTTTGCACTGCACATGCAGGTTTCCTTTGTGGTTTCCTCTTCCTCAGTAACGTTTTACTTCCTCCAGGTTTAACTGAGTTCTGCATGTTTTCTTCAGCCTTTTCACTTGCCAGACTTATTGGTTGAAAGTGGTTTGGATCCAAATGAAGCAGCAAAGAAATGAAGTTCAGAGCAAAGGTGCAATGTTTTGATCTGGAGTTCTTTCGTTCTTCTCATCTACTGTGTTAAAACTTGCTGAAAACTGATCCCAGTGTCCCACAGTTGTAAGTCTCGAAGCCTTAGAAAGCCCATAGATCATTGCTGAAAGAGCAGTGACTCTTGTCAGGCTGATGAGGGTTAGGCACAGCTTAGCTTCTCTCTTGTCCTGTAGGGCAGGGAGCTCTTCTTACGAGGTAACATTGAATCAAGCAGGAGCTGTTCTTTCATTCTCCACTTGGAAATAAGTGAACAAATCAACAGTGAGGTTGTTCAGGGCAAGAGATAGCAAATCTGTTTATATTCCAGCAGATGTCCAGGTGAACAGATAGCAAAAAACTAATGACATCTTAGATGTGGTCCAGTCTAGATCTCTGAGTATGCTGTGCAGTTTGGAGAGCACAGAATTCCCAGCCTGGAAAGAAAAAAGTACCTTCTTCTACCCAGTGGTACTGGTTTTCCAAAGAGCAGGCTGTTTTGATGGTAATTCTGATCCCAAACCTGCTGACTTCTCTGTCCGCTATGTATTCTTTTCTATAATAATAAAATATTTTTAATAAAACAGCGTTGGGCAAATAGCATGTTCTGAGATCTGATCCTGTCCTCGTCCATTTGGATTGTGCTGGCTTCCATACTCTGCAGCATCCAGAAATGCACTGAAATGTTGGTTTCACCATACAGCAAGTGAAGGTCTAACTATGCAGCACAATTGTTTCAGTGACTGACTTGGACCGAACTCTGGTTTCACTTCTGCAGGTGCAAATCTGGAAGTTGCATCTGTCTAGCAAAGTGTGGCTGCAGTTTAAGCTGAAGCACCCCAGAATAGATTGTGTAGTATTACTTTCTAACCACATGTCAGTGGTAATGGAATCATATTTCACAATATTTGCCAAAGTAACACGTTCAGCAGAACTTTTCATAGGCATCAGAGATTGTATATTTAGAGCAAAACACGTCTTGAACAGTAGCCAGTGGAGATTCAGCTGTTTTTTACAAGTACAAAACCACTACGGAGGAAGTCAGTGGACTCTGCAGGGCATAAGTACACTTTGCTTAATGTGCAGTACCTGGATAATCAAACCCAAGACCTGCGATTTCTTCTCTAGTCCTCTGCACTGTTCTTGCCTGACACTGGTCTCTTATTCAGAAACTGTCAGGACTCTGACCGGTGCCCCCTCTCCATCCTTGCTGGGCAGGGGTTGAGGTGCTGCTTACTTTCAGTCTCCTGCTACCAAAGGTTTTCTGCTTCCGTGGAAGGGGCAGCAGGAAGGGGCATGCGTCTTTGTCTCAGCTGCCACCGTTCACAGCCCGGTGTGTTTACTGGCAGGCAAAGCTAAAACCCTGACCAAGAACAGAATAGCAGAGGCACAGACATATGCTCTGGTCTCCTTCTCCCATAATGTGGGCAGTAATGTCCTGTAGAGAAATGAAATTTTAGCCTTTTCAGTTATGGAGAAATTCTCTGAGACACGAAGGAGACATTAATCAATACAACAAAGCCTGCTTCACCTGCCAGAGGTCCTAAGACAGGGAATTAAGATAATTTTCCATTTACTCAGTGGTGTGATAGCCCAAAGCTACAGGTTCCCAAAGGGTCATAGGTTGCCATGCTCTGTGTTGATGGCCTGTTTGGATGCTTTTACTTGCAGTAAATGCAAGGTAATACAAAGTACCTTATGTCAGAAGTAAAAAGTGAGCAATTTCATTTGCTGCGAAATGCCACGGAAAGAGCACACATACTGACAGCTAGTGCAGGGTAGCAGACATGTAATACCCATTGTATGACCAATGTTGACAATCTCATGAGCCTGCATTTAAAAAAAAAAGAGAAATAATCACATTCTGAAAATCGTCATTTTTTTATGGCTCACCATAAAAAAAGATGTTGCCTATTTTAGACAGCTACAGTTGTTGAAGGTCAGGATAAAGATGGAGCACAAGAGAGTTGCTTAGCATCCAGGTGGGCCCACACACACTATCAATCATATGTCTGATTCCTGCATGCTTTTCTTCCTGGAAGACAAGGAGGAATCTGGTACACCATTTCTCTAGGAAGAGAGCTATAAGGAATAGAACTATAAATGTTGTGCCATGCACAGTCCTCTTTCCCTTGCTTAGTAAGAGCTCCTCTCTTTCCCCATCTCACACACACAGAGAACCTGTGCTTTACACCCTCGCACTCGTGATGTCTCGAAGTCAAAACAGAACCTGCCAGACCTCAGATTTTTGGAGTCTTGACCCCTTAGTCATGAAAGAGTGGATGTTCATGAGTGAGCATAGGGTCACCTAACTATCCCCTTTGCTTTTCCTACTTGTTTACTTTTTTCCACAAAGTACTACCCACTTAATTCTCAAGCTGAATTAAGAATTGATTCCCTGCTGTGTCTGATAGAGCCACACTCAGTGTGGAAATGCCTGGATATGTCTTACTCAGCTGGTATAGATTTTGCAGGAGTTTTACTCTTAGCTAACTCTGCCACAGAGCAGGAGCAGTCAGAGCACCGGACACTGCTGCTCGATGGGAGATGGCAGCTTCCAGCTCAGGAGAGATAACTTCAAACTGTTCTTATAGCCGTTGCAGCTTGGTTGCTCAAAACCTTCTGATGAAATCCGCACCATGGAAAGCAATGTCAGAAACAACACTGCACTTGTTTTGTCTCGCCTCCCATGTAAATCGTACTTCAGTTTGCCTTTTCTGCTAACAGTTGGTTGGACTATCCCAGCAGCGAGGTAAAGCAGAGGCCTTCCCTAAGCTATCCTCAGCTTTATAGGCACCAGTGGCTGGAACAAATGTCCTGGGATTACACTTACGCCCCTCGGTCCCAGTGTGGTGATGTTCTCATGTACTGGATGTCCTGTGCCTATTTTTGGTAGGAGACTCATTCATAGGATGTACTGTGCTCCAAGAGAATTCATTCTAGCCCCTCGCCCTGTGCCTCCTCATGACGTTTAGCTGTGCTATTTTTGCAGTGGATTTCTTCATTTCAGTGGCTGTAAAAAGGAAGCAGCTGAGTATAGCAATTTTGGGCCGAGGACCCTTTGTGGAGTTCCAGAAAGCTTTTTTAAGTGATGCTATCTTAATGATCTCTTCACTGTCTTAATAATCTTTTCAGTTTTGTACCCTTGTAGATCTGCCTTTTGTTGGGATTGCAACTTCGGCAGCTGTCAGTGAACTCCTCAATAGCTCTCCTTCCAGTTCAGCCAGGGTGCTTAAAAGCTTGAGGATTTGGCTTCTTTCCTGCAGCTCAACACAAGGTAACAAACTCTAACTGGGAAGGACTGCCTTATTGTATGCGTTAGAGTAGCCACAGAGCTACTACTTGAGACCAGGTGCCAGTTGCCACATGAGCATCTGGTAAGAGACAGCTCTTGCACACAGACCTTTACAGCCTATGCCAACACAGCTTGCCCAAGGAGGAAGTGGCTTGCCCAAAGCCGTGCAGACGAGGCCACATCACCTCTGCAGGCCAGCTCTGCCGCTGTCAAGACACCTCTCTGAATTCCAGATGTGAATCCTTTAAACTTGCCTCTGTCATTTTTGCTGCAGTGCAGCTCCAGGGCCTGGCCTCCTGTTTGTTTTTCTTTTTTTCCTGTGGAAATTCCTGAAAGTCTTCCAAGAGGTTAGCAAAGTGTTATCTTGCAGAACTGCTAGCATGCCAGGTAGAGAAAATTTTACGAGATCAAACAGCCCTTAGAGCGTCCTGCCGGCAGCTGCTTCTGAGAGCAGCTTGTAAAACGCAGTGCTGATGACTGTGAACATGACCCCTGGTCTTATTTTGGTCTCAGTCCAACACCAGAATCATCACCTACACCTAATCCAGACCCAGCCTGAGGTTTGCAGAATACCCCGGTCTTCTCATCTGTACAGCATGCTAATCAGGGTGTGTATAAAGGGGCAAGAAATTGTTAATGTTTTTGAAGAACAGTTCCCCCTGCTTTCCCCCCCCCCCTTGAAATTAGATTAGTAATTCCCTCCAGGATTTCAGAATGTGAAAACTTGGATCAGCTCTAACACTCACACATCATAATATATTTTATGTCCTTATTTAGGGCCAAACACTGATCCATGTGCTCAGCTTTCAGACAGACTACTTATTCCTTGGCATAGCCTCTCTGTTTCACAAGTACCCAGGCAGAGCAGCCTGTCAGCCAGAACCTGGCGCTCCTGTAGGCAATAGGATGAAGAGGGGAGAGAAATGTGATTTCGTGACTGCCAGTGCTGCAGGCAGCTCAGCAGAGCCAGCTTGGAAGAGAAGGAGCAAATGAGCAAGAGCCAGAATAGGGGCAAGAGCAGATCATTTTTTTCCCTGGGGTGAAGGCAGGGAAAAACAAAGTAAGCTAACGACTGACTAACAGGCTGCTTCTAGGCAGTATAATTCAGCGTTGCTTCTTACTACAGGCTGTTAGCAACACCTTCCTACATATGCATGTATTTAACACTGATTGGTCCTGAAGGTCATTAATTTTGGTGTCCTCCTGTCCCATTCACAAGCAAGCCAAATCCTTACTGGCAGAAATTGTGAGTTCCCTACTTGATCCTCCCACTTGATCACTGGAATTGCTGATGCAGATAGAAAGAGTAATGCTCATACCACTTCTCCCAGTGGGAAGTTCAGTAAAAAGCTTCCCTCCATATTTCAGGCAGTTCCCATAACTGATTCCCTTTGCTGTATTTAGGCACTTCCTCATTTTGTTTTTATTCATTGTGGTATTAAAAGCTCATATTCAACTTTTTAAAATAAAAAGGAAACTTTAAAGTGATGCTGTCCCCTCATTGATGCAACATTGCTAGGTTTGAGGCTTTCTCTTTTTGCCTGTTTATTTTGCAGCCCTCAAAGAGGAAGCATGTGGGAGACATCCTGGCTTCCAGAGCAGCCAGTCTGATACTCAGAGATACACCAGAGGAGTAAGTCCTCCTGCTGCTTTTTCCCTGCTGCTAAGGGGACTCATTACTGCTGGCCTTTAACATGAGGAAATCTTATTTCCTTCAGTCTGACGAGCAAATAGAAGAGTCAGAGCACTGGCCTCTTCCTCTCTGCTTCCTGCAACAACATCGTCTTCCTTCTGAGGCACCCAGGTCCACCCTTGCTCCTGTGAATGATCCTTTGTCACCTGTTAAACCCCCAAGTGTCAAGTCTGAGCATTGTTGAAATGATTTCTCCGTTTCCCTTTGCCCCACTTCCACCCACCTTTTATGCCTCTGTCCTCCTCCAGGTTTGCCTCATTTCCTTTTCCTTTTCCTTTTCCTGCACCAGGCACCCATTAAACTGGAGCAGAAAGGTAAAAGAGGTGTCTTGCACAAATAGGCATGGAGGTGGGTCATAACCATTGAAAAAGCAATTAAGTAACACAGCAGCACTCTTATGGGGCTTTCCTCTTCCAAGCACTGTGATTTTTCAGCTGGGGCGTAGTCAGGTTATAAATTTGCTTTTAGACGTGTTCATGGCAGTGTAAGTGATCAACAAATTAGCACCATTTAATTTCTTTTCATTCCATCTGTTGGGCACCATCCCATTCTCAGAAAAGAGAGCTGGTTTTTCTTTTTCCTTTTTTTTTTTTTTTTTTTTTGAATAATCTTGGAATGCTCCAAGGAATACAGCAGTACTGCATCCGAGCTCTGGCACCGTGCTGCTCAGACCACACGGGAAGAAGAGGTCAGGGTGGGGCGAGTGCTGAATTCTTGCACAGTGCCAGACAAGGCTGATGATTGGGAAGTGTATTGGCAGAGCTCGCCCCCCTCACCCCCCTCCCCGCTGGCGGGCTCCTGACTCCTGTGCCTGTGGAGCCCGGGCGACTCTTCCCAGCTGCTGTAGCAAGCAAAGGGCTCCTCACCCTGGCAAGCGGGACAGCTGGGACGGTGGCCTTCACCAAGCCATCAGGCAGCTCCATGCTGGAAGCAGCTGCAGCAGTCCAAGCCAGCATGTTGCCTCTGCATGACCAGATCTGGTAGCTGTTTGTAGGTGGCCTGCCAAGCTCCTCCAGACGGGAGGGCATGAATCAACAAGTCCCATGCAACAAAACAATGAGCTCCAACTGGTAGCCATGGCAGGAGGGTGCCCCAGTGGATCCTGACTAGGATTATGCCAGTTTACACCCTTTCGTCCTCCATCTTTGGTGCCTCACCGCAGAAATTGTCTGAACTTTATCAGTGTTTTCCTATTTTAATGCCTCAGAGTGATTTCTTTCTGTTCATAGCAGAATAGCTCTGATTTTCATCTCTAAACAAAGGTCAAAATCAGACCTGCCCTTGCAAAGTTCCTCAAGGATTTTGCTTTATCTTTTACAGCTGTTGGACATTTTGTTGACTTTTAAGCATGTCCAAATGTGTCTTCTTTGATTGCACGTCTTGCTGGTTGACGCTGGTCAAACCAAGAAGAAAAACAGAGGCTTTGGCTTTGAAAAAGCTATATGGTTGAGTGAGCAGGAGTCCGGTAAAATTTAATTTACTTTACTGTGTTACCTTCTTTATCTGTATTTAAGAGGCTCTTTCTCTGTGGGTGACTTTTGGCAAGTCACTTCACCTACCTTGTTCCCTCTTAAACTGTATTAACCCATCCTGTCTATTTTTAGACTCTAAGGTCTGCAAAGCAGGTGGTGTGTTTTGGTTTGTGGTTGCTCAAACCTTGGCTCCAGCTTGGATTTAAATAGTAATAATCTAGAGGTGAAAATGTTAAGACAGGACCTGGACATGGCCACAAAGTACAAATCTGCTACTTTGCCTGTGTAGGTTGTATTTTCACCGTCCTGCTCCATCCAGCAGCTCTGCCAGGGACTTTCTTCCTAAACAATGAGTAAAGTGGGTACTTTCTTCCTAAACAATGAGTAAAGTGGGTACTTTCTTGGGGCCAAAGATTGTCAGATGGGAAGTTGTTAAAGCATTCAGAAATAAATTATTAAAGATGTAGTACTGCAAGTAGTACTGACTTCTTTATTATAAAGTGGCTAATATTCTTGGCTTAGTGCAAAGAGCGGTAGAAAATAATTTGGTTTGGGATCCTATCCTAGATATTTGCCAAAGGGGCTGAGCTGTGGTAGCGGTCTTGCAATGCGTACCCAGCAGCAAACGGCTCTGATGTCAGGGTAACCTGGCAGTTACACGACACAAAATAGGCAGTGACCAGTACGACTGACAAAACAGTTAAACTTTCATAACACAGAAGTTATGAGACAAATTGTTTTGTTCTGGAGAAAAACAAATTATTCTTGTTTGAAAGCACAGATGAAAGGACAGTATCATTAAGACGTGTCCCATTTAAGTGCTGTGTGGGTGGAACAGTCTAATAACAATCTGCTGAAACGATATCTTGCACTTAAAGCACTGCCCCAGATAAGCTCCTGCCTCTGCCTCTTTTTTTTTTTTTTCAGTGTAAAACTAGGCAAGTTACTTAACTACAGGGTCTCTTAATTACCCAGCCCCAGGAGTGGATCAGTGTATTACTGTCTGCCATACTTTCTCTTGCCTCTAGAGACCAGGGACTTTTATTTTATTGTGTACCTTAACTATTTTATTGTGTGTTGAGTCCTAGCGCTGTGGAGCCCTGAGCTTACTTGTGGTTTCAGATGTTACTGTTATAGAAGTATGTGATTGGATTTTGTTTGTTTTTATCTTTGTGCTTAAATCTTCTGACCCAATGCAAGCAGGAGATGCTTGCATCATGTCTGCTGCTTGTATGCTGCATCGGGATAGTTCAGCTGTATTAGGGAAAGATGGGTCACATTAGCACAAGCTGTCAAAGCGGGAGCTTTGAAGTGGGTTTGAGAAAGGAGCCTCAGTCCAGCATCAAAGTGGGCAGCAAGAGCTTAAAGGGTAAATTTGTCAAAGAAAGAATAAAATATGGGGTTTACACTGTCATTTTTTTCCACAGGCAGACATTTATTCTGCGAGCTATCACATTTTCCACAGTGTCTGACTGTATGTAATAGGAACATACATTTCCTGCCAGTTAAACCAAAAAAGGTTGGCAAACTATGAGTGCAACAAAAACACAGGAGCAACAACATGTAGATGAAGTGGGCACTGCGCAGCAGTAGGTTGCAGAACCAAAATAGCCCCTTTTGTACGCCAGGAGTAAGAACCAGCTTTCTTCTCCTTTCTCTCCCTTCTGTCCTGTTTTCTTTGTGATGCATATTTTTATGTCTGTGGTTAAGAAAAACCCAGCAAAATCAAGTCACTGAGCAGGCATGCACCAGCAACCCTCATTTCTAAATCTCACATTCTCTCTTTAGCATCTGTTTCTGCTGTAGATATTTAAGTTTTGCTGAGTGAGCTATGAAGGGGAAGCACTCTCTTCCATGAGGGATATGGGCAGTGGGTTTTGCAAGTTGGTGAGGAGTTTTCTGAGGCTTATTTCTGCTTAGGATGTGGAATTTCTGGTGGGGTGGTCAGAACGCTAAAGGCTTGTCAAGACTGAGACAAAAGGTGTACAGTGTTAGTGCACTGAAACATATGTGTTCCAACGTGTTTAAAAGATCTTTCAATGTGCATAACAGTTAGGAGAAAGTCCATTTTTGCTAACTTCTTTATATTTAATTGCCATTCCTGAGGTATCTGGGACTCGCTTGAAAGTCACTAGATCCAGGAGTTACGCGAATTCATGAGAAATTGCAGCAAGCACCATAAAACCCCCAAAACACAGAAGGCAAATATATCAAGTACTCCAGGGTCACTGTATTTCCCAAGCCACCTGTGGGGTCCTTGGAGACTGTGAGCTGGCCTCAGATCACAGCTGCTAGATAAATCGGTGTGGTTTATGCTGGGTGGAAGTAATACTAGAGATCAAGGGATTCACCCTACGCCAGCTCTGTTTGCTGTTAATGGGAGACCAGCACACACACCAGCTCTCACCTTCCTCACTGGCTAGGCTGCGCAGGATGTATATAATTTTTAACCTGGTTTAAAAAAAAAATTAAAGTTGCAATCTTTTGCCTGCTTTGCATGACATACTGAAACAGAGGTGCAATTGCTTATCCAGTGGAGCCATGTTCAGCCCAAAACTCGGTAGGCAGCTGCAAAGGCAGCTCAGCAACCTGCTTGAACTCACTCCTGCTGCACTTCAAAACCAGCCCTTTGAAGAGCACTGAAGTTCAGATGGACTTGCATGCAAACTCTGGAGATGGCTTTCCACCACCTGATGGGCCCAGGAACCAGGAAGCTACAGCTGATCAGGGTCCTTGTGAAGCAGAAGCTGAGAGGAGACGGCAGTGGTGTGCTGCTGTGGGAAAAACAAGAAAAAGAAAGTAAGTTTGTAATGTGCGAACAGGGGTTTCATATGCAACACACCCAAAGCAATTCTCTTCTCCACTGGATGGCAGCAGTACTGTATGCTGTCCTGGAAACCATTCCCAGTCCACAGCACAACAGTGGCAATAATGAGAAGTCTAGAAAGTGGCAGACTGAGAGAAAGATCGTCTCTGTTGAGACTAGAAGAGATTCAAGATGAACATGGCAGAAAGTTTCAAATACTTAAGAAGGAGAGGGAGAGAAAGAGAATAAATCTCCACAGCTGGAGGGGTGATGAGTTCAAGCTGTGGCAATGAAGCTTGGACTAGACCTGAAGGGAAATGTTCCTGCAGCAGTGAGGCAGTGGGAGAGGTGATGGGGCCTCTATCAGGGGATGTCTTTAAGAGCAGGTTAAGCAAACCTCCATGGGGAATAATGTAGATACAGCCAAGTCCGTCTTGGGCCCAGAAGGCAGGCTTGATGATCTCCTGCTGTCTGTCCTGAAAGACTTGCTTGCCTTTTAGTAAGGGTGACGGCAAGAAGTGCAACATCTGGGCCATTCTAGATAGGACCAGTTGCTAGGCTTAGTTTAGAGGTCAATGTCAAATATCCCCTTCCTTCCCCCACCAACCCCTTCTGTTGAATGGTGTTGGATATACCACACACTGTGGAGCACACTACTCTTTTTGCACTTACAGAGCTGCTTTCTTTGGTTTTCTAGAGATGGATCCTCATCCTTGAATTCATCCTTGAATTCTTGGTTCACCACCGCCACAGCAAGGGCTAGCTTCGTGCTGTGCCAGCGGGGCCAAGCATGTGGCCATCGTCCTGCTCTGAGTGGATGACAAAATAAGAGCAGCACTTCAATGTCTGGTGGTCTCCTCGTTCCAAATATACTTTTTCTACAAAGCCAGTGCTTAGGAGAGGCATTGTGGGTAATTTGTCCTTCCTTCCGAGGGTGCAGATGAGCACCGTGTCCCGGGCATAAAGAGCTGGAGAGCCATTTTTGCACCTACATAACCCAGGATGCAGGGGCAGCAATTCCCTTGGGTTAGGAGCTGCTGTCATAAAATGGATCAGTCTCCAAGCACTGAAAGGACTTACCAAGCTGAACACATTCAAGCTTCTCACCGTGTCATTATGCTGGTATTTAGTGGTGACTCACTAGCAGCATGGCAGTGATGGCAGCTGCATTAATGCCTGTGGCTTCTATCACCTACCAGCACAAACATTTTTACCATTGTTATGTTGAAAGTAATGTTTGAAATATGTGAGCTCTGTCTAGAGAAGCTGTTGTCTCATTGCAGGTCCCTGCTGCAAAAAGCACACTAAGTTTCTCTGGTTTGATACACTGTGCCTATCAAATGGAGATAATATTGCTGACTTCCTCAGTAACTCCTTAATACCTGAGAAACCTCTTGCAAGATTCATTTCCACAAGCTCTGCAAGGAGGCAGGCAGGCAACAGCAGCGATGTTTATACCAATGCTGCTGCTGCCTTATGAAAAGGCAGACCTTACTGAAAAGCAGCGGTAGCACTTCGGTGCCTAAGTGCAGAAAGTCCTTGACGTTGTTGTTCTGCTTTCCCTCCCACATTCCTCGCTCATTCCAGCATATCACACTTCATCTAGTCAGTTCTGGAACGTGGAGATCGTGTCTCTCTTTTTTGCTCTGGAAAGCCATTTCAGAAACTGCTTCCCCAGGCCAAAAATAACAACGAATGTGTGAGTGTCTTTCCCCAGTGAAGGGAATCATACGGAGCAGCCGAGGGTGTGACACCCTGGTAGCATCACCTCTCTGATAAATCCCGGGAGGTTATGAGCTGCTGCAGCTCCACTTGTAAAATCTTTGAGGCCCTAGATGAAGCTTTGTGGTACTTCCCAAGGAAGTCTGCAGCCACAACCCCTCCTTCCTCCGCAGCTCCAGCTGGGTTGAGAGCTGGCACTCAGGTCTTGCAACTTGCTGTGCAGTGGTGTCCGAACACCTTGTGGGCACATTTCCTTAGAGGATGTGATAGTGATATGGGTTGTATCTCCTTCACTGACCTTTTGCAAATCAGGACGTGTGTTTCCTAAACCACTAGACTAGCTTCCCCTCATTTTTTCAGCACACAGCACGGATACTTTACTTTGCTGTTACTATTTCATTATGGATCACAATGCCACCCAGAAGTGTCACTGATCCATTCTTTACCTTTTCCAGTAAAGAGCCTTTACAGCAAGAGAAAAAATACAGATAAAAAGTTGAGGATTTTGTTTTCTTTGTTTGTTTGTTTGTTTGTTTATTTTCTGGAAAGCAATTTAAGCAAAAGAACACCATTTTAAAAAATACTCGGTTTTGCTGAGGCAAATCTGGTTTTGATTATCAAAATGTCAATTTTAAAGTAAAATATCTCATTTTCTATGTAAATTCAAACGGTTTTCAGTTCTCATTCATACCAATGCAAAATGTGGAGGGCTTATTTTTGTTTTCTTCAGCTATTGTAGAACAATGTTTAACTTTTCTTCAAAACTCTGCAAGGAAAAAAATACCTATCTATCTGTACCACATCTATCCACAACTCCTATAATTACAATATCAGCTGGCTTTTTGCATTTGCATGTTGACTGCATTAAGAATATAATGAATAGCAGTCCCAGTTCCCTATGGGAACTGTGAAGTATTATTGCAGTATAAAATAATTAATTTATTATTAATTAATAATAAGCCGGGTCCAGGTCTGCACAGCGCAAACCCCAGGAGGAGCCACCGAGGAGTGGGTGGGGGTGCCTGCAGTAGGGGTCCCCCCCATGGCCCGCAGCAGACAGCACCCCCCCGAGCCTCCCCCCCCACCCCCAGCCCCCCTGCCAGGGAAACCCTGCTCCCATTTTGAGGCTGGGAGCAGACACCATCCATCCTTGCTGCCTGAGCAGAGGTTGGAAAAAACCCTAACCTGTAACACAGGGTCTGGGAGAGCAATCCTTCACAATAGCAGTACCAAAAAAAAAGTAGGCAGGGGAGCGGGTTCTGTAAAAATCAATGTTGTGCTACTTTGGTCTGCATTTTATAAGAAAAAAAACCCACACCTGTTTACTCGTGGAATTTTCTCCTTGCTTTTGCAAAAGCAACACCACCACACACTGGTGACTGGGATTGTACTGAGACAGCATGACAAATGCACAACAACTGCGCACAGTGTTTCACTGTGTTGACAAAGACAGTAGGGAGCAAACATGCACAAGGGGAGTATCTTCCCTGCAGATAAGTTGCAGGCAGTTTTGTTGAGGAAGTCAGCAAGTCAGTTTCAGAGTGAGCCTGATTCTCACTGGTAAACCAGTTCCCCCTCCTCATCTCATCCTGGTGTAGAGCTAAAGAGACCCTCAGTGCTCGTGAGAATTGCATTGACCTTGAATGAAGAACCCACCAAAAGGTTTGAGCCTACTGTGGTGGGCTGACCCTGGCTGGCCACCAGGTGCCCACCAAGATGCTCTATCACTCTGCTCCCTCAAGTGGACAGGGGGAGAAAAATATGACAAAAGGCTCGTGGGTCAAGATAAGGACAGAGAGACTGCTTACCAATTACCATCATGGGCAAAACAGACTCAGCTTGGAGAAATTGATTTAATTTATTGCCAATTAAACAGAGCAGGATAATGAGAAATAAGAACAAACCTAAAATCACCTTCCACCCACCCCTCCCTTCTTCCCAGGCTCAGCTTCACTCCTGACTTTTCTACCTCCTCCCCCGCAGCAGCGCAGGGGGACGAGCAATGGGGATTGTGGTCAGTTCATCATGCATTGTCTCTGCTGCTCCTTCCTCCTCACACTCTTCTCCTGCTCCAACGTGGGGTCCCACCTGTGGGAGACAGTCCTTCACGAACTGCTCCAGCACGGGTCCCTTCCACAGGCTGCAGTCCTTCAGGAACGGACTACTCCAGCATAGGTCCCCTGTGGGGTCACAAGTCCTGCCAGAACACTTGCTCCAGCGTGGGCTCCTCTCCATGGGGCCACAGTTCTTGCCAGGAGCCTGCTCCAGTGCAGGCTTTCCATGGGCTGGAGCTTCCTTCAGGACACATCCACCTGCTCCGGCATGGGATCCTCCATAGGCTGCAGGGTGAATATCTGCTCCACCGTGGACCTCCATGCAGGGGAACAACCCTTGTCACCATGATCTTCTCCATGGGATGCAGAGGAATCTCTGCTCCGGCACCTGGAGCACCGCCTCCCCCTCCTTCTTCATGACCCTGGTGTCTGCAGGGTTCTTTCTCTCACATATTCTCACTCTTTTGTCTCACAGCAGCTCTTGCGCAGCAGTTTTTACCCTTTCTTAAATATGTTATCACAGAGACGCTGCCACCGTCACTGATGGGCTCAGCTTTGGTCAGTGGCTGGTCCGTCTTGGAGCCGGCTAGAACTGGCTCCATCTGAGACGCAGGCAGCTTCTGGTGTCTTCTCACAGAAACCATCATTGCAGCCTGCCCCCGCCCCCCCCCAAAAAACCTTGGCACATAAACCAAGTACACCTACTCATAATGCTTCCAGTTTCTGTGATACTTATCCTAAAGCTCTTCCCAAGTATAGCCAGTCTACCTTCCTACTAACACCCTTTGTCAGATGTCTCTTGGTAGGTGCTAGGGTCTCCAAATTTAACCACCCATAGACAACAGTCCATTAAAAAAAAAAAAAAAAAGAGTAGAAAAGCAAAATTCTAGTCCTATTAATTGCAGAGGGAAAAAGATTGAAAATCAAAATTCAGATGATAATGAAAAGAAACAACCAGTGCTACTTATTAAGCTAGACATGTTAGCTGATGACCTGCCCCAAAACCTTTGAAGTCCCACTCTATCATCCTATTTGTCTTCTTCTTCTATTTCCTGCATTGCCTACAAATGATTACTAAAAGGAGTAAACTGTCAAGAGAAAATGGGCTCAGGATATTGAGAGGCCATAAAGGAAAGAAAAGAAGTCTGAGAGTTTAAATTTCTGCTTTAGATATGATAATTCGAGATCTTTCACCAAATCAGGACAATTACATCTTTTCCTCTAAAAAACCAACAGAACCTCCAACTCACAGACTGATCAAATAGCTCAGGAAAAGACAGATGGCGTTCTCTGCCGTTGCAGTTAATAATATGCTGTCAAGCCTAAAAAGAGTAAACAGCTCCAGCATCAAGGCCAGCAGGATTTCTTCTAAACCTCTGGATGCAAAACAAAGTATGTCAGGACAAGTGCCCTGCTTTCTTTCACTGGGCTGTTTCCCAGCTGCTGCCTGTTGGGGTGTCCGCCTCCGGCCTGTGATTCACATGTAGTGAAGATGTGACCCTTTCACCATTTTATTCCTATTGAGCTTTTTTGGAACATGAATGCAAGGAAGCTTGTCACTCCAGATCAGGAAAACTACCATTTTTACCTCCACGACTCGGAAAGCCTTTAGGTCATAGATTAATGGCATGGCTCAAGGCAATGCGGTGGGGTGGTTTTGGTGTTCATGGCCCATGTGGTCGTACAGACCTCATCTTTTGCATTGGTCATGGTCAATAGCACGAGGCCTACCCTGATATGCATTATGTGACTTTTTGATGAGGTGAAGAGCAAAGCCAACAAGCTTCAAAGAAGTGTGAAACAGGAAAAAAAAGCTGACATGGGACTTCTCCTTTCCACTGAGGGGCACAACCGGTACTCACACTCTTAAGCCTCCATGGAGACATGCTCTTTGCCATGTTCAGCTCTTCATAGACTGTGCAAAATCCAGATGTGTGTTTGAAAGGAGTGAAGATTTAAGGGGAGGAGAATAAATTTTGTATTCTTTTTACTTGTCTTCTGGAAACTACAGAAGTATCCCCTAACCTTTACCTGTATTACCATATAGGTTTACACTTCTCCAGCTGTGTGCTGTATCACATTGGGAACAGAGAGCAAAGTGTAAAGCATCTTTCTGTCTGCCTATGGAGATTTGTGCTATGATAAAACCTGTAAAACCAGTAAGTGACTGTAATGTAACACAGGCTAGGTTAACAGAACCGAGAAAACCTACTTTAGATTAAAAGCTCTTCAGGGCAGCATGTTTCTCTTTGCTCAGGGGTGTAAAGGGCTTATCCTGGTGATCCCATGGTATTGTTTGGGACCTTCAGGTAACGCTGCCATAAAGATAATGGGTGGTTTTCATTCTAGTTCTGTCCTGTTCAAACAAAGAGCTAGGAAATGGGAAAAAAAGACAAAAACAGAAAACTCACTGTAAATCTGGGAAGCTGTGCTGAAGTAAGGCAAGGATGAAACAGCTCTGTCAGAGCAGAAGCAAGTTCAACTGACACGCTCCTTTTGAGGCTCCCCCAGACCTGACCACATCTCCCTTTCCACCTACTGCATGGGCAGACCTTCCCAACCACATGGCTAGGAGAAAGGATGAGACAATCTGCTCCACCTCAGCCAGATGAGAAGAGCCTGCACAAGCCTTTCCTGCAGAGCAGAGAGGTGGACAGGGTTCGGTAGGTCTGGCCGCAAACGTACCTAAGTTTAGCAGCAGAAGGAAAGCTCTTAGCACAAACGTGCACAGCCAGGCTCCAGCCTCAGTGTCTTTCTCGAGGGTTGCCTTCCCTAAAACTCCATGGGGGCTTTGCATGGATAATTTCAGTGACCTTCAGCACAGGACAATCCGTTAAAATCCAATGCAATGTAATGCTCCCTGTGTCTTTGCTGTCCTTAAATGTACTTCCTTTCTGCTACACTTCTATTTCATTATTTTGTTGCTAATTTCTATTTAAACAGTAACAGAATAAAAAATGGCACTTGGAATGCACAACAAAAAAACCCAAACAAGATCCTTACAATGGACAAAGCCAACATCAGAATTAAAAATCTCTGTGGATGGAGGTTCCTACTTTTTTGGATGCAGATTGCTACTAGCAAAATCGTATCAGCCATAATCAAAGCACTTTGAGTATCTGTCCTCTTCGCATTTTCACAAAAGGCATAATTAAAATTCATTTCTCCTTTTTTCCCCTCTTTTTTTGGGGGAGTGCCCTCCAGAGAGACAGTTGGCTAAGCCTGCTGTGTGGGTAACCTTCCTGATTTTTTTGAGTAGAAACGTTGGACGTTTAATGGCACAGCCAATCACTGTTAAATGTTGCCCTCATTAGTGCTTGGGAGAAGGGAGGCTGCAAGGAAAACAGTGGTGTGTAGGTCCATGATCTGAATACTCCTGAAAGTCTGCCGGGGCAGATTTGGACCTGGTGCATGGCATCCATTTGACATGTGAAGGGCACTGAGTATGCTGGGACCTGCTCCCAGCTCACCTTCCTGCAGCCCATGAGGGAGGGCTGAAAGACCTGTGCCTGTTTAATGTGCACAGAAAATTTCTCCCAAGGGGAGCCGGGGAATAAGTCTTCAAATAGTCAGAGGTTTGCTGTATGGCGCAGAGGAATAAACCACTCCCCGTGGTTCACCAAAATAGAAACAGAAAATGGGTGGGAATTGCAGCAAGAGATTTGGGAATGGCACAATGGGAAACAAGGGGAGAGAAAGGGCAGAAAGCATGGGAACCAATTTTTTTTAAAAAGGGGTTATGATAGGTGTGGAGGAGTAATACAGAGAAATGTGCATTGGGAGCAGTCCTGATCTGTTGAGTCTACTGTGGGACAGGAGGACCAGAAGGTATCTGCAGGTCCTCCCTGGGCCTGTCTTTAGATTTGTACAAGCCAATGGAGGTGCATGGGTTTGTCAGTGCCCGTCTGTCTGATTAGTATGGCTACAGCAGGATGAGAGCTACCCTAAACAAGTACCTCACAACTCCTGCCAAAGTAGGAGCACCTCACCTCCCACTGAAGCCAGCTTGAGTCTCAGTCGACTGCTTTGGATGCAAGGGAAAGGGGAGCCAACGCTTAGGTCCCAAAGGAATGATTGCATATCAGCGTTTTAGGGCAGGATTATCCCTTCTGCGCACACATGGTCTGAAGCATGCCTGTAAAAACCACAGAGAGCAACAATTTTTGAGTACTGCAGAAGGGAAGCAAGCAGACTCAAATATTAGAAATGGCTGTACACTACAGAGCTATAACGAGTCATCTATCCCACAACCAAATGGCATGAGGAAACAGTAGAGGCACAGCCAGGCACCAGTCTCAGTCATGACCTCAGCTCTGCAGCCACGTGGAGTGAGGAGCCCGCACCAGACCTCACCCCAGAGCTTGAATGCAGGAGCTTTGTGGCCAGGAAGGGGAAATGGCTGAGGTCATACAAACACTCCAAAAGGGCCATGTAAACATTTTGTTCAAGGAGGCATACACCTTGCCTGAGCCCGGAGGGCTGGACTTGGCAGGCAGTAACAGCTTCCTACTATGGATCTCTCTCTTGGATGCTCTAACACGGTGGGACAGTGGAGAAGCACCATTTCTCTGCATCAAGCAAAGCAGAAGATACACAACACCCATCCACCAGCAGCATCCAGAGCTCCACCACAAGCCTGCTCCAAGCCAGGTCTCAAAAGAAGCGAGAGGGCAGAAGTTTCTCATGCTGTACAAGTTGGTCTCAGCACCCTCCTCACCACAACAACTTGCTGTGAGACAACAAATTATACCCTCAAATGACAGAAGGGAAGGGAAGGGAAGGGAAGGGAAGGGAAGGGAAGGGAAGGGAAGGGAAGGGAAGGCAAGGCAAGGCAAGGCAAGGCAAGGCAAGGCAAGGCAAGGCAAGGCACAAAATAGGAGGGGAGGAGAGGATTGTGTACCGTCAGAGAGAGGGATATGTAAGACAGCCCCAGTGCTCACCAGCATTTGCTCAGGAACCTTGAGTTATATCTTGAGGATCACCAGTTGCCAGGGATGGTTCATGTGCACCATCTCGTGTGTCAGAACGGTCTCTCAGGCACCATGTAAGTGCTTGACAAACAAGAGATCTTTGTGCAGGACGCTGAGCCTCTCCTGCTGCAAACTCTGCTGATTCGACACCAAGGTGAATTATTAAAACACTTATCCTGAGGTGACCTCCCCACCTGTACTCAGCTTCATTACCAATCTTCATTGGTAGAGGAAGAGGAAACTTGGAAATTAATTTGTAAAATGCCCACAGGTTGTTGACTGATCCATTCAAAGTGATGTTTTGATCAATCAGTCCAATGATTAGGGTAGGAATACATGAGCGGGTCATCAAAGGGTTAAACTTCCTGACATTCATGTGCTTGGCAGGCAGCTTGGGTAAAAGTGAGTTCCCCGTCCAAAAAGAGTTTTCCCAAGCTTTTATGGCCCACAGGACAAAAAAGGAGTGAGCGGGGTGGGGGGAGTGATGTAGGCTGAGCAGGGTGGAATAAAGAGGTGGAGGCTGGGAGGCTGCTGCTGAACCACCCCCAGCATCTTTTTCCAGATGTCAAGAGGCTTCAGGGGCAAGGACTGGGAAATGCAGCATGACTAGCCCCTGGCGCTGGAAAGCCAGGAGCTCCCACCAAGGCAGCATGGGCTGACCTGAGGGTTTTGAGTCTGGAGCTGAGCGATTGCTTGATTCCCGAAAATGAAGCTCCCGCACAGATGACAAGAGCCCCGAGGACACTGGTGGCACATCGCATGGAAACAGCAACGTAGCAAAGGGGACAGGGGTTAAAACCGAGCAATCCAGAGATTCTCAGTGTCTGAATCACAAGTTTAACATCCAGGTCTGCATTATTATTTTGTAAATTGCAGGCAACAGGCCTTGGCCCAGATGGTGTTCCTCCTCCCCGTCCCATTTGTACACTGGCAGTGAGAGGCTCAGAGAGCAGGGCTGTCCTGTTTCCTCCTGTAATGCCCAGGACACTGTTCCTACAGCCTCTGGACTGTGTGAGGAGGCCAGGTGGGGGACCCGAGGTCATGGTGGGTTGGTGGATAGAGCTGAGCCAGGGTGGGTCCAGGGAAGGCAAAGGCACAGGCATGGGGCCCGCATGGAGTGAGATGGCATGCTGGACGATGGCTCTGGGGACAAACATGAGAGTCAGCTCTGTGCTTTTGACACTTCTTGATTCCAGAGAGACGCAGGGAAAAATGCTTCAGGTAAGTCTCTCTCCCATATGAGATTTCCTCTTACCACTTCTCCTGGGGTGGGACATGATCCTGTCCTGCGCTAAGATCATCTACACAGATTGAAGAGGAGAGGATGGGCAGGATAGCTTTTAAACTGACTAGAGAAAAAACTGGTGGAGTTCATTAAGTGCCTTCTAATTTCAGTCCTTTAGAAAAATGGATCCGAAGGATGTAAAGAGAAGATTTTCAAATGCCATGAGTTTCAGCCTAACTTTGGTCTCACTGAAGTCAGCAGGAATTTTACTCCTGATTAACAATGGGAACAGAGCGAAGTTGAGGCTGACCAAACCCCACCTTTACAGAGCAGTATTGTTCCTTTCCTCCAGAGCCAAGCAGAGGCATGTTTTGGATAATCAGCAAGAAAGCCTGCATTTAATGTCAGCTGAAACAGGGAAAGTGTTAGAAACCTCATAGAAACCCTGGGATGTAACACATAAACAGGAGGCTGCACAGTGCAAGGGATGAAAAGATAAACTGGGCAAAGGCAGAGTTCACACGGACTCTGACAGAGAAAGATGGAAGGAGGGAAAGAGGGAGCAGGAAACCTTGGGGAACAAAAGGACAGACTCTGCTCTCACCTGAGCTGAAACAAATCCTGCTGAAGTCTGTGGTAACTGAATGTATCTCCCCGGAAGCAAATCTGGGGAGGGCAGGAACACTTGCCTTTTCTTTTGTTATCACAGGGGAATGTATTTATACACCTATCAGTTGTCATAGCTGGGCTGCACGGATCTGGGTGCAGCAACTAACTGCTCTGTCCCGAAAGGAAAAAAAAATTAAAAAGTGCCCATTACCAAACCAAAAGGATGACATTAGTAAGACCAAATTGTATACACCCTAAAAAAATAGTGACACTTTCTGACTTCTTGGCTATTACTATAAGGCATCCACAACCATGTTACGTTAGATTGTTACTCCAATACTAACAATGAACAGTAATTAAAAGAAATAAAATCCAGAGAAGAAAATGCATTGCTTGCCTCTTTCTTTTATATTTGTAGTGGTGAATAGACCTCTAGTGGCAACAGTAAAAATATCCTATCAAGTATAAATAACTCCTTGGGTAAGAAAATATGCTGTAGATAAAAAACATCTGAACAAAGGTGAAAGTGTGGAACAGGTCCCTTGAGTAATCAAACATAAGATTTTTGCTTGTGAATAGCAATGTCATAATTATCTCTGTGTGCTATTAATTGTCCAGTGGTCTTTGCTGGTTTTGTCGGAGCAAATAATAGTGTTAGTTGTGAAAAACAGTGGAAAGTTTCCTCCTAATAGCTGTAATTCATTTTGTGCCTCTTATAATGATTTTTTTTTGTGCAATTGCATCGAGATTAGCTTTTGTTCTTGAAGCTGAAATTTATACCTTTGAAATATGGAAGAGTCTGAAACAGTGCAGAAGATCAGTAAAGATTCAATCCATATTCATGGCAGTGGGACAGCATTGCAGAGTTGCCCAGCTGAAAGATTTTGCGTACTTTACAAATCCAGATGAATGAAATGGGGAAAGGTTAAGATAGAAATCTAGGTAAAAAGACTTTTACCTCCAACTACTTATTCTTGCGTATCATTGCAGTAACACATGAGTTTCTCATTAGGAACAGGATTGGCCCATGAATTCATCTCATTTATGGCACTTTGAAGACAGGCAGTTTATGTGTCCTTTCCAAAAGAGAATCAGAAATTTAAAATCCTAAGTCCTCTTTATTTTCAATAAGGCATTAGGTTCCCAACAGGTTGAGTTAGCTTTGAAAATTACAGTGAAGCACCCGAGATTTTCTGTTTAAACCTCCAACCGTCAAAAGTCTCCGTTTTGCAACTAAAGAAGAAACACAAGTATCAGAAGAGTACTGTTACAGCAAGGGCATGTGTGGACTAGGAAAGGGAGGCAGAATGAAAAGCAAATATGAAGGGAAGATGGAGAAAGATAACCTAACAGAAATGTAAATACAACTATACATATGTATACACGTACTCTAAATAAAGTGTCCATTTGTGCCAATTTGGCTATACGCCAAGTGATATTGTCTATCAGTAATATGAGTCATAGACCTCTGTTTTGCTTAAAAAGAACATTTTAGGGTCAGATTACAAATTGCCTCACACATAGTCCCAAAGAAAGGCTCATGCACAGGGCTTTCTGACATGTAATACGTTGGTGTCTTCAGAAGTGAGTTTGACTGGTCTCCCCACTCTGCTTGTTAATGGTACTGGAGCAGGGTGGAGTAGGGGGGACTCAGGTCCTCAGGGCTTTGTGGACAACAGTGCAGAGGGTTTCAGACCACGGGAAAGCCCTCATCACTGTTCCTCCAGCTTCTCCTCCTCAAGGTTCCCGGCTGGGTTTCTGGCATCTTCTTCTGTTTGGCTACAAAATCTTTGAATGTCAGAGGTTTTATCTCTGGTATTGACCTCAAAAAAGAGATCCCCGCCTGAAATAAGGCTCCTTTGTGCTACCAAAGCAGCAAAAAGCAGCCACCAAATAACTGAAGAATAGGCCCAGATTGTCTCCATCAGATTACTAATTGAGATGCTGTCAGGGGTCCTACTGCAGCATGAACCAGTCTTGAAGAAACTGTAATGAGCCCAGCTCTGCATAATACTGCTATGCCTCCACGGCAGGATCTGAGTACCTCATGCCTTTCATTTTCCTTTCATTTTCATTGGGGTGGGGTAGTGGCAATATTGCTTTTTTCAGGTGGGGAACTCCCACACCAAACAGCCTCATGTGAAACACCCACAGGTGGAGCAGAGAGCTGAGTTGAGGTGTTGGGTTTGCCCCCGTCCACGAGTGCCACCGTCCTCCCCAACAAGCACCCGAGCAGGAGCCAGAGAGGCATCAGCCACCTGTGGTGTAAGCACCTCCACTTGAAGTGGGGTTATGCAAGCACCCACTGTTCCTCAAGCCAGTGAACAGCTACTTGGCAAAATATTTGCATGCTTGAATTGCAGACACAGTCCAGCACAGTATCCTTTCACAGGAATGGAGCTTTGGTGGTGGTGCCTCTGTCCATGCCCGATAAAGTGCATGAGCTGGATCTCTTTTGGCATGGGAACCAGTGCTGAAATGGGGCAAGTGTCTGGCTCTTTCAGTGCTATTAGTTCAGTTCATCTGGCTGTAGACACAAGGAGTCAGTCTACACTTTCATTTTAGAGAGGCCAGGTTGTCTTTGCAGCTAGAAAGATCTAGAAGTCTCTCTCCTTAGTTTTTTCCTCACAGGAGAATAAATCCAGACAGTGTAACCTTACCCTTTAAAATTTCCTTATCCTTTTTTTTTTGTATTTTCTGCTGGCAGTTAATATCACACTTGTCATCCTCGCTGGTGTCTTCTCCCAGGCAATATTCTGGTGGCAGAGCTAGCAGTACCGAACAGCACACACCCCAGCTCAGCTCCAGCGAGTGCTGCAACACATGCAACAACAGGCTGCTCTTCTCTTCGGCATGGCTTTCCCTTTTCTGGCCCCTTTTCGCTACTCCCATGGCACAAAGGAGTGGGAGTGGAGCACGGCTGCCCCGTTAGTGACTCTTGAGGGACAGCAAAGTGTCTCAGCAGGCACAGGACCACCTGTGTGCCAAGCCCCACGTCTCCTGCCTCCTTGTTGGGGGGCAAGTGAGGGAGGAGGGTTCTGCACTCATGGGGTAGCTGGAGTCGGCTGGGGCTCTGCTGGCGCATGACCCCTTTGCATCTCCGTCCACCTTTGCATCTGCATCCAGCCAGGGCAGCTTGCAGTGCCTGTCCAGCCATGCGGCATGTATGTCAGGACTGGCACTTAGCTTAACCCTAGTCCAGTTCTTCTTGAGTCTGGATACTTGTGCTTTATCATTGGTCTCCAGTCTTGCTTTCCTGCTCAAGTTGTTGCAGCAACAATAGGTGTCCCTCCTCTCTCATGCCGCATTTATTGGATTATCTGCTAGTGGATTGCTGAAAGGGAAATAATAGTATATTCAGGCTTAACTTTAGATAAAAGTTCACTCTTTGACCTCGAGGGAGCCACATCATATGCATAGCTATGCCAGCCAGAGAGCTTCCACACTTTGAAAGCTGCTGTTCTGCATCTTATTTCTAACTGTATCACTATTGATTAATCAATAGAATGAAGTAGCCCAGATGGTCCTTAAACTGAGAACATGGCCTCATCGCACTAGGCCCTGTACAAAGTGCTCTCCTTCCCTAAATGAGCTCGAAGCAGAGGTGTGGATGACTGCTTTACAGAGCTGGATTTCAGGCTGAGAGCACTTCACATAGCCACACGGAGAATCGAGTTTGGAGCTCAAACCCAGGTGTCCTAGCACAGAGCTGGTGGCCGCAAGCCTCTACTTTTACAAAGCGAAGAGAATGGACCAGCTTGGTTGAAAGCGCAGAATAAGAACAAGCATTTTCCAACATCTTTCAGTAAGTTTCTTCGTGTATAGGACCCCTAGCAGAATAAATCTTTCAGGAGCTAATTCTCTCCACTCTCACCCTGATGCAAACTGGAAATGCCATAATACTGTGCAAGACAGTGGGGGCACAACGGGAGAACCCAGCTCCAGGTGGTGATTAAACGATTCCCATCCATGAACATTTTCAAGACCTTCCTGGCATCCATTAGGTGAAGTGAAACTGCCGTCATAGTTGTCATCAACCAAACTCGGCAAAGACATTAAAGAGGAGCCCCCCTCAGCCCCAGAAAAGGCTCTTTCTCAGAGGGGGTGAGAAACGCGTCTGGGCAGGTCTGAGGAAGCTCACACTGCTGCTGGTCTCGCTTTGCAGAGGGGATGGTTTTGACTAGTTTGAAGGATGTGGTGCAGATTGAATGCTCGTTTCTCACCGTTGCAAAGTTATTATTAGCCAATGTGCTCTAGCTGGGTGGAGCTCATCTCTCCCACCCCATCACTGAAAACACAAAACCTAGTCAACCAAAGCTTTTAGGTCTGCAGCACAGAGCAGCTTAAGATGTAACTCACTAGGAAGGAAATTTTTTAGGAAGAGGAGAGGAAGATCAAGCAAAATGAAGCCTACTTTTGATCCACTACTGCCTAAACATCACATTTTGATTTCTCATGTCAAAATGCGATCTGTTACCAAAAGTCTTTCTGCTTACTTATTTGCTTTCGAAACTCAAGTCTCAGCTGAACAGAAATATTTTCATTCAAGCTTAAAGATTTGGTTGTCTCTAAATGAGTTTTTCCCATTACTTTTTGTTTTATAAGGGAACAGTCAAACAAAAGATAGAGTTTTAAAAATTGTCACATGGCCAGTAAAACTAAAATAAGCGTAAAGACCTATTTTTCACAAAGTTCCAGGCTTACCAAACTCTAATATAGATAAGACACTGCAAGTTTCAGCATCTCTTGTCCTCTCCCTATCTTTAACCACATAGCTTATTGGCATATGCTAAAATACACATGGAAAAGCTGCAGATTCAACAGTGCTGAAGTGATGTAGGAGGATAAGCCCCATTGAATGTCAGCGGGAGCTCAGAACATCAAAGCCTTCTTCAGAGTTTTTAAACCTCAATTTAAATCTGCTCCTACCTGCCTAAATGTTATTTGTAAACCTTATGTGGCCTTCTACACTTCAGAAATGTAGTTGTAACAAAATGAGAAAATAACTCCTCCTTTTCACTACATGCTGTCTGTCTTGCAATATATCTATTATGTACGTATATAGTGCATGTCAAATATCATTGCGGGGTTGGTGGTGTCAGATACATCACCATATGTATCTCCAATACCCAAATCAGGCTTCTGACACCTATTCAGGTTTCCAGCTTCTTCAGAGGTGTCATAAAGAAATAAGCAAAGAGGTTACCAACCTCCTCACAGGAAACATCCTTTTTTGTATTTGTTTGCTGATAAAAGTTTACTAAACCCTCTAGTGTTAATAAGCTATTGAAGTCCATGTTTGCACTGTAATAATAATTAAAATATCACCAATGGGAATCAGGCCCTGTGTGAACAAATCCTTGTATGACAATTAGTGTAGTAGTGAGGTTTGCTCCTAGAAACAATTAAGATATAATTGGATGAGTTGATCCAGAAAGCATATGGTTTATTTATAAGGAGGCGGAGGGGGAAGAAGCATCTACTTTCAACATGGCACAAATTAGAGCACGAGAATAGACTACATTATTGCACTCTAATTAATTGAACAGTTTAACGTCTATTTTTAATTTAGGTTTTATCACAGGGAGAAAATCGCCTAATCATATGATTTCACAGCCTCATTTTCACCTCCACAACTCCTTGTGCAGCCAGATGATGCCACCCTCAAATAGATAACAAAGCAACCCTTTGTTGCATGCAACACTGCCACCACTACCTCCCTTCTCCTTGTGGCTTCATTTGTGTGTGGTCAGCTTCTCCTACCACTGAAATAAGTTAATGCAAGGTAGAGCTCATCACATGGTGACAGGAGTACGGTTTGGCGGCCCACAAGAGAGCTAGAGCTGTTGGAGATAACTTAAAATATGCCCTGGGGACAGTCAGCTGCTGGATTACCCACTAAGCCTTCCTCCTGTCTGCCCAGCCAAAAGTTGTCTCCAAAAAGCTGACAGGAAGAATAGCCTGGGGATTAACCTGCTTTTCTGGGAGAGACCCCAGTTCATCACCTTTGTTATGCCACAGGCATCCCTCCTGACCAAGGGCTGGATTCACTGATTACGCTCTGCACTGTCTGTTGACTGTAAAGTGACATGACCATGTTAGACTATTAGAAATCCAAAGGTAGGCTGAGATCTGTTTCATCTAGGTCCATTACATGGTTTTCTTATTTATGAAATAGAAGGCAAAGCATTTCCCTCTTCCCAGCAGTTTCTGAGATTAAAAAATTGAAAGAAACTCGTGATGTGCACAAACTCTTGTCACAGAGGCTCACACAATCCAATTAAACAGGTGTTAAACTCAACGAAATTTATTCTTCAATCAAAATCATTTAGAACACACAATAATCACAACCATAACCATTATTAAAGATTGGAGGAGGCTAACCAGCCACCCTGACAAAGAAAATCCAAACACATCAAAACCTTTCCCCAACCAATTAGTCCCTAGTGCAGCAACGATCACTTCTGAATCTCTTGCCACCCTGCCACCTCCTTTATCCTGTTGATTTGGTCCTGAAGCGGCAGTGATACATTTGAGATGTGGACACAGTACTCATCTACCAACAGGTTCAGGACTCCACATACACCTTTCTCCTTTAATAACATCAAATTCAATACAGCTCAGTTTTGGATGGTCATTTTACTGGTATGTTGTAATTGATTGTTTAAGAGTCCCAGACTATCAGATGTAGCGTTGGCTAAGGCTAATAGTTGTAGACCTAATTCCAAAATAGTCTGTCAGTTTCATACTGGAGCAATTCCCAACCCAAATACCTATTCCATCCACCATCCAACTCGTGTTGAGGCTTCCTGCCATTCTTTCCATAAGTCCCTTGGGCTGCGATCTCACCACTTGTGTGGCATGGATCCTTCCCGATAAATCGGACAGAGAGAGAGCATGGCTAGTGTGCAGGCTAGTTGCGGAATAGTTGGATATAATCAGGAATATAGGTGGCCATCAGAACATGCCCACACTAAGTTAGGGGGTGCAGCGACAGCGGATTTTTGGTAGGAACCGGGTATGGAAGTAAAAGGAGTGCAGTTAGTCATCATCGGTCCTACTACAATTCAGAGTGGAGGGTCGCAAATAACTGGTATTGCTACATAGACAACCCTGTACTAGAGCCTCCTGGACAGGAGGGTATAGCCATAGCAATGGCATTTTTTCTATGTCTTTGCGCCTGATCTCCACTTGGCAGTTCCAGAGTGGAGATTTTCCTACTGAAAATGACTCACCCTTTTTTCCGTCCCAGGTAGGCTGATAGATGTATCTAGCCCACGTACAGTTGAGGGGGCAGTCTCACAAGTCTCAGTTACACATGCTGGGACATTCATTGTTATCCCTTTCAGGGTATTTGATGCACCATGAGGCGTTTCATGGTTTTGTATATTGTAAGGAGTGGTCATCAGTGCTCCACCGAGTATTATGTTCAGTAGTTCCCCATGGACTATTGGAGCATGGTTCAGTACCACCTACACTCTACCCTGTGGTCTCATCGGTGGGTAGGAAACGGCTGTAGGTATAATGACGTCTTACATCTCATACCGAGCTAGCGTTCACTGCACCTGGTGACCACCTATAGACAATATAAGTATAGCCTTCTATCTTTCTGGATCCCTCGATTATCCAGCTATAATTATTATATTGTTTCCATGTAAGCTCAAGGGCCAGGGATATGTTGACATCTTGCACAAAGATTGGTAAAGGGTCTCCTGCTGACTTGGGGGTAGGTAGGCAAACTGTTACCGAAGTCAGGTTCATCATTCAGGCGAATCCTACTATCATTTTTGCTATCATATTACTTTCTAGGTCCTGGTCGTCACCGTTGGTCACTATCACCATTGCCCGCATGAGCACCAACGTGGTCCACTTCTCCATTGTCATGTAAGAAAAGACAGAACTAGGCCTCGGTCCTTAAAGCTGGGCTTTGGGGTTAGAATTCAGGATTATCCAACATACACTAATATGGTGGGTTTTTCTGTTCCTGTCTAGGGCTTCCCAGGCATATAAGCCTCTGGGTTTTGCCAGGATCATGGGTACAATGCTGGTAGAGGGCAGTTTTACCATGATGGGTTGGCCCCCATATGTTCTCAATGGGAACTGGCCCTTTTGATCATCTGGTATAGGGTCATCACCTATTAAAGGCCCCATAGGACAAAATGCTCAGATTTTAGGATTTCCGTAATTTCCTCATCTGTTATTAACCATAAATACTGCCTGTGGTAACTGTATGTCCCAGTTATGGTGTGAGACATCAGCATGTTTTTTAATCAAACCATTGGTTCATTCCACTATGCTGTTAGCCTGGGGATAATATGGTGTGTGAAACACCCATTTGATGCCTTCGCCTCAAGCCCAGTCTTGCACCACTGTGGCTGTGAAAAGTGATCCATTGTCACTTTGAATGCATTGAAGAACAGGCAAAATACTAAACCATTCTTGCAGAGCTCAGACTGTCTGGTCCTCGGTGGCTGTGCTAACAGCTGTAGCCATAGTCAGCCCTGACACCACCTCTGCTCTTACCAAAATATATCTCTTCCCATGGGATGGCTTCAAAGGACAAACGTAATCAATTTGCCAGGTGCTCCAAAGAGCCTTGCCTTGTTTGATATGCTTGATTTGAGTGGTTGGTCTTAAGCCTTATCTGACATTGTGGACAAGCCATAAGAGCTGTGTCACATATTTTCATGGACGCTGGCCATCCCCGGGACCAACACTCGTAATACAGGTCTGTTTTCCCTGAGTGGCCTCGCTTAATGTGCAGCCACTCAGCCAACCGCCCCCAATCTTTCTTGTCACTATCAACTACCTTAACTTGGGCTACATGATCTACCTGTTGGTTCCATTTTGCAGCGGGGGTCCCATTTCTTGCATGGCCCTTTACCCATCCCACCTTTAGGGGTCATGATCAGCCTATTTCTAACAATTGTTGCCAGTCTGTGGTTCGCCAGACTTTTGTACGGCCCACTTCCCACTGACTGGATTCCCATTGGCATATCCACTCTGTGGCACCCTTATAGGTTGCATAGGAATCAGTGTAAATTACAGTGGTGCCATTGTCTGCTGCCTGCAGGAGGGCATGCAATTCCCCGACCTGTGCACTACCTTCTCCCTCCTCTGTAATTGTTTTCCCGGTACCAATTTCCAAAGCTGCTGCTTTATATTCCCACCTTGATCCCATTCAGTGGCCAGATGCATCAGTGAACCACACTCCTTGTGT
This sequence comes from Gymnogyps californianus, assembly GCF_018139145.2. Taxonomy (NCBI): domain Eukaryota; kingdom Metazoa; phylum Chordata; class Aves; order Accipitriformes; family Cathartidae; genus Gymnogyps; species Gymnogyps californianus. The sequence continues at coordinate 32,426,751 of NC_059500.1, read as the reverse complement.
ATCTGTGAACTGTGGTCAGTTCAGGTGCCTCTGTGATCAGGGAAGGTATATAGGGTTGGCCTAGTAAAACCAGATCTGGATTCACAGGTTGTTGGAGCTTAAAGATTTTGACCAGGCCCTCTCTTAATTGCAGTAACTGACTAACTCCCTCTAAATAGGCATACCACTTCCATACTGTGGCCTTCTGGGCCAACCCCTCGGGGGTGGTGACCCCTTAATAGATAGAATAGATAGAATTTAGAAGAGGGAAGGGCCTTGCACTATATCTTGCGAAGTATGTAACCTTTCCACTCCCTTAACTGCCCTAGTAAGTGAGAGGAGTCCCTTCTCCCACCCTGAGTACTATTGTTCAGTTTCTTTAAATGAGGAGGAAGAAAATAACAAAGGTCTAGTTGGCCCTTGCGGCCTCGCAACAGGAGACAGGTTCTGCAAATCCGCACTCCACCCTCAACGGATCCTGTGGGTGTAGGGGCCCTAACCTCTGATAGGTCTTGAGTTCATCTCTTAGGATATCAAGGGCCTCCATATGCTGAGGAGTCCAGTCTCATTCCCTATTCTTTTGCAGTAGGTCATACAGTGGACAAGCAATCACTGAGAACCCAGGTGTATGCTTCCTCCAATAACCCAAAGTACTCAATAGCTGCTGTAGTTCCATCTTACTGTTTGGGGCTTGCCCTTTCTCAGTGGCAGACAGAGTATCGTCGGGCACTGCAACCGCTCCTGCCACCCACTAGGCTCCTAAAAACTTAACTTCCGATCCAGGTCCCTGGCATTTGGTAGGCAGGATATCTAGTCCATTATCCGTTGACAGTTCCCAAATAGCTTTAGCCACTTGTCCTACCTGTTCTCTATCATTTCCTCCGATTAAGATATCATCTATATCGCACTGATATATGCAAACCTCTGGCGGCATCTCTATAGTATCAAGTAGCTTGGCCAAGGAGTTATGAACAATAGTAGGAGAGTGTTTGTACCCCTGGGGAAATTGGTTAAAGGTGTACTGTACCCCTTCCCAGGTGAAAACAAACTGAGGCTTATCCTCCTGTCTTAATGGGATCATGAAAAACATATCCTTGATGTCTAAAGTAGCCATCCATGGGTGGGCAGCTGCCTGTATTGCTGTCACTATTGAAGTTATGCTTGGGACAGCAGCAGTTAGTGGTAGAGTATTACTGTTTAATTTCCTGTAATCAATTGTTAAATGCCACCGCCCATCCGGTTTACGGACTGGCCAGACTGGAGAGTCATAAGAGGAATGTGTGCTACTTATGATCTGTCTTTTTTTGAGATCGTTAATCACTTCTGAAATACCCTGCTTGGCAGCGCTTGGCAGCAGATATTGAGAGACACAGGTTACTTTAGATTGCAGTAATGCAGAAGCAACTTGCAAAGGTCTCACATGGGTAGCCTTTGTCCCTCTGCCTCCGAAACTCCACAGCCTGCCATTGAGTAGATACCATTGTTTGCCCACCAGCACATCGAATCCTAATATATTTTTCTTATGAGGACTCAGGGCCACTTCCACGGCCGTCATCCTTTTTTCCCCGCGTAGCCAAAGCTGAGTTTGAGCTAAGGGACATCTTTCTGCTACACCCGTTACTCCTTTTATGTTTATAGCTTTTCTTGATGGTTTAATTCCTAATTCCTCAGCTTGTTGTTTATTTAAAACACTAATTTGGGCCCCTGTATCAATTAAGAACTCTGAGCTTATTCATCTCGGGCACATGGGGATATGTATATATGGTTCCTTGTCAGCGGACCATTGGCAGGAATTTACCATGAGGAGTGGGTGGCCGGAACCCCAAACCGTGGCTTTTAGTTTTTTAATTCTTTCAGTTCCCCTCGCAGTGTTGTGAAAGGGCTAAGCTTCCCTTCCTGAGGGGGTGCGGTTACCAGCGTTTCCCTTTGGTCCCTAGTTTTCCTCTCTAGCATTTCCACCAGCTTCCTGATATGATCAGTGGATTGCCCGTGTAACATTGCTCGGGGTAGCCCTAGAGCTAATGCTTTTCGCCGAAGGTCATTCCTTCCCAGATCATAGATCTAACCCAATCTGCCTTGGAGGGGTTCAGACTCCCGGTGGGGAGGCCGTTTGGGGTGGGGTTTTTGGCTGGCTTGCCAGACCTTTTTATTCCTGTCTGCACTACCGCCTGGATCAGTCCATCCCATCTCAAGTAACTATATCGTGTAATATCTCTGCCCAAGTCAACATGTGCACGGGTGGATTCCAAGGGTTTTGCTGATTGCGCTCAATGGCCCTCTGAATCCTTCTTCTAGGGGACTGGATGTGTATTTTTAAGGTGTACAGTAGTCCCCTAGTAAGAGGTCTAAGGTGGCTGGAGTCCACCAGTGCAGCTATTCGTATCCCTTGCTGCCCTCTTTCATACATGGCCTGGATACAAGCGGCTTTTGTACTCCTTCCGCTAACTCCGACAATCCCTTTATCTAATAGTAACAGGTTCCTCTCTCTCTTCGGGGTCCGCACCTCCAGCCCAATAAGTCACTCGGGATGTTATCAACTGGTCACCTGCCGGTCCGTCACTCAGAAACACTCCTGGTCCCCAGAAACCTCTTGCTTTGTCATCACTTAATAGTATCCAATCTCCCCCATTAAAGAAACTCTCCACAAATATTAAGTTTCAGTTTCACCTGGCGCGCGTGAAAATGTAGCTTGTAATTCACTGAGCTTGAGTCCCGTCCAAGGGGTCGTGCAGGTAGTAGTTTGGGGGTTCCTGCCTTGAGGACCTGTGTGCCTTTCTGTTTTAATAAGGGGTTGCATGTCTCTTTCCTCTAATTCCTCTACTTCTTCAGAGCTATTTTCATAAGGGTATCCCCAGACGTCACCATCCCAGTCCTCATGGTCTGCACCCGTGATTAACTTTCGGATTTGGACAATACTGGGGGGCTTTTTTGCTTGTTCTAGCATAATTTCAATTTTTTGTTCTAACAGATGCATCTGCTCTCTCTCCCTTTGCAGTTCTGCTTTTAAACAGTCTATTTCCAATTGTTTTGTTAAATTATCTTTTGCCAATCTGTCGGAATCATTATTTTGGTTTTGTGCTTGAATCAAGCAGGAGCCTAGGATGGCACGCATAGCTCCTTTGCCTTTGCCATCTCAACTATTTCCACGGAATGGTTCTATTCTCTCCACGACTACTGCTGGGTCGGACCATTTCTCCTTTGCCCATTTTATAGCTGGGGGAGAAGGGCCACAGCCATGCCTCTGTAATAATTTCTCTATTAACATCATCCTGCCGACTACACCAATTTAATGTCGTGGAGGCTCACACAATCAAATTAAACAGGTGTTAAACTCAATTAAATTTATTCTTCAATCAAAATCATGTAGGACTCTGACAACATTAGCAAACCACAGGTTCAATGATGTAAGGGGAAATTAATACTGCACAACTGACTTAAGAATTCTTAAGCTTTAGAAATGATGACCCAAAATGCGCATATCACTCACCTAAAAGATGAGGGCTCTCAACCTCGAGGAGTTTCCTTAGGCGGCATCCCAACCCAAGGGGAGAGTCCCCGACTGCAGACCCGCTACTCCAAGGAGAACTGGCTCAATTTGCCCTCTAGTGGGCCTCCATTTAAACCCTAGTCGTATCTGATCTGTGGTCATGTATGGTCAACAGTCAAGAAATTTCTTTCGACCAAAGTGTTTCATTGGCTGAGGGTCTTGCCTTTCGACCAAAGCATGTACATGATGGTCGTCACCGACTGAAGTGCGTACATGACCACAGTCACCACGTGGGCCAGGCGGCTCGACCCCCAAACCGTGGCTTCTAGGGTGGTTTTTTTCAGTCAAAAAGTTTCAATCTCTATCAGGGCAGGTGTACCTGCCACAACTCTACTATAATAGGGGCTGTAAAGATACAAGCAGGAAGGTAGGTAAGGTCTCCAAGATGCCTTAGATAATTTGCTTGAGGATTGCATATATCCTGAAAGGATGAGGAGGTCCAATGAAAACACCTGTATTTCCGGTGCTGGGAGGTTACTGATGTTGTGCAAAGACAGTACTAAAACATGGCTGTAGTGTGAACAGTGCTGGTCTAAATGATCTCCTAGACTTGCTCCCACTTGTGCTTGGACCTCTTGAACTTAAGAACAGTCTTTTCTTTTGGGCCTGGTGGTTACCCAAAATAAGGCAACACCGTTAATACTGTAAGAGCACTCCTACTCTTGCAAGAGAATAAGCAATCAAACAACACCCCAAATCCCACAGTAATTAATAGTCTGAAAATTAAAGGTAGCATTCACTGAGAAGAACAAGATGAGCTCACAACACCTGGAAGAATCTTTATGTTCATGATGGGCAGAAGATAACTGGATTCAAAGATGTCCTCTCTCCAGCAAGAAAATGAACTGGTACCATGAGAAGTTAGGTCCACAACACTGCTGTGGATCAGATCAGCTGAAGCATGGTGGCCTCCACTCCAGTCAGTATGCACTGGTTTGTGTCAACATAGGGCTGGAAACTACTGGAGGAGGCAAGCTACGTTCACACTGTGCCGATTTTGGCTGACTGGTAGCTCCTGATACCTGACCCAGTATCAGGAGAGCAACCAGAGGTGTGAACAGTAGTGCATTTTGCCATCGGGCACTTCAGCTACTGCTTACTGAATCTAAGGCAACTTTCCCATTGAAAGTAGCACATACTGTCTCAGTCCTTTGTAGAGCCTAAAGAAAATTTTGGATTACTGCAAACAAAAGATTAAATAGACCCTATTTGTCCTTCACATATTTTTAACTGCTTCTGCCTGCTGCACTGGGTACAATGTAAGGCAGTTATGAAGAGTTAGCTATGCTGGCACCAAACACTTTTCCCAAGCAACAACATCAGTTACAGCTTCACTGCAGTTTTCCAGCCTGGGTTGTTTTAAAGGACAGAAATCTTGCCTACATGCTTTCCAAGGGTGGCTATTTACAAGCCCAGAGGAGACAAATTCCAGCATACATCAAAAATGGGACTCTTGAAACACATCTGGATGCCTGCAAGATACACTTACTTGAGTCAGTATCCCATTGGAAATCAGGGCTTAATTACTATTGCATGAGGAAAAAAAGCCATCTTTTTCTATAATGAAATATATACTTCAGAGCTGAATCAACAACACAATTTCAGACTGGCAGGGTAAACTGGATCATCTATAACTTGGTGCATTCTGTTTAAAAAGTGAGATAAAACATAGATACCACTGCTTAAAGAAGTTCTGAACTTGAGCAAACTAGTTTAAGTCCTGAAAAGGTTGGAGTTTTCTTATATAACAAATCATCAGCTAAAAGAATCAGTAATAAATAGGTGTCTTAGGCCATATCTTTGGCTGGTAGAACATGCAGACACATCCATTATCACCTTTTGTCTTTTTATATGAGCCCTTCCACCTCTGGCTGTTGCAATAAGAATGGATTCAAGAATCAAAGGAATTCATAGGAGCAGTGGGGAACATAAAGCCCTCTACGATGCGTATGAAATACTCATGGTAACGGATAGTCTTGGGCAGTCTGTGTAATTATTGGTGAATATTATAGGAAGTTTTGGATCACTGTCAAGTAGTAAAAGAAAGTGAAGGAATGACACTTTTAAAGTTTTGTCCCTTTTCAATGCCGAGTGAGTCACCGTACTCTGGCAGTCTGTGAAAGTCACATTCCTGGTTATATTGCTTGGTGAGGAAGAGATTCCTAATGTCTTTAGCAAGTTTGGTGAGACCCAAAGCCAGTGTGAAACCTTAGCTATAAACCAGGTCTGTGTCTAAACTGTGCCTCCTTTCCTTACACAAATCTCTGTTCCTATGATGCATGTCTGAAATTGGCATTTTCCTGCATGAGGCAAAACTGAGACATCTCTGCGTGCTTCCTTTTAGGGAGAAGTTATTCAGTGAAACAGAGATTACCTTGGCCTAATAAAAAGTCAATTTGCAACAATATTCAGATAAAGACTGTGTTCAACATTTCACTCTTCAATATTTTTATTGATTTGAGGGACTTGAAAGTCTGTTCATCAGTTTGCAGATGGTAAGTGAGAGGGCCTGTGGGCTTTGAAAAACAGGCTGAGAATTCAAACTGATCTTGACAAAATAGAAAATTAATCTGGAAAAAGGTAACTTAATTGTCTTAAAAAATAATAAAGAAAATCAGGCAGGAATAATCAACAGTACAAATACAGGATAAAAATACCTGGGTATATAGCTGGTCACAAACTAAATGTAAAAGCCAAGAGTGATGCAGACAATATATGCATGGATACAGGAATACAGCTGTTATGTCTAAGACATCTGAAGTCATCCCTCTGCTTCTTCACACTGGTAAAGCTTTACATGTATTTACTCATTTGGGCATTTTGGGGCATCAAATTTCAAGAAAAATGTGACTCTCTTGCAGTAAATGCAGAGGAGAGCAACAGTGTGATTGAAAGGCCTGCAAAAATCATGACCTGCAAAGACAGACTGAAAGTGTTGGTCGTTGTTCAGCTCAGAGGAGAGCAAAGGGAGGTATGAAAGCAGTCCTCAGCTATGTCCCAGGCTGCTCTGAGTAAGAATGGAATAACTTGTTTTCCATTTCCATTGCAGATGTAACACAAAATTATGCTGTGAATTGCAGGAAAAAGCCTTAGCTCTGGCTTCAGGAAACAAATATTCGAACAGCAGGCATAGCTGAGCCCTAGAGCATATGTATCACACCTCCACCTCTGGAGAGAGCGAAGAAGAGATTAGACAAACATCCCTCTTGCATAACTTGGGCAAGGCTGAACCAGCCTTGAGGCACAGCAATGGAGTACAGATACCTCTTCCAGGCCTGTATTCTGTGGTTTCCTGTTTACAAATTGACTTTTAAAATAAATTGCCTTCATCAGAAGATTATTTTACACTTCGCTGTATGAATGGGTTACTGATGCTCAGATTCACTTCCTCCATTTTCCTCAGGCTCATTGGTGGATTTCACATTGCAGACAACCTGAGAGCAGACTTTTCTAGCTGTCTGATCACTGCGAGCATGTCCCTTGTTTGGAGATTGACACAGCTGAAGATGGTGGCCTCAGAGCACGAGAGACACTCACGATACGTAAGGCGGAGGTAACCTGAAGTCTCAAAGATCAATCACACGGTGACATTACTTCTGCTTACTGAGTTGCGTGGCATCAGCCTAACCCACAGCAAAACCAAAAGTGAGGGGAAAGATCTGCTGTGAGGAGTCTGAGCTGGCCAGCTTGACCCCTCCGTTGGAACAAGCCAAGTGTGCTCAGCCATGAGCTACCACAGTTCAGCTGGTACAAGGCATCTCCTCAAGCCATGGCTGGTCACGTGCTTGAGCCCTGACTGTCCTAATGTTACCTTCCCAACTCTATTTACTCATGAAGAGCTTAAAAACGCTGGGGCAGCCGCATTTGGAAAGATCACACCCCTCTTGATCCTGCGGTGCTGGAGGTCTACACGGAGGCAGAGCTCTAAATTTCACTTATATTTGGTAGATGTTAATTTCTAATTAATGAGCCTTTATTCCCCTCCCTAAATTTCCTCACATAATTCAACTCCTACTCCCAGTTCTTGTGAGTCTAGTAACTGGGAGTGCCCAACTCGGAAATCACAGGCTTGCTTGCCAACTGCAGGGAAATCAGTGTGAAATCAACAGTTTGAAGCCTTGTGGATTGTGTTCCTGCAATGGTTCATTTCCTCTGTGCTGGGTGTTCAGATGCAAGATCACACACACTAATTTAGATAAGAAGGAACTTTGCAGCAGGGCCGTGTGATAAGAGGATCCAGAAACCAGTGCTGAGGGGACAAGAACAGAGTCAGAAGAAGGAAGGGGTAGGAGGAATTTCCTGTTGAACACACACACGCGCGCGCGCGCGAACACACACACACACACACACGAAAAACAAAATAGCAGCCAGAAACCCACAAAACATATGGCTTACCCCAAAGCTGATATTCACTTTTGCTGTTCCTTAAGTGACAGGAGGGAGGGATGCATACATGGTTTGGAAGGATGGCAAACCATCACCCTATCCAAAGCCATTGCTCTTAATGGAAAGACACCTATCCACATCAGTAGTCGTGGTGTTTTTAAGGGCTTGATCCAATTTGTGGCAATTGTTGGATAGGAAAACTTCTGTTCTATCCATCAGTCTGGGTGGATAAGGGCCCACATCCTTAGCTGCTGTCCAAAAGCAGTGTAGCTCATGATCGTCTGTACAGATATGCTTCTGCAACACAAAGCTTAGCTGCCTGCCAGCAAAGTTCCCTCACTCTAATTTTGGACTAGAGATAGGAGAAACATTCCCAACAGTGTTGCTGTGGCACTTGGATCAAAATGAGTGTTATCAGGGGAAGGGGGAGGAGGAACCAAACAGCTTTTTTCCTAGCATCTCTTCTTTCTCCTTGTCTTTTTGTCTCACAGCCTGAAAAGTTGTAGCTAGAATATGTTTTGGGTTTTTTTTTAAGAAAAACATAAACAGGGGAAAAAAACCTCCAAAAGACTAGCCCAAAAAACACAGCAAACTTTCTGCTTTGGGATTTTGTTCAGAAAAAACTTCATAGGAAACCACCTTTTTCAGTTCAGAAAAGCATCCAATAACCCCTTCTTTCCCGCCAAATACAGCATTTCTCATGGTCAATTTTTGTCATCTTTAAAGCAATTTGGTAAATATAGCAACTATCAAGAACTACCCCAAAAGTGTTATTTCCTCTTAAGAATTTCAAAGCTTTGAAGTTCTTCTTACACCACATTTGATACTATCACTATTACTTCATTTCTCTGGCAATAGCACCTAGCAACCTCAATCATTTTGGCAGATGTTATGCAAACATATAGGTCCCTTTACACTTTTCTGCATGTCAGCCACTGAGCTGTTCTTTTATTGTTGGGACTTATTTGCATAGCTGGTTAGTGTTACTACGCTACCTGCCTTTCAGACAGCCTTGTCTCAGCCAGATCTCTCAGAGAGCATCTCTAAGTATAAGCAAGCCAAAACCTGGTTGAACCTCTCTTCAAACTGTCATACTCCCCGATACATTTTTTTTCTTGCCTTTGGGCTGCCCCTTTTCAACATTGGATGCACCAATGCAGAAGAGCTCAATGCTTTCTAAGCGCTTGCTGGGCAGTATGTCATTTATATTCCTCTCACTTTTAGAAACCCTTCTCAAGGCTTTGTTTGCTTTTCAACTGCTGCCAAACATTGTCCAGATGGTCTTAATGTCACATCACTGTAGGTCTTTTATTTTCTAGTCTGTGCTCTGTTTTGTCCTTCCTTCTAAGCTAACGTCTCTAGGACTATTTTTGGCCCCTTACTTCATTTCCTCTCCCTTCTGTACATCAAGCTGGGTGAGTCACACTCATCCATCCAGGAAACCTCATCTATTACCCCAATTGTTTTGGATTGAAAGGAGGAGAAGAGCAGTCATCTCCAGACAACATTGTTTGCACTACCCCAAAGTGGCTCACCAAGGGTTTAGGTACTTAACACCAGCTAGTTACTCTGCACACACACAGGGCTGCCCTAGGGTGTGTAACAGCACTGACTGCACCTCCAGGAATGTGCTTTGGAGACGGAGCATCTCGCCAGGACCCTGGGGTTATCACATGCTGCTGTATTTTTTAACAGTACCAGGAGATCCAATTCTCACCTATACACGCATGCAAAAGGTACCCATGTATGCCAACAGAAGACAGTATACAAATGTCCAAGTGCAAACATTCAGCTGAGATTGCTCCACATGAAGAGTAGGTAAAGAAAGATGCACACAATCTTTGGATCTTAAATTCAGACACTTTTCTCTAGCATTTTCCTTACCAACATGATCATTAGAAACCTTCATTTCCCTCCTTCTTAGTTTCTCTCCTGTATTGCAAGGGTCTATCCACTTTAAGTGTAACTCCATCATAAGGATCCCTTTTCCATTCCTTTGGTCCCATTCCCATTCTCAGGGAAGAAAACTTTTATGTCTTCTGCTACTACCTTCCAAATTCTGAGATACCATTTTTCCAAGACTATTGCTTCCATCATTGTCTTTAGTTTTGATTCTGCCCTGTCTGCTCAGTTTTAAAACCAAATCCTGTCTAAATATCACATTCCTCCAGAACAGGCAGCTCATTCTCTGGGATGCTACCATCAATATCAGCAAACATGAAGGCAAAGAAGTTATTTAAGCCTCAAGGAACAGCTACTCCTACTCTTCAGAGGTGGAGTAGAGGAGACTTGTGGGTTTTGGAAACAAGGCTGTGCATGGCGGCAACCTAAAGTTGTAGACCCATTTGCAACCCTGATTCATGAAGGGAGTGGGAAAGATTTCTCATTTAAAAAAAAAAAAAAATCTATATTCTGCCTCTCTGTTGAGGAAGGACAAGGTCAGGTAGGTCTCTCACCTGTTTGCTATCAGGCTGTGAGTAACCAGTGCCACACTCTGCCCCCAGCCTCTAGTAACTGAAATGTCAGGTACAGTGACTGGTACTCATCATCTGAACTTGTTCCTACTCCATAAATCCACATATTGAGACAAAATGGCAGAAGGATGATGCAGCCTTTCATTCAATATAATCAATACAGTGTGAAACAATACTCAGCACCTCAAGCTGTGGACGCCTTGTCATATTTCAATGGCCGGATGGGGTGAACTGGTGTATCTTGGTGGAAGTCTAATGCTCTGCAACTTTAAACACTGGGAAGATGGGGCCCATTTGTGTAACTGGGTCCGAACTTGTCATCCCTCTTGCTGTTAGCTGGCCTATCGCACTGTAACCAGTTGTGTGAGAGATGTCGGGTTTGCCGAATCATGCAGTTGGGTCCAGTTCAGAGATGTTCAAACCAGTGCCAACCAACCTCACTCTGGCGTCAGAATAACCCCATCAGTGTCATACCCAAGCTAACACAATTAAGGGAGCTGAAAACACTTTGTAAATGGAAGAGTTGATTGACAGAGCCTCAGGAGTCCCCACATATTGTGTTCAATTGCCATCAGACTTTGTAAGACACAGAGCCAAATTCTCACATTGCTTACCTACCAGTGTAGACAAAATCCCCGCTAATTCCAGAGGAATTACTTTGGAGCCACATACTGCCATGCTAGACAGTTCCCAAGAGGAGAACTTGGTGTTTGCTCCCTCGCCCAGTTCCAGAATTACAAAACCAGCTCAGAAGTTCTGCAAAACTTTCAGTGGGGAAACAGCTTTTCTGTGCTTACCAACTTAACACATGCAGCAAAAACTTCTGTAGCCAGCAAGTTAACAAGGTAGCAAGATGCTGAGGATCGCAAGCCCTGCATACAGATTAATTTTGATTATGAAGGAAGTTTTTTCCTTTCAATCAAAAAAAATGAAATCTACTTCACAGAAACCCCAGGCTGACCTGATTTTTCTGAAAGCACCCAATTCCCATAAATCAAAGGCACCTGCAATCATTCATCACCTCTATGAAATCAGGACTAATCTTGGGCTTTTCTTATTTCCAAGAGTAATATAATACAGCAAATGCAAACCAAAAGATCCCTCCCAGCCTGCCTAGTAATCTCCTGAGAGCCATCCCGTACATCCTAACACAATGCTGTCAGTTGGCTGATGGGATCAAATAGCATCCAGGTTAAAAACAATGCAATCCAGAGAAGAACGGTTTCAAACTCAGTGGGCTGGGAAGTGGAAGATATGGTGTTCCTTTTTTTTGTACATACACAATGTGACCTTACGCATATTTTTCATGCTGAGAAAATGAGAGTGAAACTCTCAAAGGTCACACAGCACCCTGCCTGCCCACCAAGATCTGGAACCTAACAGCTTGAACGACAGAGATGGCCACAGGAGTTTATCAAAGCCATATTTAAAGCAGAGATATATTTTACAAAATTTAAATTAAAGGAAATGCAAAAATATATACTTTTTAAAAAAAATCTTTCCAGTCCCACCCCCATTTCTCACCAGGTTGTGAATGGTGGGGGAGTACAGTGGTATAGGCGTGGGACTGCAAAACCCAAAATCCGCAAGCACAAAAATTGGCCTTGGACTTATCACTCCCTCTGTCTGTAACACAGCTTTCATTTCTAGAAAGCAGACACAACGATCCTGGCAACTTTGGTAAAATCCTTAAACTCTAGAAATAGTACTGTGTTGTACTGTTTGGCACCTGGAGCCTGGTTCAGGGTCCATGGATCCAGCCATCCTGGATTCTGTGCCAAGGTTGCAGATAGCCCCTCCTGCAGAAAGCATCCGTATCAGTGCAGGTGTTCAACACGAGAAAGGCACATGTAGATGGGGAAGAGTACAGAAACAACAAATCCGTTGGTCAACATAGGTCAGCCGGTGATCTCAGCACAACAGAAACCCAAGCACTCCGAAGAGGGTTTTAGAGGACTGCATGGCAAAAAAGTTTTAAGAATTTGGAGGAGAAGAGAGGGCAGCTTTGCAGGCAGTGCAGCAAATGGGGAAGATATGGGAGAAGGCAGCAAGGTGCCTATTTAAAAGCCTCCCAAGCAGGAGTGTGGGCTGAATGGAGTGTTCAGCAGAACCTGAGAGCCAGGGGAAGCAGCAGTCTTGTGTCTATGCTGGGGAGAAAAAGCAGCTAATGAGAAGGTGCAAAGACAGCTAAATAGCTAAACAGCCGCTGCAGCAATGGTCTGGACAGAAATGAGTAAGACATAGTAGTGTTTGTTAAAGTCAGAGAAATGTTTTGGTAGTAATTGGCATACAAGAGTTTTATTTGCATGGGTGCGTAGAAAAGGCTGATTTTTGAGGTGTTATGCAGACTGAATAGGCAACGTCAGAGCATGGCCTGAACGCACAAGTCTGATGAGAATCCCAAATCAAAAATACTTGTGAACAGTTTCCCCACCTCTATTATTATTATTGTTGTTATTATTATTATTGTTGTTGTTGTTATTATTATTTCATCAGTTCTAATGGTTACATTTATTCTCCATCTGTCAGGCAGCTGCTGCAGAGCAGGGATCCTCTGTGTATATACAGCTACTTTGGTGACCCATGTAATTATAGAAGTACTTCATAGCTTTTTTCTTCCCTAGGCACCATGGAGATGACATCGCTGAGACAGCAGGATACGGGTTTGGTCTGTGACTGTGGATCATCACTAAATTGTTTCCTGAGCTACTGTCACCACCCTGTAAAGATTAATGTGAGTGGAATGGAAAGCAGAGTTTTCCTCTCAGACCCTTCACTTCTGTTGCTTACAAAGGAGGATGAACACATCCCACGTGGTCTCAGCACTTGAGGTAGAGCACACAAGTGTGGCAGGTGAGAAATAAGGGGCATGTTATTGCACGTTGAGGCGTGGTGGATGAGGAGGTCACCAGCAACCTGAGCACACAACTCCACAGTGCACTTCTGCAGGCACTTCTGAGAACAGAGCCGTACTTCAATAGGGCAAGGCTGAGCCTTGGCCAGGTACATCTCTTTGTCAAGAAGTACGCATTTCTTATTTTCACACCAGCTAGAAGCAGAACACAATGCAAGTGCTACCATTGTCCTACCATGCGTTGAATCCTTTGTGTCAAGTAGCACTCAACCTCAGAAGGCAACGCTCAGACACAGTTGAGTCCATACTACTCATTCTACTTCACATACAGATGCTTAGCGCTATGACGTGAGGCCCCTTAGCTTAGCAGAGACTCCAGCAGTACACTACGCTTTTGAAATGATGTATGCAGCAAGCTCCTGAAAGATCCTCCTTTTTTTGCACTCCAGATACTAGAAGCAACGACTCACAGACCTTTGCAGATTTATGAGCCACAATTCACTTCACTGCAATCACCGTTAGAAACATTAAAGAGCTAGATCTAGGTAGCTATTTATAGACTGACATCTGAGCACCTTCCAAATCACTGAAAAAGCTCAAGGCTGACTTGTTTTGTCACTGGAACCAAAGGATGGGATTTCAAAGTACTTGACCATACAGATCTGCACCCCTGCATACCCGACAGGGCAGCAAAGGGTAGCACGTGCCTCTGGCCAGATTCTTGGGGGACACAAAGGGAAGTAAATCCATCAGAGTCGATGGAGAGGTGCTGATTTATGCCAGTGGAAGAGCTGATGCCTTGGGGGAACTTCACAAATGCTTTAGTCACACATTCCAGTTCATCAAGAAATTTTTCTTGCAGAGACACTGCAAGATGCATGTGTGTGCATGTGTGAAACTAGCAAAGTCTTTTTTTTAAATTTTTTTTTCTGCCACTGGGTGGGAATAGCTTTATCCAGGCTGCTTATGGGCTGTATGCCAGCTATTAAAACACTAGGTCTTCCCCCACCTTCTAGTTCCATGCTCTGGTGTCCCCATCTTTCCATGTTCATGACCCCTACTAAGCCTGTACTTGCTGGGCCCTCACCTTTCTCATTTTTCCCTGCCCAATGCATGTTCTTAACGTTGCGTGCTGCACCACCTACACGCCACATCTCTGTCATGCAGCACTTGTCCTGGCAATGCCTCAGGCACCACAGAACATGATGTGGAACAAAAACTTAGTGCCACAGCTGCCCACATCAAAGGTCAGCAGCTCCACTGTCACTGCCATAGGTTGGAAAATATCATTCAGGTGGTGTCCTTCCATTGCATTATTTTTTCTTTTTTTGCAAAACCCTTTTAATAGTTCCTGGGGGGAACAGGCCACAGACATGCAGCTGAGCAAGATAGGTGTCGTTGTAAGGGAGTGTTACAGTTTTGGGCATCATGTGTTCCTCAGCCTTTCCTGAACCTGGGAAACCTCTGTGTAACAAGAAAGAATATGGAAGAAGAGCAAGTCCACTGACAGTTGAAAACTCTGTTTATTGCCCTTGGTTATATCTCTGGCAAGGCACAGAGAGAGGAAAAGGCTCCAGTTTTCAGGTAGGAGCTGGTGGTAGGAGACAACAGGGAAAGGAGACAACTACTGTGGGATGCTTACGTGTATTAAGGCATTCTCCAGCTCCCTGACACATTGGTATTTTTCAGCAGGGTAGTGTGAACTGCATGCACTTCTTCAGCAGCCACTGTTCACGTGACTCGCTGGTATCCCTCCTGGGCTTCAGAAGGTGAGAAACCAAGCCTAGTGAGGTCATGGAAAAACACCAGGGAAACGTTGCCTGACATGCTCTGCCTTTCCTCAGCCTGTGCTGTTTCTGCAATCCTGACCTCATCCTTTTCTCTGGTATCTAGCCTGGATCCAGAGATGGTAACAGAAGCTTGTCATCTCAGTTGCCTGCCACTTTACCAAGCTTCAGAGAAGTTGTCAGTATGAAGGCACTGACTCCCTGCCTCCTCTGCTGCTGTGGCTGAGATGTCACCAGCCTTTAAAGCCCCCTTGTCCCTGCGCCTCCGCTCCAGGTCCACAGGGATGAGATAACACAGCTTTAATCCCTCCTGTTCTCTCTGCTCCCATTAGACACCCCCGCCCTCTGCACTACCTTTAATAGAAACTGGAGAACATGGATTCCTACCACAGAGTATCCGTTTCACTTTAATTAAGTCTCCAGTTGTTAAAGGGTATCAAGTGTCCCCTGCACTGAGACAGGCAGATTTGTGGGACTCGGTGAAACAGGAATGCGCAAAACCAAACAGGGCTGTTTGTTTGGTCAGGGATAGGCGAGAGTATCGCCACCGAGCCAGGACCATGAGACGACCTGCTTAGATTAGACTGCCTTCTCTCTCAGCGGGGATGCTTCGTGCTGCAGCCCGCGGCACTTCAGTGAGGAGAGGCACAGACTTTTGGGTTATGTTTATCGCAGGCACAAGGCAAAACGTGATCAGACCCTGCCAGCCTGTGGTGCCCCTCCCCAGTGCTCCCCACGGAGGGGACCAGAGGCCTCTGGGGCCATGCCCATGGCAGGCAGTGGGAAGGAGAAACTAGAGTCCCCAGCCAAGCCGAGAGCGGGTGCCAAACCCCAGGGAAAGAGCAGCACCAGCGCTGCGGCAGGTCTGAGCAGCCGGCTCTCCCCAGCCAGGGACCCTGCCAGCCCATGTGGCTGGTGTGCAGGCGGGAGTGACGTGCCGCACATCCACAGAGCAAATCCTTGGGACCGCTCTTAGTCCTCCACCACCTTGAGATGGAGCTTTGGCTCCTCACACGGTGGAGCCGTGGGACAGCTGGAGCCAGGGAAAAGGTGACGGGGTCCCTCCCAAAGAGGAGAAAGGAAACAGTGTGTTTCAATCAAAATTAAAAACTTCCATTTCAAATTGAACTTTTAGCAGCATATTGTCTCTCAATAAAGGCCATCCCTTTCAGGACTTCAAACAATTGAAACCAATTGTTTTGATTTGCAAGGAGATTCCAGCCAGAGCAATGGTCTTGCACGGCAGGTTTTGCATTCATCGAATCAGCACCTCCCAGCAGAAAACCTTGCCTTTGGAAAGTTTCCAGCCATCTCTGCTTTGGAAACAGTGCTTAGGGCAAATCATATTGCCACATCAACACTGAATCATGGTTCAGATGGAGATAGAAACCTAGAGGATTTGCAGAGCAAGTTGCCTCACCACACCCTTCATGCAAAATCTTTTTTCCACTTCCAGTTCTTGCAAAGGGCAATGAGCATTGTTGTAAGTGTTTACATTGTTGCTCTATGCCAGATTAACATGATCACTCTCACCACCATAGGAGCTTTTAGGTAATGCTAATTACTTGCAAGAAACAATTTTAGAAGACTAAAAGCAACCAGGATAAATGGTTACATTTAACTATAACTCCAGTGAAAAACTCTACTCCAACAAAAAACCATAAATTGTAAATTTTGCAAAAATGCCAGAATATCAGATACTTCCAAGTTTGTAAAAGCAAGTTGCTTTGATCACATATTTCGTTGCTCTTTGCTCTTTCATACATGATTCCACAGTCACTGTTGTATCAGAAGGTAGGTAGTGAGAAGTAAGCAAAGAACCACCTAAAATACCAGTCCACATTGTGAACCAGGTTTACACAGACCATTTGATGATCACCTGCTTTTCAAAAGTCACCCTTTGCCTGCCTTGAACCTGCTGATAAATTTACTTTCACAATATTCCTGCTAAGTAGGATAGCATTGTCCCCGCTGACTTAAACATGAATCATGGTGTGATATAGAAGTCTGAACGCAGTTCATCTGAACCTTACCCCCAAGCCTGACATTTAAGAATATTTCCCCTCTTTCAGTTGTATGTGGCAAGTCTCAATAGATCATCATCAATGGGAAATATGTAACTGCACCGAAGGAGGAAAGTAACTGGGAGAAGTGTAAGTAACTGAGACAATGCAGAACTGCCAGAACCATGGCAGCTGCCGAGGGCAACTTTACGGTTTGACATTATGCACATCCAGGTAAATTATCATTTTTGTATGCATTTTCCTGTGGGCACAAGAACTAGCACAAACATACAAGCGATTTTTTATTATCATCACTTTGTGGAGAAAGTATTGAAAGCTCCATTTCACCAGTGACTGTTTCTGGAAGCAAAAGAAAACTGGTGGAGTCCCTCCCAAACTCTCTAAAGTGGGTTAAATGAAGACATTCCTTCAAAAATGTTAAATCTACCATGATAGTACAGGGAACTACACAACCTCTTAGCCTGCCAGAACCTCTTTTAAATTAGCTTTTCCAAACTTTTCTAAAAGCTTCTATTAGCTTTCAGTGACAATAACAGGAACCTAAACATTGTAAACAGAGTATTTTTTCCATGCTGAACAGTTTAAGGAAAAAAAAAGAAAAGAAAGAGACAGAATAGGGAAAGCAGTGGAGCACCAAGGCTCTCCCTGTTTCTGTGGGGGCAGCTCCTCACGCTTGGTCTGAGTGCCTCGTGGCTTCAGCAAAACTTCAGATCAAGCCCTGAACTTTGTCAAACAACAAGTTCGTGGCTGGTCTCAGCCCATGCTGCTTCGTTAAGTCTTCATCACCCTATAGGAGAAAGCACTTTCCCTGCTGTTTTGTGCTGAGTGACTTCCTACAGCTTCCTTCAAGCTGGAGCTGCATAGCCCTGAGCCCCTGCTGAAATACGCAGTGCTGCCTAAGGGACTGAATTTCCTAAGTCTTGTTAAAATCAATGTCTCAATATCCTCCAGGCTGCCTGGAAAGTGTTGGCCAAGCTTCATCAGTAAGATAGGATGAAATATACCATCTTGTAGTGGAAATATTAATTAGTTACTCTTTCTGAAGTGTATTGAACATGAAAATCTTTCATGTTATTGTATCTCTGTCTTTTCTTATCTGCAATATGGGCTTTCTGGCCGCCCTGTCTACCCCAACCAATATTTTACATAAACCTGGAGTGCAAAGCCTGCACTGACATCTTAGAGGATGAGCCAAGTGACTATCATTCAAATATTTATTTCATGAGAAGTTAGAACATTTTGCACTTTCCTCCACAACTCTTTCAAAAGCAGCTCATTTCTTCTTGCTGGAAGAGTGCCCATTGTTCATTTGACGCTAAAGATAGGGCTTTGCTGTTTTCTTTTAAGTCAGCGATTGGAGGGTGGAGAGCAAAGAGGGAGTTAAGCTTTATTATGCTGCCTTGTCAAAAGGATACAACATTATGCAAAAGGAATGATGTGGAACAAAAAATTGCTTTCTTTTCCATGCACTCTCTCTCACTGGCATACAGATTTCAAACGATATTCTTCCTTGTCTTTGCCTGGTAGATTGGATTTCAGATGGCTGTGTCAATTAAATGGCAGGCACTTTGTGCACCTTGCTGCCTCAGTCATTTAGGAAGCAGCAATCAGTTTTCTGTTGCCCTCAAAATTTCCAAAATAATGGGGCAGGAGGGTGGTGCTGTTTGTCTGGTTTTAAATCTATCTTAAATATGCATTTGATCTCTGTAGTGTTGGAGCCTGTAGTCTGGAATGAACAATATTCCCTCAGAGTAAACACAGGCAGAGTGTTACATCCACAGAAGGCTAAGTGGGGCACAGAGGCACTAAGTGATTTGCCTGAGGTCACACTGAGATTGCATGGAGAAGCAGGGACTCAGGCTTACAGCTTCCCTATCTTTAAACTGGAGACAAACACAGAAGGACTGTGTGATCTACCAAGAGAAAAGAGGACAGCCGGTTGCTTTTCTCTGTGGCTTCGCAGGATAAACCAGAAAACACTGAGTGATGCCCCTCCTGATTTGTTTTTCTAACAATGTGTGCCTACCTCCCAGCTGCTCACCTCGCTGCAGCATGTTGTGCAGCAGGATCATTTTATAGCCAATAAAGTGTTTCTTCGTGTGTGTTTATCATCCTTGAAAGTAGAATCCCTCATGGCTGAACGTAGCTCGCACGGTGCGCAGTGGGGAACGCGTGGCAGACTCCCAGCGAATTCCAGCGTTGAACATGATTAGCTTCTCTGTACCTCTGAGGAATAGTACCAGGAAATTGCTAACACTGTAAATTGTCTCAAATATGCACTTACTAAAGCCTTTAAAGAGCAATTACTGTATGTTAACTGAACACCAATCAACTGTAAAAACAGCAGTTATGTGGGTTTAATAGGTATATAAAGGAGAAAATCTCACCACCCTGCAATTAATTCTAAATCACATAAAAAGTGTAACTTGTACACTTATTGCTTATTAATACATAAAACATGTACAGCATGTTAAAACATTTAATTAGCACTTACATAACAGGCTAAAAGTTAAGTATCAAATTATCACTAAAATACTGTTGAGCTCTTCATTAACCATGTGAAACAACCCCCCAACATGCAGTGCTCAGGTCGTTCTAGCAATTAGGTGCTTTCAGCTACTGTTCAGTGATTTTATATCAGCTGTGTCCCATGCTCTGTCAGGAACAATGATATATTGTCCAGTTTCACTGTTTCCAGAATCACCTTTCTTACAATACAGGACATTCCTGAGAAAGTCCAGAAGACAAAGAAGGGACAGCAGGAAGAGAAGCTCCTGAGCAAGGTCTTCAGCTCTCATCTCCATGAAGCTGTGTTTAAAAATGTGGCCAGTAAAAGATATGTTAATAGCAATTCACAATGTGGAGAACTTCATCAGTAGCTATAAGCACGTCAGGAGAGAGAGAGTAAATCTGCAGTGAAGGTCTGCACGTGGAAGAGGAGAAGATTAGTGCTAAATGACACCAGCAGGCGGGCTTGTGGCAGAAGCCAGGGAAGAGGGGAGCCAAAACTAGAGAGCTGGAGGCCTCCAGCATCGCCAGGAGGAGAGTGAGTGACTAGATATCACAACAGGAGTTTGAAAAAGTAGAAAAAGGGGGGTGGTGGGGGGTGGTGCACCTTAGACTTGACTTGCAATCAAGATGGATGCTTACTAGGGATCCCAGAGGGAAGGAAAATAATAGCCAATATATGCCATTGGGAACTTCATCCAATCACGCAGTCTGTTGACAGAAGGAAACCACAACGTAGAATTACCCTTTGTTTAGTCTAAATCAGCTGCCAGTATGCACATACACCACATGAAAGGCGAAACCTGAACGTGTTCCCAGAACATCTTCCTGAAAAAGCCATCTGCTGCCCAAGCTAATGTTACCATCCTCCCCATCACAATGAGTTTTGAAAGGATAAATTCCATTTTCCAGGCAAGATAACATCCTCACCTCAGCAACATAGCTTAAGGCTGCCAAGTGCAGTCGAGACTGGTTTCTTCACAGAGGCTCTCAGCTATTGCGTGCAGATTCACAGAAGAGGCACAGGTGTAGAAGGGGTTTGCACGCAGCAAGCATGGCCCATCACTCTTGTGGGTTTGTAAAGGGCTGTGGACTTGCACCACAGCTTCAGAGAAAAGGAGAGATTGCTAACGGTCACCACAGAGGAAGGCAGAGCCGCCAGCAAGCTGGACGGGTTATTGGAGGGAGACCTGTGCTGTTGTGCTTCTCTGCTTGCAGAAGGAGGTGGTAGAGGAAGGACGTCCAACACCCCACCCCCCCCCGACTTCTGTGGGGCAGGTGTCAAAGTGCCTGGTCAAGGTGAAGGTCCAACAACAACAGAGGGCCATCTCGGCCCCAGCCACACAGATGCATGGTTGCTGCTCACCAGAGTGGGTAGAAAAGCCTCCCTTTCCTCAGAAGTGTCATTTAACAGACCCCAGGGAGGTGGGCAGATCTGTTCCCCCTCAGAAAAAGGGTGTCCACTCACTAATTTTGCTTAAATTCTTTGACTATACTTGATTGCGGTTTTACTCATCTTAATAGTAAATCTGAATTTATGATACCCCACCAGCTTTAAAGATATGTCATGCAAAAAATAAAAAATTGTGTGACTTTCATGCACAAAGCTTTAACTTAAAGCAAATATTTAACTTAAAGCATTTTTCCTCTTGTTACAACTATATCTGCACTTACCAAGAGGACGGATTTAAATGTGAGTAGTTGTGGGACCAAGAGATAGATAGCTCCTTATGGTGGGTTGACCTTGGCTGGCTGCCAGGTGCCAACCGAGCCGCTCCATCTCTCTCCCTCCTCAACAGGACAGGGGAACAAAATACAACAAAAAGCTCGTGGGTCAAGATAAGGACAGGGAGATAGCTTACCACCTACTGTCATGGGCAAAACAGACTCAGCTTGGGGAAATTAATTGAATTTATTGCCAATTAAACAGAGTAGCATAATGATAAATAAGAACAAAACTAAAAACACCTTTCCCCCACCCCTCCCTTCTTCTCAGGCTCCACTTCATTCCCAATTTCTCTACCTCCTCCCCCCAAGCAGTGCAGGGGGACAGGGAATGGGGATTGTGGTCAGTTCATCACACATTGTCTCTGCCGCTCCTTCCTCCTCATGCTCTTCCCCTGCTCCAGCGTGGGGTCCCACCCATGGGAGACAGACATCCGTGAACTTCTCCAGTGTGGGTCCTTTCCACGGGGTGCAGTCCTTCAGGAACAAACTGCTCCAGCATAAGTCCCCCACGGGGTCATAGGTCCTGCCAGAAAACCTCCTCTCCATGGGCCTCAGTTCCTGCCAGGAGCCTGCTCCAGCATGGGCTCTCCATGGGCTGCAGATTCCTTCAGGGCGCATCCACCTGCTCTGGCATGGGGTCCTCCACAGGCTGCACGGGGACAACCTGTATCACCATGATCTTCACCACGGGCTGCAGGGAAATCTCTGCTCTGGTGCCTGGAGCACCTCCTCCCACTCCTTCTTCACTGACCTTGGTGTCTGCAGGGCTATTTCTCTCACATTTTCTCATTCCTCTCACAGCTGCTGTTGTGCAGCGTTTCTTACCATTTCTGAAATATGTTATCACAGAGGCACTACCAACGTTGCTGATGGGCTCAGCTTTGGCCAGCGGTGGGTCCATCTTGGAGCCAGATGGAGCTGGCTCTGTCCAACATGGGGACAGCTTCTGGTGTCTTCTCACAGAAGCCACACCTGTAGCCCTCCCCACTACCAAAACCTTGCCACATAAACCCAATACACTCCTAATCCCTGGAAACTGATTCATGTCTTTAATAACCATCAGCAAGAGTACCAGCAATCCTGATATCATCTAACCTGTAAAGTAACTAATTTGTGTCCTTACCAAGAGTTTGGACAATACAAAGCTGCTCAAAGGAAACAAATAGTTTGTGGAAGGAACATATTTCTCCTCTCTCCTGGACCTGAACATGTCTGGAAAGTCGTTGGAGAAAAATGGATCTTTTTACTCTATGACACAGCATGTCAGGTCTATATTCTTTGTTCAGGGGATGTTATTCTTGGCCTGGCATTTGTTGCCTGGTTCTGAGGTGGGTTTAATGTCCTTCTATGCAGAGGAGCAGATGTTCACTGCATTTTTCAGGGCTGAACCAGTTTTATGGTTAGCTTAGTTTGGAAGAATCCAGCTCCATGATGCAGACAGCCCCTTCAGGTTTTACGTTCTTATTCTAGTAAAAGAGAAGGGAAGGTCTTCAGGCTAAGCCATGGACAAGGACCCAACTTATCCAAATTTATTTTCTGGTTAGGATAGACTTCCCCAAGACAACATCATTTCCTCTACTTCCTATACCAGTTCTCCATCTAGCAAATGGAGATATTAAAAGCTCCTTCTGCTCCAACAGTAAGCCATGGCTTGTTTGTCCCTTACATGGTAAGATTTTTTGGTGACAGGTTTGTGCTCTGTTCATACTACAGCAAGCACTACAACAATACTTGGGTGACATGACTTCTTTATGCTGTTGTCATGTACAAAAAGATTAGTTTCTTGTTCCATTTTTTATTCCATCCTCTAACTATAAATTACTCTCTTTGAAAGAGCATTAGCGACAAAGGATACTAGCATGAAATACTAACAGGCTCTCGCTCAAATTATGACTACCATTAGTTGAAAGCAACATGAGGATTAAAATAATTGAAATACTTCATTAACAACAGAAGCCTTCTAGTGCTATGGATCCTCCATGAAGGGGACCTTGAAATGGTGATAGGAGACATTTATAAATAGTTTTAAGCCCTTGTCTGTCACTGGAATATAAACAGGAATTAAGGTTTAGGGATTTTGAATGCAAGTTTGTACAACTCTTCCTGCTTTGAGAGAACTCAAAGTCTAAATATTATAGATTTAGTGAATGTTATTCATGACACAGGAAAGTTAGTCAAGAGAGGACTATCACTACCTTTAAAAGAAAGAAATCCCAGCCTGAAATTGGACACGATCTGGACTAACTAAAGCTGTGCTGGAAACCTGCTGTTGAAGAAGCAAACAAGATTCCTCACTGCTCACAGACAGCTAAAGATGTCTGGAAAACTTTCTGCAGAACAAAGCAGTCCAGCAATGAAACAGCTGCACAGAGAGGTTATTTAGGAACCATCAATTTAGATGTTCAGATTAGAGATGGATCTGAGCCACGAAGTTTTGATCAGGATTCAGACATGCTGTAAGTTTTCAGTCTGACCTACCATGGGGACTGGGCAGTATTCAGCTCCTGACTTCTCCAAAGCTTATGCACAATTTGGATCTGAGAGGATAGCTTGTACCCAGCTCCAGCTCCAAGAGATCAGACGCCTCAGTGCTGAAAAGAAGTACTTGCATTGTACCTCACTTCATCATCTGCTTTGAGGTCTGTGAGGAAAAGCACTATGTCAGCACAGATGGTAGTTGCAGATAACCCCATGGACATTAAAAAAATTAGGAAGTGAGCTTATACCATGACTCTCTGGTTTTGCATTTTCCCTTTTCCATCATTACCTTTCAGATGACATTAGACATCTGGAAAATATAACCATAATGGCCAGGTTTGAGATACTTAAGTTACCTTGATAAAAAGGCAAACCACCGACATGAGCATAAGAACCAACCATGAAATGGAGTTCTTGGTATTTGCAGAAAGTATGACTAAAACACAGAATCAGTCAGTAAACTCTCATAAAGCAGAAACTCACCTGAGTGCTGGAGAACAGTTCATCTGTACTACACCCTTGCCGTTTCATTTACAGCCTTTGCTAGTGTTCATATCAGGACAGAGCTCTCTGAAATTGAATGTGAACATTTTAATTGAGAAATCTTGGAGGCTCATCTTATTCAAGGTTCCCCTTTTGCATGAAAATCAAAATGATCACCTCTTGCCTGAACAGATTAACCACCTGTAAGCACAGCACTTTTCCATTGCTGACTGATGATGGCACCTGATCATGCTTCTACTTGAATGCAGAGTGTGTAATCACAGAGTTTGCTCTCAAGGATGACACTGAGAAGGAGGTCTACTTTTTTTCCCAGGCAAAGACCAAAAGATCTGCAGCAGATGACTGAAGTCCTCTGCTCCAGGTGAATGGAGACTCCCCATGAAAAGCGACTCTTCCATGTCTGCAATCAGAAAGAAGTGCCAGGAGATCCTGTTGGCCACCAGCACACCTATAACACGAACTCCAATATTAAGTCCTGAACTCGCACCTCCTGCAACAGAAAGCATGATTTTCACATGTTTTCAAAACCACTCAGGTGCCAAAGGATGCCAACAGGCCCCTTGAGACTTCTAAAAATCCCACACTGCCATTATGGACGTTGAAAGGCGAGGAGGCTGCAAAGGAAGTGATGCATTGGCTTACTTTTGCCACCATGTGTGTAATCAGCATGCTGGTTTGGAGAGCCTTATCCCTTATTCCTCCTTTCCATCTCACTCTAAGGCTCTCCCAGACGGCACAGTGTCCCTGGGAACAGCTGACTCATTCAGCGACAACGCCCATTTGATAAAAATTAATGGGAAAAGAGCATCTCCTTGTCAGCTTTCCAGTTAAATTACATGGAAAGAAATCTAAGTTACAGTATGAATCCCTGCAGAATGAGGTCCTAATTGCTAAACATATACGTTAAATGGATTAAATAACAACATACATTTAATCTGATGATAAGAGTATAACTATACTTTTGTTGCTGCTGTTAGTTGAGTTAATTACATGGGATATGATATCTACATCCGGTCACCTGTCCTTCCTGCTTTTGGTGAATAAGACAGAAGACCAACCAGTTCCTCAAAGAAGGATCAGGCAAAAAAGCTTTTCTCTGTGACTGAGCCAAAAAAGCACACGTCCTGTTTTCACCTCCCCTCCAGAACAGATCATAAGGACCGATGAAGGCAAGCACAAAGATACTCTTTTCATCACCAGGTGGATTATGTCTGGTCCCAACCAAAACCTAGCAGACAACTCTGTTTTCTTGCCTTGCTGTACGCTCCTCCCTTCCAGGCAGGGACGCTGTCTGTATAGTCTCAGTCTTGCATGTACATGAGCCTGGGCTTCCTCTAGCACCAACAACCACGATAACGTTCTCAATCTCCTAAATACAATAGCCCAACTCCTACCAGCTCCAGCATGGCCACAGTTTGTCGTCTGGTTACTAGGAGCAATCCTGCAAAGGAAGGTGGAAAAGGCGATTACAGCAGCAGCTGAGGAAAGGGGGAAGCAAACCTCATTTTCTAACCTGTTTTCCAGGGGAGACTCCTACAGTAATAGCAAGAAATACCCTGTAGCTGCAGCAAGATGGCTCAAAGACCTTACTTCTTTCTGCAGGCAACATGCTTTTAGTGCTGTATATTTATTTACCTATGAGAAACCAAATTCTTTCTACTTCTGAACGACTATTTTTACTTAAATCATGTGGTTTCAACAATCACATACCTGAGGTCTTGAAGAGTCTAAGCAGAGGAAAACATTTTCTCTGGAAATAACACATCAAAGACTTATTATTGCTTTACGGACCTTGCCTTCTAATTATCTCCTGGTTCATACAGACCAAAACTACCACTCCTTTTACTGCAGCATCTCTGCTAGAAGTCTTCGGTGACTTCATTCTAATAATTCCACAAAGACTTGAAGCATCATTTGGCCCAGTAGCTTAATATGATTTCCTTCAGTTGCAGAGAAAAGTTAAAATTTCAGTCCAACATTTTCAACACAAGCTAAATTAATTTGAGGCATAGCTGGTAAACATATTTCTCTCTTTAAACACTACTGAGAGCACAACAGAACAGCTGCAAAGAGACACATTTCACTTAGATTTGGAAGTTATGCATGTACAGTTGGCTAGACTGAGCTAAGCTCTTCATTAATAGAAGTGTAAACTCAATAGAGAATTCAAGAATCAAGCTGAGGCATATTTGCTTTTACACCAACTATTCAAAGAGGCAAATTATCTGAGAAGAAGAGAAGCTTGTCTCTTCTCATTCCAGCAGCTGACTTCATTTTTTCCTAAGCATCCTAGCTGAAATGAATCAACTGGAATTCTTGACAGATTATTTTATGTACATGAAAAATGCATTTTATGAACAACGTAAGAATAACAGAGATCACACAACTAACTTTTAGGAAGCATTTCTTTTTGGGATAATAACAATTTTTTTTTTTAACACAACAATATTTTACCTGTCAGTTCTCATCAGAGAAACCAAGAGTTCAGTAAAATTTAAAGTGGAATCGGTAGCAAAAGTACAGTAACTTATATTACTATAACATAAAATGAATGTGAAAGAGGTAGGACTCCTTCTGCTTCTGTGCATAAAGCTATCGTCAAAACGGATTAAGATGAGACTTTCGTTAGGGACAGATTATTCCCTTCCTGCTCACCATGGGATTTCCTGCTTTTTCCTTCAGGAGTCAAAACACTGAACTAGACATGGAATAGACCTGATCTGATCAATTCCCACATTCTGCTAGAACAAAATAGATCTCAAATGCAGTAAAAGAAAAGCCAATAGTGCTACCTGACACTTAGGTGCACACTCCATCTGTTGCTACACAATGCAGTGCATTGCATGAGAAGTTATTTTATTTTGCTTATTTTTCACACTGTTTTCCTCATTTTTTTCCAAGTTGACAGAACTTTGTATTGGATTCCTCCAGTTGTAACAAGTGCGAATACTGGCTCAATCACAAAAGCAAAGCAAAAACAAAACCCCACCACACTGACACTATTTTGTTGGGTATTTCACTTGATTTGTAGCATATTGTGGGAGTGCTGGAGAAAAGGAATTGTAGGATTCAAGTCAGAACTAATTAAATAGTTTGGGCCAAGATGAAACACAGAAATACAGATCGATATCTTCTACATGATAGCCATTTTCTACATCTAAGAGCTGTTTGGTGCTGTCCGCTGCTAATGATGCATATAAACCCATAGAGAAAGTCTGATAAAATTTGCTTTGATCTTGCTAAGAGATCGTTGCCTTAGGTACATTATATGTCATTGAGCACACATTTAGATGGAAGGCATGCCTTTTGGTCAAAAATGATTGGACATAGGACAGACAGAAATGCTGGTCAGCGAAGAGTCTATGAGTCCGTGAGCATGTCCTTAAAGTAGTTCACACTTCAGCAAAAACATGGGCTTGCAAAAAGTCAGAGACAAGCTGGAGAAACTGAAGGTTTAGAGAACACTGAAGAAATAGGAAGATAAGAAATTGAAATAGGAAAATAAGAAATTGAAATAGGAAATGGGCCTGGGAGGGAGTTCTGGAGGTCTCTGGTCCACCCTCTTGCCAAAAGAGGGATTATTGCTGACACTAGACCAGGTCAGTCATGGCTTTGTCTGTATGACTCCAAAAAACCACCAACGGTGAAGATATCACATGCTCATGGGTTGATCTGCCCCAGTGCTGCACCGTGCTCCCAATAGAAAAGCTATGCTGTTGTCCTACCCAAATGTCTTCTCCCTTTATAGCCACACACGCATATGTCCTGCATGTCTGCTGAATCAGGCTTCCTTCTCTCCCTCTACCCTTGCAAAATATGCGCTGTCTTTCCATACACAGGTAAGTAACTGCAAATGCAGCAGGAAAGAAAATGCGTTCAGCTAGGCTCTCCAAACATCAGTTGATCCAAATAGGCATCAGCCTTCTTTACCAAGACTTTGGCCAGGATGCTTGCTCTTTGACTTAATGCCACCCAGCCCCACCTTTGGTTCACAGGGTGTTTGCACCCATCCATTTATCTGAGAACAGTTGGTATGTGACAGGTGAGAAGACAATAAAAAGTTTACAAGCTGCATCCTGGAAGGACCATAGCCTTCAGGACTAAACTTTGTACTCTAGACTGTTCAAACTGAAATCCCTGTTTCCAGCAGTCGTTGGGGGGGGGGGGGGCGTGGAATTAACCATGCTGCAAACAAAGAAAGGCTTCTTTAACATCTTAAGCCTATCTTGGGCTAAAACATTTCCTTTTCCAAAATCTTCTTACCCAGAATAATTTCCTATTCAGTAATCTTGCTGCTTTGGAGCCAGACAGCTGGCTTTCATGGTGGAAAAGTCCTGTGACCAGAAAAATATTGAAGAAAGACTTCAGGGTGGGGCAGAGTGGAGAAACTTGGGGCAGTTTTCATTGAAATGTACTGAACATCTGCAATTCTATTTAGATATTTTCTTGAAGCCAGGAGACGGACTTTTGCTGTTTAAGTTCACATGAAGTCTTCTGTGCGGCATCAGTTTCCAAGATAACTGGGCCACAAGTATCAACCTTTCACATAGTCCCTATCACTTTGCAAAGGGCCACTGGAAACCCTACAGTTATGGACCTATAATCCTTACCTACTGTGACCCTGCCAATCCTCAGTGTTGGTCCCTGAGACACAGGGTAACCTCAACTGCTCAGCTGTTCTCCAGGGAGCTTGCATGTTTGCAAGGGAGGGAGATAGCGGTCTCCCTTCCCATAGCAACTCCTGCAAAGCCTTTGCACTGGTGTGAATACGAAGGCAAGATCTTTGCATGGAGAGCATTCAGGCACTGTACCTCTAGACCAAAAGAAAATGCCAGCAGTCAGCTAGCAATAATGTGGCAAACATTTACCCAGACTTCTTAAGAAAAGGAAGGACAATGAGCCTGGGAATACAGTGTGTGCAGAACACCAGTTGTCCCAC
This sequence comes from Gymnogyps californianus, assembly GCF_018139145.2. Classification (NCBI taxonomy): domain Eukaryota; kingdom Metazoa; phylum Chordata; class Aves; order Accipitriformes; family Cathartidae; genus Gymnogyps; species Gymnogyps californianus. The sequence goes on along the minus strand of NC_059500.1, from coordinate 32,397,543 downwards.
GGCACAAATGCTCTCTGTGAAGCCCAGAGCTCCCAGTTACGAGAAAGGGGATTGTCCGGCAAGGCAGAGAAGTAATGTGAGTAAAGGATCATGTTACTAACTATTTCCTTTGCCTCTTCCCTTCCACCCCCTTGTCATATTTCAGTTCAGCACAGGAATCTCAAAGCAGGTGATCCAGTCACGTTCAGCCAAAAACCTAAAACTGGGAAGATCGAGGCCTTCGTTTCAAACTCACACAATCCTGCCACTGAGGTGAATGGGATAATGCAACTGTAATACTCTAGAAATCATTCCAAGGTCTTTTCATTACATCAGTTATGTAATTCTTGTTAGTGACATACCACTGAGCAACCCTTTCTCTTTTTAAATTGGTGGAAGCGCAGGTTAGCTCTGGGCTAGAACATACCATGTGCAAATTATTTGTAGGTCTCCCTCATGAACAAATGTTTCCAGAGACCACTGAAAAAAGACAATGTCTAACAGCCTAAACTGCATCCTTTTCTTCTCTTTTTTTTCTCTGTAAACATAGGATAAGGAAATAAGTATTTTAACAGAGAAATATTTTGACTCCTAGGGATAAAGGTGGAAGCATGTAAAGCTATCAGGTGATCAAAGCTTTCATACTGTTTAACACCATACACTTTCAGTTGAGATCCGGTTCCAGTACAATCAAAAAGCTACTTAAACTGGAAACAGGATCTGATTAAAACACACCCAGAAAAAAACCTCTGACATCTTCTGAATGTGCATTTAAAAATCTATATTTAGCAAAGAAAGATTCAAAGACACCACCACAAGCATCATTTTAAGTTTTCAATGGAGAAAGACGAAAAAATAATGCCTCCTGCTCCATCTTACTGGGTGTATATTTGACTCCAGTTAAGCCCAGCCTCAATGCTGGACCCAGTAGGTCATCAGGTATTGGAGCATACAGTATCCCAACTCATGAAGAGACTGAGTTGATAATCCAAATACCAGCCTGTCTCCATCTATTTTGATCTTTCAAGACAGCCTGCAAAGTTCCTTCATTTCTATGTGTGGGTTCAGGAGGAGTCAGCAGACCTTGGCAGTGTGCCCTTGGCCTCTAATAGCTGTTGGGCTGGTGGATATTCCAGGCATTCTTTGGGGATGTGGTAGACCCTAGACCTGTGTGACCTAGGGGAAGTCACTCTCCCCTGCCTGTAAATCCAAAATTCCCTGTGAAATACAGGAAGAAAGGGTGCAGAGGGGAAAAAGGGTGCTTCGCTCCCTCCCAGAGCTGCCAATTGCAGAACCAGTCACTTGTACAGACCCATCATCAGAGTAGCCAATACAAAACTACACACACACACAAGCACACACTCTTAAAAAGTTTTTATTAATTTTCATTGTTTTTTTTTTTAAAAAAAACAAACCCGTCAGTGCAACAGTTCAGTATCCCCTTCCTATCCCCCATCAGTAAGCAGTAATTTTAAAATCAGGAAATACCGAGTGCTGAAGCCAATGGGTTAGCATTTTGCTATTATTTCCTTCTGTCAAACTCTGAAAAAGTCCTCTGTATAAATTAAACAATGAAAAAAATGTTATTTTCAATTCTATGTCATTACAGTCAACAGAATCATAATAATGCATCTAAAATGTGTGTCCACAATATATCAGGTATACATTTTTGGGAAAAGAAAAAAAGGAAAAAAAAAATATGACATTCTAGGCTTGTTAAAATGATAATGGTCCCATATTTTTTATTAACAGGTTAGCAAAACAAAATCCAATGGATTACAATATTTACATGTTATTTGAAAAATAAAGTAGTGATAAAAGCATGTCACAATCATTATTTCTTTTTTTTTTTTTTCTTTTTCATTTTTGGTAACCATTACAAACACCCAATCCAGGTATGGAACTGTTTAAATACATTTGAAATGAGGCCAATTAAAAAACAAATACAGACACAAAATGTGTATTTATACTTGTCCCTCCAATGTGTTTTTCCATGACATTCCCTCCCTACTTCAAAAAACAAAACAAAAACAAAACCCAACAAAAAAATCAAAAGAATTCCCCTAACACACAACTGATGAATCCCCAAAAGCAAAACACCATGCTTCTCAAGTAGCACTTATTCCACAAATGCAACATTTTTGCCATCAATTTTATGTGAAGCTCTCTAGGACACCGTTTCCTCAGCAGCTTCCTATTTTCCCCCCCTCCCCCTCCCGCAGATCCCCCCCCAAAACAAAAAAAACAAACAAAGACACATGCATTTCTAAAACTAGGTTTCAGTCAAGTACTTTCTACTTTTTGGAAAGAAACTCTTTTTTTTGTTCACAATCAGAACATACCATGGGCACCAGATCCTGTATTCGTTGCTCAGGCAAAATTCCTGTTGAGTTTGGTAGGCGTTCCACCCAGGAAGTAGTGCAGGATCAGCCACTTAGGTATGCAAGTTCCTATTCATTCTACGCTGCTCCCCTCATGCTAAAAGCTAAGGAGGAGGGGAAAAACTTAGCAACTCCATCTTGAATCGAGTAAAAGTAGTTCTCCAGGCTCAATGTCGTATGTAACTATTTCACCTCCACTTGCAAAAAGATGTGTTAACAGACACCCCTCCCTCCCACCACACCAAAACAAAAAGAAAACACGCACACCACAGACGGAAGAAAGAAAGGCAGCCAATCTTAACGAAAAGTTACTGGTGTGAGACTGATAGATGTTAGTATGACAAGCAACAGAATGGTTATGAGGACCTATGTGTTTGGCCCGCGAGCTGCATAGCTGTGCCGTAAGTTTGGTTCTTTAGTTTTAAAAAAAAAAAAAAAAAAGTTAAAACTTCTTTGTTATTTCCATATGTTTAAAATTAACAACAACAACAACAACAAAAAGTTCTATTCACAAGATCTAGTCTCCTTTCCCTGTCCCCCCCCTCAAAAAGAAATACTCATTTTACATGAGAAACGTAATTGTGCTGTATTTGTAACACCTCAGGCTGATAGAAAATAAACATGTGGCAAACAAAACCGCACAATCAGTCACATGAAATCTATCAAATCCTAAAATTATAACTGAATACTAACAAACAGCTTACCTGGAATAAAGGATGACAATTCACAAACAGTTATCTAGGAATTAAAGTCTCTCTCTCTTTTTTTTGTTTTTTTTTTTACTAAAATAATTAAAAAAATCACAGTATTTTAAGAAATAAAACCCACACTGGGATTTTAAGCACAATTTGTCTTCCTTTCTTTAAAACTTCTTTCCTTCCTCCATTCACCACCTTGCCCAGCAGTCTCTCTACATTTAACCACAACAACAACAGGTAGTACTGACAAATGCAGAGATCTCCCTTGGTTAATTCTGAGGTACTAGGAAACAGGTGACTGTTTTAAGCAAAGCAGTTTCTGTTTTGTTTTTGTTTTCCTTTTTTTTTTTTTTCTCTTTTTTTTTCTTTTCTAAAGCAGTTGCATTCAGTCTGGAAAAGCATTATGTATTAAAACTAGAAAAACGCACACAAATTTGTGCGTTGAAAAGTTATCCCCCCCACTTCTTCCATGCTCACGACGCTTCCATTCTCAAACAATCCAAGTCTCCACTGCAAAGCACGACGTGTAATGTAGGAATACGGGGAGTTGCTTCATTAGTCCAAGATGAATGTAACTTCCCATTGTCAAGATCCAGAAGAAAAGATGCAGTGATGTAATGGAGCCACTTATTCCATCACTTAAATAACTTTAATATACACACACTCACACAGGTACCAGTGCTTTGAAAATAGATCATTCAGTCCTAAAAGCAGCTTTATTTCTTCCTTCTGCCCACCCCACCCACCCACCCCACCCCGTTCATCACTGTTCAAGTACGTTGATTAGAATCACACCAAATGCTTATTCGTTTTTGGCCTCCGCGTTGTCTTGGAGAGGTTTGTCAGCAACTACCACGCTGACTGCTGTTTCACTGTTGTGGGAATAGTCCACCACCATTTTCTCAATGCCTTCTTTTTCTTCTGGCAGTGTGCTAACAGCTTCTTCTATGTCCTCCTTTGGCTGGCTGTCCTCACTGGTCCTGTGCTTGCTTTCGTTCAGTGCCCTGGAAAGCCGAGCGGCAGAAACCAGAAACATTTACAGTCGATACAGAGAACCGCAAAGCCAATCTGTGCGTATCGCAGGAGGGAGAAAAACAGATCACTGTCTAAAAAGGTAGACGCAAGCAGCCACACCATTGCCACCTCATGCTCAAAAGAAGAGGCAGTGGAATGAAGCTACCAGTGGGACCCATGACATTCTAGCTTGGAAGCCAAATCTTTATTTGCTCTCCACTGGGACAGATAGGAGATGAGAGGAAAGAACCCCAGTTGTGACTTTCAAAAGTTTATTCCCCTTTCCCAGTCCCTTGTAAACAAGACTTACAAGGGACCAAAACAAAGGCACAGGAAAAGAGTACTTTTCCCAAAGAGTTAATGATCCAATAAAACTTTTTATAGGTTGCAACATTTCAAGTACTCATATTTAGGCAGACAGGATTAAGGGTAAGAGAAGTAGTATTTCTCATCCCATCACAGTTAACCTACAATATTGTATTCAAATGTCTTCCACATGTCAGCAACCTTGAATGAAATCTGCTCTTTGAAGAAACTCTGGTCAGCAAAGAGATCTCTGCTACCAACAAGATCTTCATCAAAAGAAGGAAAATGATTGTTCCAGAGATGCCTATCTTATCTGTGATGTGTATCATCCCACACTGTGCAAACTGCTATAGAAAGGCAAAGATCTTCACTATGAAGATGAACTAGTGAACTTCACTATGCACATTTTAGGAGGAGTTCATTCAGATTGATTTTACTTCCCTTGAAGGTCTTGACATTTCTCTGCACATAATTCTTTGCACTGCTATGCAAGTTTAGCTGCAAGCATGTGAAAGAGATATAACAATAAAGGGGAAAAAAAAAACAGTTCCTTCCTAGAACATTCTGTATAATTTTCTGCCATTTTTACACTGCTCTGCTGGCAGGCAAATTCACCAGTACACTCAGGTGAAGTTAATCTTGGCCAAGCGGTATTCACCTTGGGACAATCTTAAGTTTTAGAATCACAGTTAAACCCTACAGTCTACAGCTACCCTGGGCAGCAGAGTTAAAAAGGATGAACAGGAACTTCCCATGCAGAGACATCTGATGACTGTATCCACACTTGTGATAGACAGAATTGTTCTTCATAGAACTGTGTTTGTCTTCATCACAGGGCTTTTTGGCAGGCAAGGAATGGGGTGGGGGGAATACACAGAGATCTACTGTTACCTTTGGCTGTTTGGCAAAGGAATGTAAACTAACTTACATGCCATGTCTCAGCACGTGTCGCTCCCACTCAGAGCCTTCTGTAAATGATCGGCCACAGAACTCGCACGGGAAACGTTTCTCTGGAGCACCACTGTCAGGAAACATCATGGGATCTGGAAAAAGACAGCACAGCCTGTGAATTCAGAGGTGCTAGGGCAAGAAGGGACGACTGTGATCCTCCTCTGATCCCCTCTGCTGCACCTTCTCATCCCTGCGAAGCAAAAGGACTTACCTATAAAATAACTGTGTTTGTGAAAATGCAACTCCCCCAAAACAAAGTGACACTGCAAGCAACAAATCCCATCCTAAGTCTTAATGCATCTGTGCAAATAAGGGTAACGAGTTACTACTCCCTGTTCCTGTATTTCAACAAATGAAGAGACTGTGGAGTTTTAATTCAAAACCAAAACTGAGAAGTTTAGGGCTGAAATGGCTTGAAAGCAAAATTAAAAAAAAAAAACACTAAAGCCCATCTATAATTTCTGAATTGGTAGTACAAATTTTAGGAAACAAAGAATTGGTATATTTAACATGTGATCCTCATAATAAATAGATATCCCTTCATGACAAAGTCTCATGGGTTAAGTCCTGCATCTTAACTGCATAGGTGTTTCATCCCATCCTAATCTTTTATACAAAGTGCTTGGGGCCTCATTTGCAGAAGTGTCAAGCACCTACTAATACAAGTGAACTCACTGGCAGCTCATGGAGTGGTATTTCTGAAAGCCAAGCTCCATGTGAACACAGTCAGCTTTTACAAAAGATGAAACATTTTCTCACAAATTAAGAAGATCACCACACAAGCCATTAAAAATAATTGCATGGACTATCTCACTCGATTCTTTTGCTGGAAATGAGACAGCACCATCTGCTCAGAGCATTAATTCCTTAGCAGGGATTATCTTAAGCAAGAAATCAACAGAATGTCTTTCTGACTCCTCCCAAACTACATAATAAAAGAAAAGGGATTTTGCTTCATTTTGGTTCTGATCTCTGCTCACTTGATTTCTTCACTCTCAGATTTACTCTGTTCAAGATCAGCCTATGAACTTCAAATTGCCCACACATTCCCTATTATCCATATGTAAGTCCTGTAAATGTATTTTTGTGACACATTTCTCACTAGTCAGCCTTTACTAAAGTTCTATATGGAATGGTTCTTAACATAATTTTTTGCCTCTTCCCCCTGAAAGAAAAAACCCACTTTGTATTTCTTACTGTCAGTGATTTATTATGTGGTTAAATATCACAAAGCAAAGTACTGTGTCAAGAGGAACACCAGAAAGTAAGTCAATGCCATTAGTTCAGTTTACATCTGGATTTTAATACCTTATGTGTGGTACAAATTTATAAACACCGCAACACACAGACTAGTCATGGTACAGGGACAAATATTTATGGAGGGTAAAAGTTTTAGAGGCAAATGCTGCTGTTTTGTACAAGAACATACCTACTGTATAATACACAACAGGAAGTTTATTCTGGGCCTCTGCAGAGAGGATATGCAACATAGAGACTGTTTTGCTCAAATAGGGAGGAGCTGGGGTTGTTCAGCCTGGAGAAGAGAAGGCTGCAGGGACACCTTGTTGTAGCCTTTCATTTCTTAAAGGGGGCTTATGAGAAAGTTGGAGAGAGACTTTTTACCAGGACAAGGGGTAATGGTTTTAAACTAAAAGAGGGTAGGTTTAAATTGGACATAAGGAAGAAATTTTTTAAGATGGGGGTGGTGAGACACTGGAACATGTTGCCCAGAGAAGGTGTGGATGCCCCATCATTAGAAGTGTTCAAGGCCAGGTTGGATGGGGCTTTAAGCAATCTGATCTAGTGAAAGATGTCTTTGCCCATGGCAGGGGGGTTGGACTGTATGATCTTTAGAGGTCCCTTCCAACCCAAATCAGTCCATGATTTATACTTGCAACTCCCATTAAGATTAGCAAGTGCTACTCTAGTAAATCCATCACCTCTTCAGAAAACGCTACCTTATTCACCCTACTTCCTGATCAGTTTTGCTTCTAGGGCTGTGAATTTGGACTGCTTCCCTGGAGGAGTATCAGAAGCTGCTCTTCTCTGGGGCCTGCAGAAGAGAGGTAACAGACTGCACAGAGACCTGACCTCTCTGTGGTTTTCCTGCATCACACATACAAGCGCCCATGGACATTTGTTTTTGTCTACTGTGGAAAAACACCTCTTGATTTCAGTTTCTGCTAAGACCAAGACACAATGGTCAGTAAAGACAGACAGTCCCTCTGGGATGCAGTCCCTACCAGGGGGAGCTGTTCTTTCCATGGTGTATGCCAGACACCCTCTTTTTCTCCCCTCATCTTCTTACTCCCAGGTCAATATTTCTACTGTCCTTTACCAGCAGCCAACGATGCCCTTCCTTTCCCATCCAAGATAGCAGTTCAGCTCTGCTGAGCTCTGCTGCCCAGCTCTGCCTGTTCACATGGGCAATAGCCCTTCTTTGGTCCACTGTCCAACAGCCCATTTGGAGAAGCAACACACTCTTCTTTGCACTTTCTGTACCGCACATACCAGCCTGAAATCCAAGTGGTGAATCTAGACAGCTGTTTGACTCATGGGAAGAAGATTCTGGTTCTGCCAAAGTCACAGACTTCAGAGGGTTCAGACAGCATTTGCTTCCAGATACTTGGAGCACACAGAGGCACTCTCAGCAAATCCCACTTCCTGCTAACACCACAAAGGCTAGAATTGTCAAAAGCACCCAAGTGGCATACAGGATTACACAGTTTGATGTGGTTTGAAAGCTGTTACAGCATTAGCCACTGTGACAGGCTATATTTAAAACCATATGTCTGGTCCTCTGCTAACAGGGCAAACCATTTCTGTGTTAGAACTATCTTCTGAAAATCCATAGGGAGATGTCAGCATGAAACTCAGCATCCAAACACACCTCCAGTTCCTGTCTCACTGGGACATTTTTCGAAAGTGTACCTTGCATCTTGCACCTTATAGTGGTAATCCACAACTTGTCTAGCAAAATATAGTCAATACAATCAGATCTTTTCTAAATATCCTTGCTGTAGTACGCATAGAGTGTTTTCTGCATTTTCTACCTATTTTAATATAATATATTACAAATGGTAACAGATTAAAAAGGAGAAAAAATAACAATGGTGAAACATTGACCCTACAGGCCAGTCAGGAAAGAACAAACTTGGAAATATGCATGATTTTTTTAGACTGGTCATCTGAACAAGCATGCAGAAATCATTTTAGCCAGTCGCAGATTAAAAAAACCACAGATACAGGTGAAAAAAGTACAAAATAAAAATTAGAATTATTAAGACACTATCCCTTGATTAACTATTGATCACATGAAACATGGGGATAACATCTATTATCCCTGCAAATTTAAATCTCCAGCATAGAAGATGATATTTTTACATTTTCACAGTGTAACCTAAAGCCAATTTAAACAATGAACTTCACCTTGGGCTGTCCCCCTCCCCATGGTGCATTTACAGGGATTTGTAAGGCTTGGCAGATAGCACCTTCTTCTCCTTGGTCTAAACGCCACGGCTTCCAAGGTCATTGCAGCACCTGTGCTTGTATGTAACGGTAAGGTAATCCTCACAAGGACAGCATGACTCTTCATCCCCTGCTAGCTGTGGGTCTATACAAAACATTAATCAGCCTGCTGCATCTGCAACTAAGGTAAGCTGGTCCGTTAGTCCAATCACTACACAACCATTGTTCCAGCCATGAAGCTCTGAGGGTCAAAGCTGTCCCTGAACAGACACCCAGCCATGTTTCCATACGAGTTACTAATGCTGAACTTTGAAATGCATATAGAACATCCCTCCTTTCAGGCTCTCCTCTGATTTTTCTACTGCTCTACCTAAGATCTTGTGAAGGATATTTTTCATTAAAACATAAATGGTTTCCTATCCAACTCGCTTCCTTTCTCATTTAAATAAAAGCTATCACTAACCACACTTGAAGTGAAGTGTTGGTTATAAGTGCAGACTGAATTTATGCTGCAGAGACACTAAACAAAAGCCAAGACACTGGGGTCTTGCTATTAAAAGGTAAGAAGCATGATCTGAGCCCCTTCCTGTTCAGTAAACAACCTGTGAATCCAGAAATCAGAATTTTTCAATGTCTGAACAGATGTAGGGAGACACATTTTCTTTTGTGAACAACTCCTGAGTGAGTCTGAAAGCTGAAAATTCAGGAAGAAAAAGGTAAACATGGTGGCGTACCTTTAGTTAAAGTACATAGAACTTGGCTAATGGTGGATGTTAGCATCAAGAGGGTGGGTGACCCCAGGAACCTGACATTCAGACAACACAGGGCTAAAGATGTCAAAGAGTTGCGAACATACTGCATTTGACTGATGAATTCTGCACCAGAGCAAACTAGACAACACACAGTTTACACCAGACACTGCAATAACCTGGTTTTTATGGGGGAAGGTTGTTGGAAGGAAAGGACAAGAAACCCTTAGTTCAATTTACAGAGAACTTATTTTTTCCCTGCTGATCTAACTTTGACCAAACCAAAAGCATTAGCAAGCACATGGCCTAGCCTTGCTGAAGTCAGTGGGATTAGATACGAACTTAGGCACATATTTAAATACACAACGATACAGGTGGGATATGGACCTACCCTGGCTCCAGAGCTGCCAACTGCAGTGACTGCAACAGGACTGACTCAGTCTGACAAGGAATGCTGGGCACAGAGTTAATAGCAGCCCATAAAAAAAGTTTGGACACGACTCCTTCATCCCTCGCTTGAACAATGCTGAGTGAAAAGCTGAAAATTGGTTACCAAAACAGAAAATTTGACAGACCACTAAAATACTCCACCTGCATAGTTTTCCAAGCCCTTATAGATGTTATCTGCATGGGCAGATAAGTCATAGATGCTATCTGTGTTTTCTCATAGTACGTATTTTCTTAACAGACAGAAAACTTGTAATAAGGATTAGAAACACGAGATTCCCCCAGGAGCAGCGTCTTCACAAAAGCCCCATTCTGCTCCTGCTGGCATGCCTGCATGGCTCTACAGGAATGTGCTGTAGAGTCAACAGCTGACCTTGCTTGGTGGGAGCGGTGGGGCATGTTGCAGTGCCAAAAAAAAAAAAAAAAAAAAAGAAAAAAAAAAAAAGAGCTGCACTGACCTCTCTCTTCAGTCTTGGGGCTTAACTCTTCTTCTTTTTCTTCTTCATCACTGCTGGAGCTCTCTGTTTTCCCCTTCATTTGTTCCAACTGGTCCAAGTTAACCCGTCCAACCAGCTCAAAATTACGACTCACCTTTGAAAGAAACACTTTTGTCAGCAATCAGCACAATCATCAGCTAATCAGAAAAATCATCACATATGCAAAACAAAATCGAGTACACCCCAAAGCCTGCTCAGCTAGAGGTGACATGCAGTCACTTAATCAAATTAACACTCAATTCTTTTCAGTGATAGTGATTCTTCTTTTGCTGTTTATTCTGCATTTCTCACTTTTGGTTTTCAAAAATTAATGACATTCAGTAAACCCCTCATTTCTTCCTGCTTTTGATGTATTAAAACAAAGAAAAAAAAAATCCAAGAAATGCAAAACACTAAGTTGTATCCTCTTTTCATGGGACCATTCAACTGCTGTGATCAAACACTGCTATTGCACATCCACACTGAAAGAAAATTCTTTGTGTCTGGTTCATTCAGCTTCATTCATGAAAGGATGGGTCTTTTACTAAGCACATGGCTGCTGTGTGCCACATACACTTTCACTCATTAATAACAGATTAATTTTAATTACGAAGGGCTGCAAAGTGCTTTGCAAACTGATACACAGACTATAATGGGAACACTTCACCCAGCAGTCAAATTCAGCTAACCCTAGGGTGAAATGCACCAGCTACTTAACAGCTCAGAGCAGCAGTATGAAAGGAGCAGCTTAGGACAAGGAATTCAGGAACTCCACCACATCAAACAGAAACAGCAGAGGAGCAGTCTAGATTTACAGTAGAGGTGGAGAGCGTGGAGCATGACCAGGACACCAGGGCTAATACTTGTTGGATGACAAGCGCCCTCTGAGCTCATTGATCAGTGCTGGGAAGGATTTTGGATTCATCTTTCATGCAAAGAGACAGCCCTCCAGCAGCACAGGCACTGAGCCACAGAGGCAGAGAGGATAGAGACAGAGGAATGAGCACAGTACAACACCTCCTGCAAGATGCTGAATGAAATATCAACACCCACTGACTATTTTTTATCCCTCTGTGGGAAAGGGAATGTGAATGAACCTAAGCAGCATGTGAATTAGACTGTAGTATATCTCCAAATAGCAAACTATCCTAAATGCGGTGGTGTGCAGATTCCTAGCACTACTCTGTACAGACAGCTGTGATGAGGTTCTCTGACTTAACACATTACCCACTGAGATTTAAACAAACAAGACCACATGCAAGGCACTTAATTCAACTTAGCTTATGCACAGGAACTCTTTAAGGTGCAATTATCACTTGAGTATCTGAGCCCAGAACTTGGACACAAATTAGCGAGACATAAATTACCAAAGAGAAACAGGGAAAAGATACCCTAAACTACTGGCACCATCACTGCAGGTCCGGATTGGAAGGGAGAGCTAAGTAAGGGAATAATCTTCCCAGTCTGATGCACTGTGTCAAAAGAACAAGGAATAGTGCCTCCTGGATATGCCAGGCGCCTTGCTGTGGTGACTAGGAGGCGTGGAGCATCTCACGTACCATGTGAATAGCAGAAGACTCTCCAGAAGTAATAAAGCAGAGGGCAGATAAGCACAGCAGGCCAACATAAGTTTGCAGAGTTTGTTTTTGTAAGACAGCCAAATATTTTTTAAGCATGAAAAGTTTTGCTGGGACTTCTGCTACTCATACTGTCAATATAAATGTATTTGGGTGGAAGGAAAGTGTCATTCAGTTGATGAAGTAGGAGTGAGTTTTTAGTGAGGTCCTGGGCAGCTCAGCTCCAACAGGTGGAGGCATATAGCTGCCTCCCCTGGAAATGCGACAAGGAAGCACTCTAACAAATACTCCAAAACACATCTCAGTTCTAGAACGTAAATGTTTCTCAGCTACACAGCTCACAGTTACAGAAATTCAAAGCTAACAGTCTGTGGAAAGCCTCTAATGACCTCTCAAAGACTACATCAGGTCTGCATTCAGGCACTCCACAAAAACTCCAAAGCAGTCTTAACTTAGGACCTGGTTATACTTGCTGTTTATCTTTCCCTTGTTAAATGTAAACGGGGATGTATTGCCCTCTTTGTTATTAAAATATGCATGGCATGTCACGCTGCTGAAGTTGCCAGAGCAATCTTATGTTTGGAATCTCCTGCCTTTTGGAGAGGCTGAATCACACAGCCTTAATATTTTTTCACAACCCTTTTTTTCCCCTCTTTAAATAAACCTAGCATACCCAAGTGCCTTTTCCAGATAATCATACTCTGCATACAACAGTCTGCCAATTCTGATCAATCTGAACAGCTTTAGAAACACTCAATTTTGAGTTTCTAAAGAAAAAAAGAAATAACAGAAAGCAGAGGAAGTGAAGCCCAACATGGGATTAGTTTCCAGATCTGGGGAGGGAGAGGAAAAAAAAAACAATGGCAAGTTGGCTACTCAGAGTTGACATGCACGTAAACTAATACAGCATTTGCAAAGAGTCAATTGCTACAAGTTAAAACTGTTTGGATGTTACCTTGTGCTCGTCTCGAAGGTGAGCGTCCAGCTCCTCTGTGTGTTTGGTCTCATAGTAGCAGAGTTGGCATTTGTAAGGTTTCAGTTCATTGTGCTTCTCTATGTGCTGCTGCAAGCTCTCATCACTGGAGCAGGTAAAGGTACACTTATCACAGCGGAAAACAACTCCCTGCAAGTACTTTGACAGTTTGGAACGGCAGACTTCAATGGGAACGACCCGCTCTTCTGTAGGGACAGGACAACATTCACTTAACAAATTTTATAAAATACCAGGCCCACATGTCAACAGTTTGGGCACTACCACCCACACAAGGAATAGGATCTGCTACATGCGCAGGCAGTCCATCTATAAAGGAAGGGGAGCTAAGCTGGACCGACACAAAAAACACAAGACAGCAATTCTTCCTGCAATGACAGGGTTAATCCTCCAAGGCTACAAATGCAGGTGTCCTCACAAATGTAACTGCTTATTGGGTGAAAAGAATGGGAATGGAGGTTTTGGGGCAAATGAGACTCCATCTGTGAGTCAGAGTAGCAGAGCCTGGGAATACAAAACGAGCCATAAATCAGCCAGACCAAAAGTCCATTTTGGTTCAGTACTTGACAGCAGCCAGGAACGGCTGCTAGAAATGTAATAAACAGGGAAGCTGCAGGGTGCTTCCCAATGCATCACCCTGCTGGCTCTACAAAAATCGGAGCTGGTATTCTTGCCATCACATCTAAAGCTACTCTGTGGGGACTGAGAGGGTAAGCAAGGCAGCACCTTTTCCTGGAAGAGGCTGTGCAGTTCAGCCAGGGGCAGGAACTTCCCAACACACTCACAGCTTTCAGAAAGCTCAGATTCAAAATCTGCACACATGATGTACTGAAAATGCTCTTGCTGAGTTTTTAAACCCTCCACTTCTCAAACAAAGGACTGACGTTTAACAGAGCAGCAATTAATTTCAGTCATTTGACAGAGCCAGAATCCAATGTGCCTAACACTCATCTACTGTGGTGCCCCGAGCTGTGCGCACAAGGGAAACCCCTGATTTGACCCTTCAGCTGAAGGTCACCAGAAGATCCTCATTATGGGCTTTTGTTACTCAACTGGCCTTTTGAACTAGAACATGGAAATTTAGCATTGTTATTCCATATGGACCACAGATTAAAGGAGGAGTTTGATCCTCCTCGTGCAGGTTCATCCCTACGATAGATTAAAACAAACAAAAAAACCAGGCCTGAATCTCAGATGGTAGACATGAAGGCTAGGGGACTGTGAGATGTGGCAATCCACATATGGATCTGAGCCAACGGGCCCTTTCTTTAGTGAGGAGGCTAATATCACATCCAAAGACAACTACAGAAATACAAACTCCCTTAGGGTTTCTGGAAGGTGGCAAAAGCTCCACTGTTCATTCACTTTTGGCCAATCCACATGCCACCACTGCTCACAAGACTTTTTCTACAGCCCAACAAAATATTCCATCCTGCTCAGCTTCTCCCTGAACACAAAAGCTATCCTCTCTCATAACTTTCTCTCTGGCCACTTCCAAAAGTGGAAGTTTTCCCCAAAGCTATGTGTTAAAAAAAAAAAACCCTGTGGACTTGTAATTCTTTCCTTACACCAACAACAGCTTCTCTAGCGATAAAGACACCAAGTTGTGGCCATTCAGGGTGGGAAAAGGGGAGGGGAGAACAGGGTCTAAGAGACAACAGTATTTAAAGCTGTGATTCTGGGGTCATAAGAAGACTTTTTACAAGGTTGTTGCAGCTGTGTGCTTTTGAACTCACTGAAATAAGTTGCGCAGCTGGTTTCAAAACTGAAAAAGTCAAGTTTTCAAAAAGAGAAATACTAATTAAAATATTTGAAAATTCACTTTTCCTCTAGCACCTGGCACAGATTAAAAAAGCTAAAACATGGGATGGTATAAAACTTTTTATCTACCAGTTTGCACTAATGCAACATTCCCTAATTCACATTAGCAAGACCTATTATCTCACAATCACACACACACTCCCCAAATCAAAGGCAGCACAATAACACAAGAAAAGCAAAATAAACATCAATTCTAGCCTGAAGGATTTCACTTTCAGGGGATAATTTAAAACTTCTACATGATGTATTCATATCAGTGAGCTTCCTCCAAGCAATGACTTTGGAACTTGCAGGGTTATTTGGATCCAGAACCTCACATTTTGTAGGGTGATGCTCTCATCTCCAGCTTGCCCTTACAAAGCTCAGTTTATTTAGTTACTCATTTAGAATGCATTTATCATATCTGAGCAACTGACAAAATTACAGCAAACCATGAAGCCCCATACACAAATTGAAAGAGAAATTCTTTATCCATGTGTAGACTTCTTCAAAGTTCAGCAGTGTCTAAACAAAGACTACTGTATACAGCTCACAAAAATATGTCCTGAATTGTGGAACAATTTAACAAGAGATGTAATTAGAAAACAACAGAAAAATAAACACCTAAAAAGCATCGTCTTGGTTTAAGAAATCCAGTCCTTCCATCAGACTGAAATATTCAGGCTAATTGTAATGCAGATCAGAGATCAAATTGAAAGGCCATTAATGCACTAGGTCTTTGCAGTACAGTAACTCAAAGCAGACATATATTTTTTTGCTCAAGGCATAAAAGAGCCCATGACTCTATCAGTCCTTAGTTGTAAGGAAAAATCTTTACTCAGCATCACACCACAGCATATACAAGTTATTTCCTTCCCTTAAAGGTAAACCAAGCACAAACAAAACAGTCCTACTATCTAGACACAGACCAATTATTTGGTCATGTTGGGTGTCTGAATATACGCATTTTTGCCTGCAAATCCAAGCTACAGTCACAGAACATGTAGCATTTGCATTCCAGCAGCCAAAAGCAAGCACAGCACAAGGGTTCTGCATGTATCAATGAAGCTGTGTGTACAAGGGATAATGCCAGAAACAACCACGTGCAAGGAATCAGGATATGTAGCAATGAAGCCTTTGGGGAGGCAGATGAATTTGAAAATTTGATTTTTTTATCTTAAAGTTGCTATTTAAGAGAAATGGGTGTGTTTTCTATTAAATGGAAGGAAAAAATCACTGTTTGTACCAGGAAGAGAATAAAATGATCACTAAAAGAAGAAAAAATAATGGCCCAAGGATTTTAAAGTAGACCCAATAGTGATCTTGGTAAGTTGCATTCAGCCTTGGAAAATACCAATGTGTTTCAAAATGTGTGATGGGAATGCTACTGGAAGGGATAATGAAAATTAATTGCATTGTCCAGACTAAATGAAAGGTCAGCACCTCTGCTGGCCACAGAGCAAGAATTCACTGTTTCCTCTGTGTCTCCTCTCCCCAGGCTTGCCTGTCACAAAGGCCAGGAAGAACTCAAGAGACAAACTTCTTCTCTTCACCTACCTGCACAGCAGCCTCTAGCTGTGTCAGTCCCCTGCTACAGGCCACCTGTAATGAGTCCATCTGTACCCGCAGAAGCGATGGTGAACTGCTTTTACACTGATGAGGAATAGGTGATACATGGAAGAAGGCTCTTGGAAGCTTCTTGTTTGCCCTCATGCTTAATGGGAAGCAAATTCCTTGCCTAATTTTTTCTCACTAGACATTCAGGCTTCTAGCTGATAATGCTGTAGCCCTGTAAAACTCAGCTTCCGTAGCCACTCATTAAGAGGCAAATATACTCTCCATTTCAAGCACATGCTCTTTCACCAAGGATTAGGGGTGCAGCAACTTGGAAGTAATGTAAGAGTCACGCATCTGTAAGCATGTCTTTTTACACAGGAGGAACATTAACTATGAATGGATCAAATCCTTCACTCTTGATTTTACACACTGCACCACTCCATCTACCTCAAAACTAGTTTTCTTGGACCACAGCTCAGTGCTATGCTCTTGTTTTACCAGTGCAATGGCTATAAAAAAGGAAGGCTATCTCAGACTACATTCACCATCCCTCAGTCTCTCTTTCAGTCCATGTTAAATCTTGTCAAAATTGACTGCTTCAGCTGCCACACAATTAAACACAATGGTAGAGGGTTTTTTAGCTGGATATGTGCAACAGAAAGAACTTCAAGGAAGGACCCTACCTCCTTCACTACCTGGATGCTTGATGCCAGAGAAAACCCTTGTCCTTCCCTCAGTGGCCTCTGAGATTCTTTATCAGCTATAATTCCATTTGCATTAAAACTTCTTTTACTCTGTTTTACCTCTCCCAGTGCTTTAGTGGGTATACTGTTATGTCCTTTGCTATCAGCTTTGTTTCAGCAGCACAAAGGCTCAAGGTTGGTTTGTGCAACTGAAGCAACAGCTCGACAAAAAAATAGATCCACACTGTCACTTACCCAGGAGGTAACCACCTCCTTGCAATTGGTCAGAAACAGCTCTGTACAGGCAGTACAGCTGCTTGAGCTCATGAAGTGCTCTTCCACTTCTGCAGCTGGACATACCCAGTGTCAAGTCTATGCATGATGGAAAATACCCTAAGCCCATCCAGTTCTACCTCAGCCTGTCTATCTGTATTTTAAAGGTCTGGCAGTGTCCACTGCCACTGGCCTGGCACAGCCACAAAACAGAGCACACTCCGGCAGCACTCAGAACCACGCGGTCCCCTGCACAGGGGTTAACGAAAACCTCCTCTCCTCTAAAGTGAGCTAATTCTGGAGTATGCCCTGAAGCTGGGCAAAATCCAACACAGCAACACCTTCAAAGACAGGAAGTAAAAGCTAAAGCATCTGCCAAACTTTTACAACCAAATAAGGCAGCTTTGTAATGTGCTTTCTGAATCACTGACAGGTCATTTTTCCCAGATGTTCCCTCAGAATAGCCCTGCTAGCAGATAGAAATTTGTATGAACTCTGCCAACCTCACTGCTTTGGTACAAGAAGGACTTTAAGCTACCAACACTGAGAAGTGGTATGTTACAAGGAATTACGATAGCGCTTGTCACACCAGGATCTCCTCCAGGAAAAAGATGGCACGCAAAACTTGTGTTTGCTCACCACCAATACCCTACTGTGAAACTCTGCCCAACCTGCAAACAGGCAGAGTGCCATCCCAACACATGGGTTTGGATTTCGGCAGCCAACAGACCATCTACAAGCATCAAGTGTGATAGTTACGGGCAGGAATCCCAGCCCAGAGAGCCCAAACAGCTGTCTCTTCTGAGCTAGCAAGCCCACAGTTAATAGAATATAGAAATCCCTAATCCCACTTTTAGCTGGCTTAAAAAAAGAAGGGAGAGGTGGAGATAGAAAAGGAGTCTTAAAGAAAAACAGAAATATGATAATTCTTGTTTTAATCCTAAGAATGCTGAAGAGAAAAAATTCAAGCAAGTAATCAAGGGATATTTTGGGGCCTCTATGGTTAGCTGATACACCTTGTCACAGAGTTTATGATAGCGAGGCATTTATAACAAGGACATAAGCAGGAAACAACTGTGGCCTAGATCAGAGCTGTAGATTAGGGCAACTCTTGCTAAACAGGTGTTTGATGACTGTCAACCTCTCTAGAGGAAAAGCTTAAAAACAATTTTAAATCTGCCCTGTTTCAGCACTGGCTAACTTCAGATTTTACAGGAAATAAATAAGATGCATCATTTAGAAATTAAACAAAAGATACTCAAGGGCTGATGACTTATTCAACATACTTGTCCTGATGTACAGAGAGGGGAAAATTTAATGAAACCAGTCTGAAAGACAAGGGCGTTGTTCAGCATTCCCCTCATCAGATACAGACACATACAGGGATATTGTTACCTCTGTGCAGAACTATATGGTCAATCATGTTGCGTTTATATTTGGTGTGATATAGGCAAAGAGGACAGCGAAGGTCTTTGGGTCCTTCCTCAGGAACTGCCGAATGCCCAGCTTCCACGTGCATAGTAAAAGCAGATCTGTGAAACAGGAGGGAGACATGGAAGCAGTCAGAAGAGGTGTGCAGGGAACGATGAAGTGTCACAGCTCTATAAGGGACGTGTTGTGTAAAACGGTGCAGATACCACTCAGCCTTGTCTTCACAGTGCCACATGGCATTTCAGCAGGGCTGCTCACATGAGTAACACATGAGCAGAGGTATTTGCAGGCTTGTATCCTCAAGTAATAAACACTCATTCTGACAAGATATTCTTTTGCATGGGTTGCTCTATCATCACATTGCTATAGTCAAGATAGCAAAAGAATTCCCATCTTTCATGCTTATTATTTGTCTTCAGGCTGAAATATTCAGTGTACTTTCTCTGGCAAAGATTAAATTTTTAGCAAGTAGAACAAAATCTATCAACTGTTCTGGACTTGCAGAGGTGAGGATAGACTTATTTCTGGAGGCAGATAACATCCTTAACCACCTCTGTCTTTGTAGGACAAGCCCAAAACCAGCTAAAATGTTTAGATTCAGGATACAAAACAGACTTGCGTTCACAGTGAGTTTGGCACTGAGTAGTGAAGTTTTAAAGCATCAGCTATAAGGATCTGAAAACCTAAGACTAAGAATACTCATTAATGTGGAGGAATGAATGAATACTCCACAGTACTTTTGAACAAAAAATTTCATGCTGGCATTACATTGGCTGCATACTTAAAAGTTGCAAGAGACATGCATACAGAGGCAATTAACTGTACACCTATCTAACCATAAGCTCAACTACCGAAATGAGAAGTGTCTGTAAACTTGGGGCACTTGGTCAGCTAAGGAGCTTGCCACATTGAACTAGAGTTAGAAGTCTCTTTGAAGTTCTTCAAGACTGTTAGCTTGAATACAAAGCAACTTACTAATACAACTGCCTTTGGGCCCGATCCAGCGATCACTGAATTCTACAGGTGTATTTCTATTAACTTCAGTGAGTGCTTTCATGCATTTAAGTTTCTATGGTACATTGAAGAGGGAATTGGTATGGGGGTTTTTTGCCCCCCCTCCCCTTTTTTTAAAGACAGAAAATGTGCTGTGCTTCTAAAAGAAACAAGACTTAATCCCTGAATGTTTGAGACACCACATGAAAGAACACTACTCCCTTATGCAACTACAAACATGTTTAAATGCTGCTTGATTTAAGATGATTTCATTTCATCCAGGTAGAAGAAAGTGGCACTCACAAGATATGAACAGATTGAACGGACCTGGCAATTGCTGATAATCTTTAAGGCAGATAGCAATCAGAATATAAAGCACAAGCGGCAAACTTTACCATAGAGGCAGCAAGGGGCTGAAGCAACAGAGGCTAGAGACATGTAACTAGAGGTTGCTCTTGTGTGGATTCTCTCAGGTTTGTGCTCAACATTGTCTTCAACAGAACTCCTCCCCTTTAACCAGTCATACTGCTTACTGTCACCAGTCTCCTAAGAACTTAACAAGTTTGAGACCTCAAATGTCAGCTGAGGGTGTTATGCTCGAGCGTCCAGCATATCAGGAGGAAATGATGAACAGCACAGGTGCACAGGTCTTTTTTTTCCCCCTACAGAACAGCAGCTAAACACACACACCAACACACACAGCACCGAGTTTTTTAATTTTGCACATCTAATTGGATTTTCTGAAATGGCTCTATATGCTATCAGACATGCTAGAGAATGCTTTGCATTTCAGCTAGATAGATGGTGGGAGAAATAAAATTACATGAGAGAAGTTTCTTCAGAAAGGTGAGATAAATTCTCCTGTCTCCCTAGGACAGTTGATTGTCCCATGCTTCATGCTGGTTGCACCAGGAAATGACCTTATTTTTGTAGAGAAAATTTTCACACTTGAGGATAAGCATAGCCCTCTAATTGCCTATACTGAGGAAAAAGTACTACCTGTACCATTTCCTCCAGCAAGTAAATTGGCGCCCCGCTGGACCCATTGTTCATGAACGGAGAAGGACTTGTAGGTGATGTGATGGTTGGAGACCATCTTGGGCACAGCGATCACAAAATGATAGGTTTTGATTCTTGGAGAAGTAAGGAGGGGAGTCAGCAGAACTGCCACCTTGGACATTCTGGAGGGCAGACTTTGGCCTGTGTAGGGGCCTGGTTGACAGAGTCCATTGGGAGGCAGTCCTGAAGGGCAAAGGAGTCCAGGAAGGCTGGACATTCTTCAAGAAGGGTATCTTAAAAGCGCAGGAGCAGGCTGTCCCCA
This sequence comes from Gymnogyps californianus, assembly GCF_018139145.2. Taxonomy (NCBI): domain Eukaryota; kingdom Metazoa; phylum Chordata; class Aves; order Accipitriformes; family Cathartidae; genus Gymnogyps; species Gymnogyps californianus. Next base: position 32,376,448 of record NC_059500.1, on the reverse strand, counting down.
TGTGCTGAAAGACAAGCCAGCTGGGAAGAAGACTGGCCTGGCTGAACAGAGGGCTTTGGCTGGAACTCAGGGAAAAAAAAAGCTTATGATTTTTGGAAGAAGGGGCAAGCCACTCAGGAGGACTAGAAGGAGGTCATGAGGTTATGCAGGGAGAAAATGAGAAGGGCCAAAGCCCAGCTAGAACTTAATCTGGCTATTGTTGTAAAAGACAATAAAAGATGTTTCTATAAATACATTAGCAACAAAAGGAACACTAAGGAGAATCTCCATCCTTTATTGGATGCAGGGGGAAACATAGTGACACAGGATAAGGAAAAGGCTGAGGTACTTAATGACTTCTTTGCCTCAGTCTTTAATAGTAAGACCAATTGTTCTCCGGGTACTCAGCCCCCTGAGCTGGAAGACAGAGACAGGGAGCAGAATGAAGCCCCTATAATCCAAGGGGATATGGTTAGTGACCTGCTACACCACTTAGACACACACGAGTCTATGGGGCTGGATGGGATCCACCCAAGGGTACTGAGGGAGCTGGTGGCAGTGCTCACCAAGCCACGTTCCGTCATTTATCAGCAGTCCTGGCTAACCAGGGAGGTCCCAGTTGACTAGAGGTTAGCAAATGTGATGCCCACCTACAAGAAGGGCCAGAAGGAGGATCCAGGGAACTACAGGCCTCTCAGCCTGACCTCGGTGCCAGAGCAGGTTATGGAGCAGATCATCTTGAGTGCCATCACATGGCACGTACAGGACAACCAGGTGATCAGGCCCAGTCAGCATGGGTTTATGAAAGGCAGGTCCTGCTTGACTAACCTGATCTCTTTCTATGACAAGGTGACCTGCTTAGTCGATGAGGGAAAGGCTGTGGATGTTGTGTACCTGGACTTTAGTAAAGCCTTTGACACCATTTCCCACAGCATTCTCCTGGAGAAACTGGCTGGTCATGGCTTGGACGGATGCACTCTTCACTGGGTAAAAAACTGGCTGGATGGCTGAGCCCAAAGAGTTGTGGTGAATGGAGTTAAATCCAGTTGGTGGCCGGTCACAAGCGGTGTTCCCCAGGGCTAAGTATTGGGGCCAGTTCTGTTTAATATCTTTATCAATTATTATGAGGGGATCGAGTGCACCCTCAGTAAGTTTGCAGATGATACCAAGTTGGGCAGGAGAGTTGACCTGCTTGAGGGTGGAAAGGCTCTTCAGAGGGACCTGGACAGGCTGGATCAATGGGCTGAGGCCAATGGTATGAGATTCAACAAGGTTAAGTGCTGGGTCCTGCAGTTGGGTCACAACCACCCCATGCAATGCTACAGGCTTGGGGAAGAGTGGCTGGAAAGCTGCCTGGCGGAAAGGGATCTGGGGGTGTTGGTCAACAGCCGGCTGAATATGAGCTGGCAGTGTGCCCAGGTGGCCAAGAAGGCCAATGGCATCCTGGCTTGTATCAGAAATAGTGTGGCCAGCAGGACTAGGGAAGTGATTGTCCCCCTGTACTCGGCACTGGTGAGGCCGCGCCTTGAATACTGTGTTCAGTTTTGGGCCCCCCAAGAAAGACATTGAGGTGCTAGAGCATGTCCAAAGAAGGGCAACGAAGCTGGTGAAGGGTCTAGAGAACAAGTCTTATGAGGAGCAGCTGAGGGAACTGGGGTTTTTTTAGTGTGGAGAAAAGGAAGCTCAGGGGACACCTTATTGCTCTCTACAACTACCTGAAAGGAGGTTGTAGAGAGGTGGGTGTCAGTCTCTTCTTCCAAGTAACAAGCGATAGGACAAAAGGAAACAGCCACAAGTTATGCCAGGGGAGGTTTAGATTGGATATTAGGAAAAATCTCTTCACCGAAAGGGTTGTCAAGCATTGGAACAGACTGCCCAGGGAAGTAGTTGAGTCACCATCCCTGGAGGTGTTTAAAAGACATGTAGATGTGGTGCTTAGGGACATGGTTTAGTGGTGGACTTGGCAGTGCTAGGTTAACGGTTGGACTTGATGATCTTAAGGGTCTTTTCCAACCTAAACGATTCTATGATTCTAAAACCTACTTCAAGGACTTACTGTGCTTTCGTCTGCAGCAGATGGCACCGGCTGTTGTAGGAGAGAGAAAAATGGATTACATGGATGCTGCTGTGATCTGGCATGGCATTTCCTATGTTCCTCTCCCTGGTCAGCAGTGGCCATGTTTCTGTTAGCTACAGCCAGCTCTCAAAGATCTCAGAAGTCTTTTCAAGTGCTAAAAAAAACCCTTATGAGTTCAGTTTATCTGTTTTGCACAGTACTTACTTAAAGCCTGTATAAAAGGAACAATCTTTGCATTTGAAGAGTTTTTTCCCTCCATGCTTGTCACGGTAGTGACGCCGAATGCTCTGTATGTAACCCGAGGAGAATTCACAAAATTCACAGTTAAGGATGGCTTCTGTTTTTTCCACTCCTGCAGCACTCCCGGAAAGTGGGATTGGGCTGATGTTGTTGTTGTTCCTGGCCAAAGCTGCAGACTGGTAGTGGTTCAACTGCTGCTGAACATCAGGAGGCTCAGAGTATGAAGAGTCTGTAGAGAAACAGAGGGAAGTTGTTATTCCAGGTGGATCAACAAATCTAAAAATGTTTGAGGCCTGCTCCAGCACCTATTGGCTTTTAGAGGGGGTTGATCAAGATGTTGGTTATGAAATCTGCCAACAGCTTTCTGAAGGGATTAAGAAAAAGAGGTATAGCACTTCTTAATCTAATGTGTATTCTACAATTAAAAGGTGATCAGTATAAATTATGCTTTTTAGATCTGATTTGGGGAGGAAAGAACAGACAGATTTAAATTAAAAGTAGTCTAAAAAGAAGTTTTAGACTGTTTTTAGACTGGTTTTATGACACTTTTAATTTGTGAAGGTAAAGTACATCAATCATACTGCCCAGTGTTTATGTGTTTGGTGCATAAATCAGACCAGATCCTCTCAAATGTCTTATGCCAGTTACACCAGATGAAGATCTGGCACAGGATACATGTAAATAGCCTATCTAAAAGGGAAAAGGGGGAAAAAAAAAAAAAAAAAGGAAAAAAAAGAAAGGAAAAAAAAAATTGATACTCTCTTCTACTCATTCATGGAATTATTTAAGAAACCCACACCAAAAAAGTTAACTTTAGACAAATGATACAATTTTACTTTCTTACATTTGAAGCAGTCTTCACAAAAGGTAAATTCAAGTTCTTCTAGCTGATTGTGTTTGAAATGAAGTCACCATTGGAAAAAAAGGTATTGAATCATAAATTCCAGTAAAGCAAACTTCTAAACCACATTTCCTTAGAAGCTGCTAAGTTTTACTATACTGAGAAAGAGATCTCTTTATATAGGTATGTCTGTATAGACGCATCCCTTCTACAACCCAGCAGAACTCTGTCACACCATTTTAATGGCATGTGGAGAAACACAGTCCAGAGATGTCTCAGTACTGAAACTAAAAGCTATAATACTTCAGTTGGACCCCCCAAAAAAGGAGGGGGGAAGAGTGGTGTTGAACCTTTCCCAACACACTGCCTGAATGTGGAGGTTAGGAATTTATCTGCTTTGTCCTATATAACCCACAGCTGCCCATGAATGGCACAAATGAAAGCAGACGAATAAAGCACAGATGAATTTCAGTGTAACTTTCCTGAAAAGAAGACAAAAGGCTCTTTTCTTAAGCTTTCTGGAAGAAGGAAAAAAAAAGCAAGGGGGGTGGGGGGGAAGTCAGGATACAAACTGTACCAGCCACCTCCTGCTTTGATAGGTACTTCATTTTCCAAAGCTTAATTCCCCGAGGCTAGATATGTAGGAATTCTCTAACAGACATCTTGTGGGAACTTAACACCATCCATTAGTAGGGAGAAACAAAAGGCAAACAGGCCTATACAGCACTCAGTGTGGGGACTTCTCCCCCTGTCTTCAAAAGAGTAAAATGCTTGCTTTCTTTTCTCACTACCACAGAAGGGGGTTATACATGCCTGAGAAACAAAAAACAAACTAACAACAACAAAAACCAAAACACACAAACAAAACACAAGCAGGAGATAAATGTCTCTGGGCTCCCCTGGCTTCATCACCAGGTGTGCAGCAAAGACAAAGGCAGAGACATGAAAGATTCTGGTAAAATGAATGAAATACTTTTCATTTTTCCTACCCAAGCCTCATGAACTGAGGCTGGATTACAATGCAACGTCTATCGTCTCTTGTTTTCACCGCTTCTACAGCAGGTTTGCTCACCATGAGGGCTCACAGTGAGCTCCACTTGTTCAAATGTCAAGGCTTTCTTTTCTTTGAGTTTGAAACAGGCTCCCCACTTCCTTTGCTTTGGCACAGGACAGGCCTGAGGAGCTGCAAACCTCTGCAGAAGTCTCTTCTCCCTCAAAGGCAGCAACCGTGCGCTCACCCTCTTTTGGAACAGGACCTTGAGGCCCAAAACGATGCACGGTTCAGAACAGATTTGCTGACTTGCGTATCTGCAGCCTGGTGTCTGGGCTACCAGGTTCAATGCTTCTAAAAGCTCAAAACACAGTTAGACAGATTTCCTGACAAGGGTATGACAGCCTAAAAAAAGTTCATAGCACTGGAAACAGTTCTTTTTGGATGTGTACTAGTCAAATTACTTGTAGGGTACTGATTAAAGTCTAGTTTGTAGCTTACTGTTCCCTTCCTCAGGAAGAAGGGATCAAAAATTTCCATCACATCATCAAGGTTCCTAGCCTCAGTGATATCCACTGCTAAGAAAGTTACAGGTTTAAAAACAATTATTTTCAGAATAAGGAAGCTTTGTTGTTGTTTGGAAGATCTACTATACTTCAGATGTTTTTACTTCCCCTATCATCTGTTGTCTATTATGCCAGCTTTCAAACTTTCAATCGGATATTTCCATACTTCTGTGGAATCTGGTATGTGAAAACTGCAAAAAGTAGATAACTACATGTCTACTCCCACAGAAAAAAAAAGTACACAAAGTAGCCCTCCTTGTCATCAGGAATAGCCAAAAGTAAGTTCTACCTTTAATATTTGAATTCTTACTGTCTTTCAACCAGGATTCATGCTAGCCACCTTACAATTTTTAGTATATTGCTCCATTACAATTAAGATAGTTGTGATATTTACAGAAAAAAAAGCCATCTGCAGAGCTTATACGGAGAGTCTTACACTTAAACAATGGTAGCATGCATGTCCCTAGTTCTGCCTGTGTATTCTTCCACTTTTCCCTTGCCAAGTGTTTTCATTATTTTGCAATCCTTCTGGAGTGCAAGATTTAGCACTTCCTGAAGAAATACACCCAGGATTAACACATGTGTATAGGGCTTCTGTTGGTTTCCGAGAATCAGCTTGCCAGACAGCTATCCTAGCATGCAGGTGCGACCCAGCTCCACCAGGAACTCTTCGGACAAGAGTCCAAAGCCGACTAAAGGCATGGGAGGTTTTCCACTGACTTCAGTGAACCACACTTTTTCATGCCCATTCCAAAACCAGTGAAGGTAGTGGAAAGATAGCAACTGACTTGAGTTCACTTCCAAACATGCGTTTTAGCACACAGCACAGAATGAACTGCCAGCAAATAAGAACAGGTGATGGCATTGAGGTTTTGGATTTTTTTCATTTATTTTTCAAAAGCAGTACCTGAGAGAAGGACTAGCGAGGCAAATCCACAGCCAAGGAGCAACAGTGCTGCCTTAAACTGGCAGAGCACTTCTACATGGCCACCTCCTCTATTCCTCCTGGAAGAGCAGGCTGATGTTCCCAACAGCTCTGCATGTACTTCAGTGCTGGGCTGACTTAAGATGTTAACCAAGTGTTATACGAGCCTTAGCATTTACACAAGCCTTGAGCTGCTGCACACCAAACTGCTGGGCACCTTTTCGCAGTGTTACTGCAACAAACAGGATGCTGGATTTAAGAGTGGAGAGTGAAGGAGGAAGAGAGCAGAGCTTTTCCCTCAGAACTGACCAACAATCGATTCATGGCTGTACACAATGCAAGTTCCACCTCTAGTCTTTTTCCTGCACCCCAAGCATGAAGGGTTGAGAGCACTCTGGGAAAGTGTTAACAACCTTGGCCTGGAGCCGGAAGAGGGTCTAGCCATCCATGTCTGAAAAAAGTAAAATGGCCTTAGAAGCCTACATCAAAGTCAGAAAGCACAAGAAAGACATTAAAATAAGCAAAGGAAAGAGTTAAAAGAATTTGTATTAAGTAATGTAAAACACAGAGGCAAAGAGAAAACATGAAGGGGAAGAAAATGAAGAAAAATGAAACACCAGGAAGTACCAATTACATGTTAAGGAAAAAAAATGGCATTTTTTTCTTTGAACACCCTTGAGGTAGCACAAGAAAATAAAGCATGTTCATACATGCAATGTAAGGAAAGAAAATGAATACTTAGCCCGGACTGATTTAAAACAATCAAACAAACAAAAAAAAAACCCCACACCAAAACCACCAAGATCCATTTTTAAAAGTAATTTTATCCAGAATGAACGGAAGGACTTTACCATGCAACTCCAAATGCAAGGTAACTGCATGGGATGATCTCACGTAAAAGGAAGGACACCTACAGTCATGCCAAGAGGCAAAAATTAACAGTGATTGATGTCATCAAAAATGGAAAAACAGTGGCGATGCTGCAAATCTCAATTTTGAGATTTCACATATCACGTCTACCTACAGACTACCTGCACAGGAAGAATAACAGGCTAGCAAGTAGTGTTATCCCTGCCAGCACCTATGGATCTAAAAGGCCACAGAATCTACCCTCAGTATACAACAGCATTCTCACATCCAAATGCAGAAATGACTAGTTGAAAGGAAAGCAGTAGAAATGACTGTCCACATGGTGACTCATCAACACAGCCATATCTAAATTACTACTGCTGCTGGTAATAATACATAAGTAAGTCTCATAGTGTCCCTGCATGGGGGGAAGAGAGACAGCATTTCCAGAGTGCCGAAAACACTTAAATGCCTGGTAAGGGATGTTGCCACCCTGAAAACTTTATTCAGAGTACAGACACAAAGGCTGGCACAATGAGTCTGTCAACAATACTGGAAGTTACTACCTCATCCAAAAGAGCATTCACAGTCTCCACTACACCGCAATGCAATGCAATTGTGAAAATGCAGCTTGATACACACTTGCATACCCTGAGATCATACACTGGGGAAAAATATACAATGAAAAGCCACCACAGAAGCAAAATGAAAATCCAGGTTTTCATGGATCCTCTGCAGCATACAACATGTTTCAGATACTTAAAAGAAGAAAAACTTGGGATCTTTTCAGAAGAAAAAAATAACTAAAGATTCTGATCTGGATACACAAATTTACTCAGAAATTAAATGATGGTTTAGTTATTTGTAGGTATTTTCAGAGCTATCAATGAACACGTACGCAACAGCAAAACACACTAGAACAAGACACCTAAACCAAACAACAACAGACTAGAAATATACCTGGACATGTCTAAGAAAGAGACACTGAGCAGCAGTTGAGAAACCAGAGGAAAAAGTACCTATTAAAGGAAAGAAATCAAACCATTGCTTCATCCTTTTAGGGTGAACAGAACTAGACACATCTAATACAAGCATTTGCATGACTGCACAATGAGGGATAGGGATAGAGGGAGAAACACTGTTCAGCAAAAGCAACTGTTTGAGTACACTGGAAAGTGACCTTATTGCATTTCCAAACTACTAATAATTGAATAGCTCAATGACCAGGAGGAGACAGTGGGAGATAAAAATGAAGACACCACACTTTCCTGGTACATCCACACAGAAACATCAACCAAAGTCAAAAGAGATCAGCATTTGTATGACAAATGAAACTGGGGAAGGGGATATTTGGCTCCTGAGATAAGAAAAAAACCAAAGAGAATGTATAAATAACAAAAAGTGCTTAAAATGGTTTAGGGGAAAAAAGGGAATGTAGAAACAATACAGGCCTAGGACATTATGGATCGGTGAGAAAATGACCTGAAGAGACTAAAAGAAAAATATTTGGAATGCTATTTAATTTTCTCTGAATTCATTCACATGAAGAGAAGATTTCTATGAATAATGACAGAAAAATTCCAAGGAATGAAGAAAAGCAGCAGAAAAATGGTTTCCTCTGGATACAAAGATATTTGTGAAACCAAATCAAGATGCAATACTATACCAAAAAATACCAACAAACAAAATATATGGCCGAAAGCATGGAAGATTGAACTAATAATAATTATTATTTTAAAAGGCATAAGATAAGTCTAAGAGTGGAACTTCTGAGATTTAGGAACATAATCCCTTCTGAAAGTCAATGGGACTCAAAGTTGCCAGCTCACTGAGTGGTAGGATAGCATATAGTCATGAATGGGAACAGCTTGAAAAGTGGGAAGGTGGCAAAGCAGGGTGTCATACAAAGATTGTCAAGACTACACACATTTGTTCACTTTATGCCATGCAGCACTGACCTGGAAGGAAGAATATGTGGGAGGGTGAAATGTTCTGGCAATAAATTAAGCTGAAGGGAGGGGAAGATAGAAGAGACTAAGATTCAGAGGGATGCAACAAAACATTCATGAAGCAGCTTAGGGAACCATACATTACAAGGAAGTCTTATTCATTGCATGTTTAAAAACGGAATATGAACCTACTCTGCTACCTAAATTCTGATTTCCACTGAAGAACCTTTACATTGCTAGGATGTTGTGAATGAGATGTAACAGAAACAAACTTTGTGTCCTTGTTTGCACACTCCAAAAGACAAAAGAAAAGAGTAATCACAGAGGAAAGAAAATACAGCCCTGGAATAAAATTGCCATTTAAAGGATTTACACCAAAAAAAACCTCAAAACCCAAAAACCTTGTTGGAGGCATTTATTTCAGCCTTATCTGTAAAGGCCACTTTTTGGATCATTTTGGACCAGCTTTTGTGAGAAAGATATTACATATATGTTTAAGACTCAGAAGAGGGCAACCAGAAAGATACATGGACTATGCAATCTTGTTTATTCAAAAGAGGTGAGAAACTATATTGATGTTTCTTTATAACTTTGAATTCCCTTTTGAGTTAAGTACAGACCTTTCTCTGAATGGAACTGAGACAGGATATATGCTATGCAGCTTCTTGTGCTAGTATCAAAATCATTTCAAAGGGACATAAATTTCATCTAAGAAAAATAAAATAATAAATAATTTTATTATCTGAATTCCTTTACACAGAGAGAGTCTCATACTGCTGCCTATTGAAGAATCTTGGAGTTTCACAGTTGAGATCAAGGAGAGAGTGGCTATAATACTCTGTATAAGATGATGCAAAGGAAAGCAGTAGGAATTGTATAAGATTTAGGAAGGAGTAAAGTAATTGATAAAATAAGTTGTACCATATTATTTCCATCAGAAGAGAAGGATCAGTCCAAGAGCTTTCCCATGCCCTCCTGTTTTTGATTATCCAACACTACCAGGAATTCCTATTAGCATTAGCTTTCAAGACAGGCACAACGTGGTCATGAACACTACCTGAATCATTACCCTGCTCTGCTAATGCTGTGATTTGGAAGGATCAGCTTTAGGGGTCAGGAAATACTTCATCATACAGCCATTTAATTTCTAGTTATCCCTTCTTTTCATCTGTCCTCCCCACAACAAAATTTTTTTCCCGGCTTCAACTCAATTTAACTTTTCTGCAGTTCTCTAGGTAACTTGGCCACTTACTAGTCACATTTAGGCTGCACACAACCCTCTCATTATAAACTAGGCTCTTTCAGTAGCTGCTCTACCACTTGCAACTTTTGCAACATCAGTGCCAAGCCACTACAGCTTTCTAACGCCACCAGTTGCTTTGCCCATTGCCATTTTCGCTTACAACACAGAGATGATGCATGGGGAGTGCATTGTGTTTCCCTTGCTCTGGCATTCATGTTATTTCACCTCTGTTTATCCATTGCCTTCTGTTTACAGAACGTTGCAGGCTGAGAATCTGCTGCCACTGGCTTGTCCCGGGTGAACAGTTCAAACTGTTGGTCATGTTTCAACCCTATATTCTTATCATTTGTTATTCAAGGAATAAAATTCCATTGTCTAAATACAGGGTGGCACTTAAAACCAAGACTTCCGCTACATGTCAAACATTGGGATCTCTATGCACTTACTGATTTCCATAAAATACATAAAATAAAAAGTTGCCTAGCTATTCCTTATTCAGTTGAGCTAAACTCAAACCTCATAAATGGAAGTGCACTTACAGAAGAGAGGAACACAAACAGATCTGGAAATAGCTTTAGCAAGATGCTGATTCAACCAATCTGCCAAAATCACTTACTGGCAACAGGTTCTTTTCTGAATTTACAAAGATTTCCTACTTCGATTGATTCTTCACTCAGACAATAATCTACCAAGCAAATTTTTTTTGCACCAGTAACCAAACCATCCTCGTGCTATTATGCTCCATGATTTTCTTCTCATTTTTAAGGGCAATTCATCAGATATCTTACAGGAGCACTCCACATTTCCTTCTCTATTGCTGTGGCCCTTTAAACATTTGCATTAATACCAACACACAGCCACAAACACACATGCTGCTGTTACCTAAATGCTCACTTGCCTCTAAGCTCGAAATGAAGAGGGGAAAGAAATCCAGCTTTATCAAGTGCTACATTTTTGCATTCTGCTTTAAAACTGGCCCTAAAATTACAGTGACAATATATGGGTACTGAGGATTCATTCTAATCATAGAGCTCAGGAACTTTAAGTTGTTCTGGAGACCTCCAGCATACACCTTGACATTATTATTATTGCCAACAGAAAGGCCTCATCTCTCTCATCAGCTCTGAGCTCAGATAACTTTGGGCAGTATTTTCAAGCATTGGTACCGAAATGTAGTAACAATGTCCCTTAAAGAAGACATAAAACCAGCTACTTAAACGTCAAACTTTGGGCCGTCAACTATGCTGATGACGACATATGTCCATTTCAACAGAGCTAAAATGAGCAAAGGCGTTTTACCTCTCCGTCAAGCACCAAATTCCTCTAGCAGGTTTTAGATCAACAGAAAGTAACTGGAGTCTCAGGGGACAGGGAGAATATCGGTTAGCTTACACAAGAAGCCTAATAACATGTGGGAACGATAGCCTGCAGAAATGCTCCTTTGCACAGCATTGATCAAGTCATACCATGTATCCCTTAACAGCAATAGCATCCTTTTTACTCTATATAGAGTGATCACAAATTCCAGGGACAGAAGTAGTACGTGACAGCTAAGAGAGCATCACCTACCACTTTGTCCCCTATCCTGAACATAAAAATCAGAGCCAAAAGAAAGCAAAAACCTCAGGGAAAAAACCAACAGGAGTTTAGATATGCTTCCTTCTTTCCCCTCTGGGTGCAAAAAGGTCCCTTCTGTCTGCCCAGAAGGGATCCAAAAGATGTTTCTTCCTTCATTTATTACTTGATCCACCCAAACAACACTCTGTCTTCTCTCTACCCTAGGCAAGTCTTTCTGTATCACAGCAATCCCGTCACAGCAGGCTGGCCAAATCCATACAAAGACTGACAGCAACCTTCTCCCAGCTGCATGAGTTCCTGTCTCCATCCTGTTGAATCTCAATTTTGCCTTTACCCATTCAGTTCAAGCACAAAAAGCTCAAGACCAGAAAAAAGCACAATGAACAGCAAGTTAACACCCCCCTGAGCAGAGCCAATGACAGAATAAACATCTCCCTCTGTTCCACTACCCACAAAACTGTTCTCAACACACTGTAGGAAAAGGCCAAAAGCCAAACAACCATACACCAGTGGAAGAGAGCTGCAGAGAACAAGGTCATCCCCAGTGCCCTAGGTCCTTGAAACAGTGAGGAGTTTGTTCAGTAAACTTGGAGGTGAACAAGCCCTGCACTTGTTCCACCAGTCCCTGCCAATCTGATGCAGGAGAAAAGTTCCCATCTGATCCAACATCTGATAATTAGTTTAACGCTGACCACAAGAAGTAAGACACACCAACAAGTGGCGGAGAGTTTTAACAAGCACTGGCAGGCAGTGTGGCCGCTGGCAGCACCTCTGGGAAGGAAAGACAGGCAAAGTCTGAGGGGAAAGCGGAAGCTTGCTCTAGGTTAGAGAAAGAAGGAACACAGCTGGGGAAAAAAAAGCAGCCTGCAAGGAAGAATGGTTAATCTGATACCCTAGAGTGAGCATGCAGCATCACTCCTATGGGGCACAAAAGCAGGGCAACAGGCAGAACAAGTAGACAGCTCTTTGCAGCCTGACTGTAACTACAAAAGCAGAGGCATCTTCCTTCTGCAGTATGCAGATCACCATCTTGCATCCTTAATGTGGATGCTATGCTTCCAACTCACCTTGCAATTAAAGCAGTTAGGTATTGAAGCTTTGCCTGAATTTGCCCTGTAGTCACTACTGGCTCTCTGCCTCCCCAGTCAAAACAGAGTCAGTCAAATAAAAGGGTCTCAAACTTCAAAAGAGTGAGGTCCAAACCCCTCCCCTCCCCCCCCGAACCCCAAACTAAATACAAAGAACAGGCTATTCCTCTCTGATACAAGGTTTCTGGGCGGTGAGGACTCCAGCCATTGTGGTTGTCCCCAAACAGCAGCAGCCATAAAACACTGAGACACAGTAGCAACAATGAGAGAGAAACAGCACCAAAGGTGAAGAGGACGGTCTTAGGAACTTTCTGCCCCGACGAAGGTTTGAAAAATATCCCTTATCAAGAGCAACAGTGCACACAAATAGAAATAAACAAGTCAGCCACAAACTATGGTATGGATAAAAAAAACCCAAAACAAACCAGGGGTAGTTTGTCTGAGCATATGGAAAGCTTGCCTCTCTTCTGAAAGGTGGAAGGAAGAGGGAGATGTATGGCTTTAGGGCTGAGTGGATCACTGTAACAATCCTGCCTCATTGGCACCAGCTGAGAGGATTTTGCTGAAAAGGCTCCTTGCTTCCCACTGTTCTCCTCTCCTCTGGTAGTACATGAAATTGCTTTACCAAACCTGCTAAAGGCCCTCTGCACCCCTCAGGATTTCATCTGTCAAGTGGCACAGAAGACACACATCCTGATTATGCATTATCCACTTTGAAAAAGTGTACAGAAATGGGAAGGGATTTACAGTTCTTAAACAACAGTCCCAGAAATAGGACTTCGTCAAGCAGTTTTGTACCCAGCCTAGCTCTGGCAGAGCAAGCGGATGTATTTATATTTCAGTCTCTAGATGAGGCAAAGTTCTTTTCCACTGGCAAAGGCTAAAGTTCAGAAAAAGCTGGAACAGGGCACTGGGTGTTTCACTTAGCAGTTTTCAATGCATTTGCTGCTGCAAGTAATTAAATTTAATGAAGATGTTGACATACCATGTACTGGGAAACTCAAAAAATCTTCCTAGTTCTGACCCTGCATGTCTTTTGTGATGTGTGCTGATATTAATGACAGATCCCATTTGGTTTGCACAACTGTGAAAAGCATGATTATTGAGCTTCAAGGGCACGCACAAAGTGTGCTGCTTTCTACATTTCAAGAACTGGTTACCACTATAAAGGAATGATCTTGTACAATAGCAGCATGACTGAGAAGACATTAGAAGCCACATCCAGGTCTGTCTAGTCTATCACTTGCACTTTACTCTTTTTATTTTGACAGTTCAATATTCTTAATCAGTAACATTAAAAAACTATTATTTTGAATTACTGCACATAGTCATGATACAAACAAATTTATGAGGCTCCAAATCTGCCAGCCATATGAATAAAGAGTAGTACTTTGCTCTACAATGCAGTTAGGCCAAAGGGGTTATTTTCACAAAATGAAGAGCTACTCAGAAAAGCAGTAGTACTAGCCAGAGCAATTTAGGGCAAGTATTTTACATGCTCCCAAGAAGCTTTTGCTGAGGGTAAAGTAATAACACAAAACCGCTCATCAGTCTCGAGTCATTCTGCTTTATGGGCTTTATGACAATAGGTTGCACTCATGGATTTCTCCAGTTTATAAGAGGAAGGCAGTCCACCACCTCCATAGCCCTTGAATACAAGCAAACATGCATAACACCAGTGCTTACACGAGCAGGGTCTGTCGCCATGTGTTTTCTCCTTAGCTAATGATCACTTCGCAGATAACACCTGTTGCTATTGTTCCTATTCCTGTTTTCTAGGTTTGTCACACAATTTTTGTGTCTCTGCCTTGCTTTCAACTCTTCCTTATTGAACGAGACGGTAGTCTTCTAATGTTATGCCTTGACAATGCAGATCGTGGGATTCCAGTGCCTTGCACTCAAGTCAACAGGAACAGAGCTGACCCTGCATGGTGCAACACTGGAAACCCTTATCTGTGACACATACTGCCCCACAGGATGACAGTATCATCAATAAATCCATACAACCCTTCTGGGGAGAGATTAACATAAGTTCTGATTCTCACAAAGACTGTGAAAGAACACGGAAACAGATCTTGTTAGGGGATTCACCCAGTCCTCCTAGCAGCTTGTAATGTTTCAATTTACACTGAATTTTTACTGTATAAGTTCTCAAAAGTGTTAAGCCACATTTCAGTGTAAAGGGCAAATAAGTAAGTAAATCCAAACAAACAAAATAGCCAACCACACAAATGCAAATAAGTAATCAAACACCACCATTCCTTTCTTGCAAGAGGAAAAATACCTGTAAACTTTAGGGAGAGCAAAAGAACATTTTACCACAATGGCAACCTTTTCATTTCAACAAGAGTTGAACACCACAAACCATTCAGTGCCCCTATGGTATGCAAAACTGAGAAAAGTCACGCTGGTGATCAACATCTGCTTTTTTTTGGTGGCTGTTTGTAAGAAAAACACTCGCAAAACAAAACCTCATCACCCCACCCCCAAAATGAGTACTCTACCTCTAGTTAGATTAGGATACAATGAAAACAGGTTCCTTACATATCAAAATATCACCCAACATGCAAAGAGAGGTAGGATACTGTTCTGGTTTTGGCTAGGACAGAGTTAATTTTCTTCCTAGTAGCCAGGATAGTGCTGTGTTTTGGATTTAGTAGGAAAATAATGTTGATAACACACTGATGGTTTTAGTTGTTGCTAAGTAGTGTTTATACTAAGTCAAGGATTTTTCAGCTTCTCATGACCAGCCA
Organism: Gymnogyps californianus; assembly: GCF_018139145.2. NCBI lineage: Eukaryota > Metazoa > Chordata > Aves > Accipitriformes > Cathartidae > Gymnogyps > Gymnogyps californianus. The sequence goes on along the minus strand of NC_059500.1, from coordinate 32,361,369 downwards.
GCAAGAAGGCTGGAGGGGCACAAGAAGTTGGGAGGGGACACAGCCAGAACGGCTGACCCAAACTGGCCAAAGAGCTATTCCATACCATATGACATCATGCCCAGTGTATAAACTGGGGGGAGTTGGCTGGGAGGGGTGGATCGCGGCTTGGGAACTAACTGGGCATCAGTCAACAAGTGGTGAGCAACTGCATTGTGCACCACTTGCTTTGTATATTCTAACTCTTTTAGTATTACTATTGTCATATTATTATTATCATCATTATTGTTTTTCATTCCTTTCTGTCCTATTAAACTGTCTTTATCTCAACCCACGAGGTTTTTTTTTCCCCGATTCTCTCCCCCATCCCACTGGGGGGGGGGGGGGGGGGGGGGGGGGGGGGGGGGGAGCGAGCGAGCAGCTGCGTGGTGCTTAGTTGCCAGCTGGGGTTAAACCACAAGAGATACAAAAAGCAGCGTCTTCCAATGATGTCTCTGTAAGAAATCTGCCTCTGCTGACTCACTGAGACTGACACAATCACCTTCTTACACTACCGCCCTGAGAGAGGCATACAAGCACTAAAGTGCTTGTTATGCTTTCTAATGACAATGTAGTTACCAGGGATGGGCCTACCTAAAACGTTCAGCACCTACTCCACTTCAACTTCACTTCCATGAAAAGTATATCAAGCACCCAAAACATCTCCAGGATACACAGTTGAACATTTCAAATATGCTTGCTGCTACCAACACAGAACTAAAAGAGATGAGTCACAGAAATTTAAATATATTCACATCTTTTAATGAATGGATCAATCTGAAAGAACAAAAGAAATGTTCTAAGAAAAGCCCCTCAGGGAACAATTTCTGCAGCAAAAAAAAAGCATCAGCAGAAGTTTCACTGGGCTGTTGTCCCAGAACAGTTCTATTCAGACATGCACTCTGCTATTACAATTCAGTACCGTTTTCCCTTTTCTCCATTTTTACAGGGCTCAACAATTGGCAGGATGAGTTCCGCTAGCTCCTCAAATCTCCCCAAGTCATCCTGCTCCATTTCCTATTCCAACCACAATATTCATCCACGGACAAGAACAGACCCTTTCTGCAACCATTTCAATTATACTTGCTTGCTGCATACCTGCCAACCTACAAAACAAGTTCATAACAATGTGAGGCAACCTTTTGTCTGCCTTTCACCCCAGACCTAATTCAATTTTGCATCCCCAGTGAATTAACTTGATCACAGCCCGCATTGCGGGTTATTTATACACACTAACATAGGCAAAATCCAACTACGCTACACCATGTGAGCCCCACTTAATATTGGCTCCAGCTGGACATAACAGTGCCTGTCACAGACCTGCATTTCCTATTACTGGGACCAGTCTTTTATCTAGCCCTACATATCACCTGCAACTTGCAGGCCTAGGCCACAGAGACATTCATTTATTCCCTTCTAAAAAAAGAAAAATAAATGATGTCATAAGAGCAGCCATCATTAACTTGATTTGCAGCCAACTTCCTAATGTAAAAAAATTACTTAAAACAGGTTATTCCTTCCTCAAGCAATGCTGAAAATGTTAACACAATTATTATAACACCTGTACTCATCTGACTAGCTCCCCAGTGGGTGGCTTCTATTATTGTCAAAGTGACTTAACCATTAACCCTGTTTAAAGATGATCAAGCTAATTGCGACAAATTCTGCCTTGCTTTCAGGCTGCAATACAGATCTAGGTAACAGAGTCAAGCTCATGAAAACGCTTTTGTTAACAGAGTCATCATTTTATGTATTTTTAGGAAGAATTCCTAAAGGCTGTAAAATTATCTTCTACAGAGATCGGCACTCGAATTTTAACTTCACTAATCATGACTTTGAGCTCCTGGGATAAAAGTAATGGAACATTTTTTTTAAAAAGCAATAAAAAAGGAGCAGAATACATCACAAGATGTACTCTGCTTGTTGGATTAGTTTAAGCTAGCATTAGTAAAAATAAAAGCTCAGTTAGTAAGTCTTCATTGCACTGTTCCAGACAACCCTTTGACAAAAGGTAGTCTGAGAGCAGCTGGTCAAAATCTTTTGATAAGATTCTGATCCCAGAAGTGACTCGCTGAACCACAAAAATATTATTCATGTCTCTCTTTTTCTTCAATAAAGTATTTCTATGCTGATTACTTTTTTCTTTAAATTCCTTTCTGCCATTTTCTGAACTTATTTATCTTTCACTCTTTCTCATTTCACACTTTTTTCTGGTGAGAACGGAAAAAAGGGAAGATGGGAGACCAAAAATGCTACACGATTATCGCTGATAATATTTACCTCCCATCCTTAGTGTGCCAGTAACCCAAGCAAAACAGGAACAAGAAAAAACCCTAAAAACCTCTCAAACTTCTGGGAAAAAGGTATTTTTTCCCCCACTTCTAATATGCCCTCCATCCATCCCAGTTCCTTGAACATCTGCAGGTCTGAACCTTTTATTTATAGTCACCTACATTCTCCTCCTGTGTCAATGCAACTCATCCAGGAATTAAGATTTTTTTCCCAAAGACCAGCTCTTTTCTTAATTGGCGGGAAGTGACACCCAAAACATGCCTCATAAGCTACCACTTAAAAAGCCTGAACGCTTGCTGTGATACCACACAACACCTCTTCTATGAGTCTGCATTTTCTGTTAACAATGTCCCTTCCTCTGCTGCTTTCTAAATATCTTCTGCATACTCCTCCAGCACAAGGGAATTAACAGCTTTCAAAGAAAGCAAGGAAAAGAAAACAGTTCTCAGATTCTCCTTCCTGCAGATGCAGCTTAATATCTGAAGGTACTTTTGGTGTCCTCTGTAGCAAGGACAAGAACAGGTTCACATTTTAAGCTTAATCACGTGGTTTCACTGAAGTGCTCTACTAACAAGATAAACGGGTGTTTTTCAGGAGCATGGATGGAATTAGAAGATCCCTTTCCCACTGGCTATCAATAGAAACTCTGCCTTTGAAAATTTTCTACAATTTAAATCTCTGCTAAGAAGTAAAGCCAGCACTGACATATTCCAAAGTCAACTGGTGACAGGACAAGTTAATGTAGTATGAACTGGTGAGGATCTAAAGCAGGTCACTTCCTACAACACCATGTTTACTCTTGGTTTTGATGCAACTTCTGTTTTTTCTTAACGATCAAATGAAGCTGCTTTTTGGGCAAGCTGCCTGCTGTAATTTTTTTTGTAATAAAAATATTAAGTGGCACCTTAGACAATTAAATTCTTGCTCTGAGGCACCTCTTACCATTAGAGTCCTCCACTTCTTCAGCAGGAGTGTGGTTCTTGGAGGTGTGGTGGGCGTGTGAGGCTGCAAGGTTGACAATGCGGGGTCTTGGTAGTGTCAGTGCTTTCCCATGCACTTTCAAGGAGTGCTCTTTCAGCTGGCTGATTGTCATGGTGGAAAATGAGCAGGAGGAACATTTGTAGGCATGTTCACCTGGGTGAGCGAAATACAGGCAAGTCATCAGCTCACAAAAGAAACAAAATGGGGCCCCCATACTTCTCTTACTGAACTTGGCAGTAAAATTCCCATGGACTCTTCAGTGAAAGACTGATCCCAAAGAAAACAAGCTATGCATGTCTCCTTGTTGGAGCAGTCTGGAGTCTGTGGGTACAGACACTTGCTTTGGACCAAGGTATCGCTTTCTGACAACTGCAGATCGTTGTAAAGTGACCGATGCCAAAAACCAGAGACCAGACTCTTAGCATGCCTGTGTTGCATGGTATGAGAAGAAAACAGACTCTGGGATGAAAATGGAGTCACTTAACTATAGCACTTCCGAATTTCTTTGGGAGCACAGCAACTAGAAAGGGTGAAGTCATAACTGTTTCTGCATGCAGCACATCCAGCATCATTATTAATGAAGCAAGAAGGACACTACAAAATGCTAATAAAGGTCCCTCAAAAAAAAAGGGGGGGGGGGGGGAGGGCAGTAATTTACATTTGGGGAAGGTCGCATTTTCCTTATGAAAAACCTGCCATTAGGCAGGAGTAATCTTCATAGAACGGGTAACCAAGTCAAGGTTGGTTTACTACAAGAAGTGAACATGGCAATACCAAGAACAGTGCATATCTGTAAGGCTATGTGAAAGTGTGTTATGAAAAAGCACTAAAAGAATTGAAAGAACAGAAGTAATGAACAATAGTGAATTTAATTTTGAATACATTCCGAGCCACAGAGACAGCAAACAAGGGGAAACAAATCCTGAGACAAGATTTGTTTTGCATTAAGCATGGAGGCAATTGGAACACAAAGTGAAACTGTCCCAGCACAAACAATGTGATATTATACAGGTGCCAAGTTATTGTTTTGGAAGTGCCACTTCCATGTACAAGAGTAACACTGGCCACATATGAGTTGTACATAAAGTGCCAAAACTAATATAGGAGTGAAATATTCATGAATAGTAACAGAAGAACAAGAGTTCTGGTGATGAACGAAGCAGAACATGTTTTCCATCTCTCAACAAATTTACCAAACAAGGTTCTCAAACAGCATTGTTTCCAACACCGGAAATAAGTGAACCAAAAGAGAATGTGAAAACACATGTATTGCAGCAAGTCAGACTAAGCACACCTGAAAAGATTAGCAATCATCCTACATAAAAATAACTCCCGCCCCTCTCTTCCAGGAAAACTCTTCTAATCATGGGGACAAAATACAAACTCTTAAAAAGCCTCTTTTGGCACATCTGAAAAAGAACATCACTTAAGAGTCTGAAATGGTAAAACAAGAAATTGTCCCATGTTTTTTCAAATAGCATTCCTCACCCGCATATTATATCAGTTATATATTACCTTTTTACAAATAGAAAGAAAACATTTTTTGTACAGCACGTACAAGTTGCTCAATGGAACAGGATAATATACGGACAAAAGAAACACCAAGGTATAAGATACCAGTGAGATACAGATCTAGGCCTTCATGGTTTGTCAGCATAAGAGATTCCTGGATGACAGTAGGCACCAACCAACTGTTAACTTAAAAGCACCACAAGACATTAAAGCAAATAGAGGACGATTGCATATTAAGCAGTCTTGACACAACTAATAAGTATACCCACTATTCAGCCATAACAGTTCAGGTAGACATCAGCATAAAAGGATGTGTTTGATTGCAGAGGAAAGGCTACAGTTTGGCTTAACAGAAGCCTTCTGCACTTTTTTGACTGCTAGTTTTGCATTTCATAAAATGATTATATTAATACACATACAAATAAATCAATCTAAAAATTTATGTAGTGGGTCTCAACACCTGATATGTACTCAAAGCATTATGTTCCAGATTACATAGAAACTGAGCAGGGCCAATACTCTTGCCTTACAATCATCCATTTGTGCATGCAGCGCATCCAGTGTCATTACTAATGAAGCAAGGACACTAGAAAATGCTAACAAAGGTTCCTCAAAAAATATAAGCAAAAAAAAAAAAAGGAACAAGTGAAAAAGTTCAGATGAAAACAACAGACAGGCCTTTTAGAGATACTGTAAACTGTTCTGCTCCATGCTAAAGGAGATAGCGCATACTGGATGAAAAACAAATGCCAGAAACACGGACTGGTACCAACTGTTAGGCAAGAACGCATTTCATAGTCCACTGATTTTTGACCCATCCTCAGAAAATGAGGGAGACAGGCAGGCTGAGTAAAGACTTCAGGATTCAGAATTTTACTGAATTTTAAAGATCTCCAGGAGACTTCAGAAAAATTCAGGGGGCTTGAAGTTTCCACTTCTAAATAAACTGATGAGATGATTGACAAGAGACAAAAAAATGGTAACAAAAGAGAGGTTCAGAGAACCACTGTGTTATTGAAAAACTGGGGAGTCTGAGGAAAAGTCTTCATAACGTGTTTATTCAGTAGTATATATTTCTGAAGGATTGACTCAAAACACAACAAAGCAAAGCTCTGACTGAAAAACATAGAAGCAATTTTTCTGTGATGTGAATATCTGTTTGGTAGAAATGGACTGAGACAGAAACAGATCATAAGCCTTTGGAAACCTTATTACACAAGTCATTGTGCAAGCACTATCTAGACAACCATGAAATTGTGTTCTTGTATGATGCAAAACATGGTCCTTCAAGGAGTGTCCACTAATCAAGTTCAAGAGCATGAATTCATAATAAATAAATCAATGACTTACATGAAGAGGAGTGTGAAGTAAATATTAGTTGCATGCTAACTTTGGCTCTAAAAATCTGGCAGGTTCAAACAAGGTAACACAAAGCAGCCCAACTGTACAATAGCATAAAGAAAATGTTATTTTATGATTGGCGAAGATAAAGAACCATGTCACCTCCGTACAGGATGTGGGACTCTGTAAACTGGAACTGCTGCATACAGTCGGATTTCCTAGAAAGGACAGAATGCCATGGTCCCATACAACAGGAGGTTGGCAAAAGTTAAGCTAATCCACAATACCCATCCAAGTACAGAAAAGGGTCCTGGCACAAGCTCTCTGAAATCCAAAATCAATACAGGAAACGAAGCACAAGTGACCATCAATCCCTCCTCCATTTTTGTAGATGAAAAGTGCCTTTGGATCAATGGTGACAATCACCTTTTTTTTTTTTTTTTTTTTTTTAATCAGCAGACAGCTATAAATTCCTCCTGCCTTTTCTCCCCATGTTCCCATATTCCTCCTCCACCTCAACCTGAGTATATGACATAGTGTAAACAAATAAGAAAGGAACATACTTCTAGCACTTTTGTCATCTGTTCCAGGAGTCTCTACTTTCAAGTTTAACAACTGGACTAGTTTGCAGTTTTTTAGACTGGTCAATATTCTGTTATTTGCATCAGAGTGCATGTTTGGACTGTGGATTGAGGGTTGATTTTTTGTCCTTCTAACCACAAAGATGCAACTGTAACCAATTAAGAGAGTGGTTTTTGACTCAAATCTTCTGATAACCTTTCAATGCATGATGCGTGATGGTGCCACGAGTCTAGGGCCAAGGAATAAAGATGAGGAAATTCTGAGTCTCGCACTTTTTAATAATCAAAGGTGCAACACTTTGATGTGACCTATCCTGTACGACACATCACCTTTCCAATTCCTGTTCATCACATGCATGTCTGTTTGCTTGCTTGTATGGATTCCGTACTGCAATACAGAGATTTGCAAGACAAATTTCCATGTATGATAATGGAATTGTGCCATTCTCAGTCTGCTGCACACAGACCCAACTCCCAAAGTTCACGGTGTTTGGTTTTAACATGAAAGCCAACATAAGACTCTACCAAAACCAAAGTCCAATCCACAGTCCTTTTCCCAGAGTCACCTAAAGCACAAACACAAATACAAACATAGTAGAGCAAAACTCACTACCAATCTGTTAAGACAGCGATAGTGTAAGTGGACTGATTAAATTCTCTTGGAAACAAGCAGAAATAATAAGAAAAAAAATCATGCATATAAAAGAAAATAGAAGAAAAGGAAGACGTTCTTGAATAACTCATCACTGTTTTAAATTCTTGTCCTTCCAAAAACATTATCCAAGTTCCCACTGATTCCAACAGGTGCGTAAGCTGGCCAATCCTGACTTGCCTTTGAAAAATCTTACCCAAATTTGGTGACAAAACACGTGGTTCAAACCAGCATCTCTGATCAGCAACAAGAATACATGGGCCATTTCAGCTGCTGCACTGCAAAACTGAGAGAGAAAACTTACCAGCATGAGCCTTGAGTATATGGGTTTTCAGGCGGCTATTATACGAGGACTTGAATGGGCACAGTTTGCAACGGAAAGGCTTATGGTGTCCATGATGGGTCTGCATATGACGATCCAGACTTGAAAAGAGAAAGACAGAAAAGGGAAACACAAAATAATAAATCATTTCAACTATTCCTTCAGATCCAAAGCAAAACACTTCACAGCAATAATAAAATAAGAGGCAGGCCAGGCTCAACTATCCTTTCTCATACTCTCTCTTAAAACTCAATAGGTCTGCTTAAAGAATAAAGTAGAATCTAATCTGAGGAAAAGGAACAGAGCTGACACGAATTCTCTTATCCAGAAAGCAAGCCACTTAAATAAACTTATAGGGCAAGTTTAGTATAAATTACATTATACCCAATCCAGACTTAAAGGACCAGTTGAAGAAACAAGAAACAGAGAAGAACAGTAAAATTATCATTACAGAATTTTTCTGCTGGCAAACATTTTTGTGAAAATATGCCCCCTTTTGTCCTGTTGATGAAGGGGCCCGGGGGGTGGGGGTAGTATTTTTGACCAGCTTTACTGAGGAAGCCGCCTTTTCGTTACAGCAGCAAAAGCAGATTAGAGATCCTGCTCCGGGGAGGGTGCCAGCAGGCTGCAGTTGATGAGTTCCAGGATTAAAAGGCAGCAGAGTTTCAGAAGTAACAGTGTGGGAGATTCTGCATGAAGCTGAACAAGAGAAGAAGGGGTGGCAAAGACCAGCCTCTACTTTCTTCAGAGAAACTGGAAGCTACCGACAGCCTGAATACTGGGGGGTGATCAGAATCTGCTCTCTCTCCACAGTTTCTCGTAACAGCTCAGTTAAGTTTAGAAGGGAAAAAAGGATGTTTTCCACATTTTCTAACAGAAGATCAAATTCATTCTATCTGAGTGAGTCCTGCAGAGCTCTGCAGTTCCTACACTGTGGCTGACAGCCATGAATTCACAGTTTCCAGGTGGCAGGCAGGTAGTCAGCTCGAGTTGTAAACATTTCCAGTACAGCCTCTCTACAACACATTCATGCTTTGTGATCTAGTCTTAGTTTGAGTCATCTTATGCATGGTGATGGAACAACAACAGGGCAGATACAGCACACTGGAGGAGTGGCAATTTGCCAAAACTACCCCCCAGCTGCCACCTTAATTCTAGATGTATTTCAGGCGTATTTCCTTTTATTTTTCCTAAATTGTCCTGTTCTTTTTTTACTGAATACCAACACGTAGATCAAGTGGCAGTTGTTCCAGCCCTCTTACACTACACAAGATTGTCACGGGATCTTTAGTCCCACACTGACAAGAGTTTGAGCCAGAAAATCCCTGTTTACGAGACCTAACACTGAAGTCTGTGTATTCAAAGATCTGATGACAGCAAAAAAATAAAAAATGAACTTATGTCTCCTCTCAGGACCACTTCATACAAACAGAATTTAATAGAAATCTGGGATGGAGTTTGTGGCAAGATAAAATGTACAGCTTTTCCAGAGAAATGGGAAAAAAGTCTCCTAAATGAGTAAGACATCGAACACTTGCAGTGAATACTTCATAGAACAAAACTCGTTTTAATTAGCTGACAGGGAATGAGTTTACTTAACAATTAAAGCAGACTGCCAAAGATGTATATAATACATATCAAGCTATTCTAAATATATACCTTACGGTATTTTACACGGTAATAATTAAAACTATATTCACAACCACATATGTTGCCAGCAAAATTCTTCCAAAGGCAGGTTTTTCAGTTTTGGTCAGATTTGGAGAACAGTGGGCTATTTAAACATTTGTTTTGGTTTCTTTCACAGACTTTATCTCCCAAGAGAGTAACTGCATCAAAACCAAAAATAAAAGATGAAGCAGACAACTTCAACAACAGTGACAACACCTGTTATCAAATTAGGTGATACCTGTGGAGTTCTCCCCTGCCATCCCCCACTTTCTGACTTACCTGTCCTTCTACTTGTAGGACACGACTTTATTCAATTCCTAGGTCGGAAACAGAGTGACTAGAGACCAAACTCAACACAAGTCTGACTTTGGAAGCAAACTAGTTTACTAGGCAAATAGCAGGTTCTGTAAGCTATGTGAGGTAGGGTCACCCCCCACTGTCAGCCTTGCCAAAGCAGGGTGGGATACACCCAGTAGTACCCAGCCTTCCCCCAGTCCCTTTCTTACTGTTCGCTCCTCAATCCCATGGACCTTTTCAACACGACAGACCAAAGTGTGGCATCAATTTGCAATGCTGTGACACTAGCAGAAATCTTGTTTTTTAACATAAGGCATTAAAAAATGCTTTTTATCATACTTTCTCTCCCACAGGCATTTGATTGCAAAACAGTGACATCTTCACCAAATTTAAGCGTGCTACTGACAGTGCTATACATGCCTACGTCAAAGGAGCACCTGGATCTCTCTTCTTTTGTTAAAACAGTAAATAAGCAGCTCTCTCCCCAGAAATTAGAGAAAACATGTACCTGTGAGTCAGTCCAAGATGCCAGTGGGAAATCTGCCACAAACCCCATTTTTGGGGGGCATACCATATATATGTGATTACAATTAAAATAATTTTTAAGCTACCCAGCTTAAGGCAAAGTCAACCTTAGGGAAACAAATCATAAGAAACATGACTATTAATGATGACTACGTGTTTTTCACATGCTACATCAGACAAGGAAACAGGCTGAGGGAGTCACTACTATAGCACACTGGTGTGAACTTGAAATATTTGTAAACTGAAATTGCATACCATAATTAAGAAAAGAAAAAAAATCTAATTTTAAGGTAAGTTTATGACAGTTATTTGACACTGGAAATGAAAACTCAATCAAAGAGCTGTAGTAATTATAAACAAGGTAGTTATATGCAGCAGAAGTTCCTTATATTTGAAAGATTAACAAGGAAAATACTTTTCTCTCCTCTTCTTGGCTTGTTAAGTCTCATGCATTTGACAAGGTTGCATAAGTGGTGGGCTTCACTGTTTGCCTACTGAAAGAAGTCTTATTCTTTTGTTTGCACGCTTTTCCCCTACACGTAAAACAAAAAAGGGCTTAAATAAATTCAAGACGATATAAAGATGCAACCTTTTATAAATAGCCACTCACAATGGCCAAAGATTTTGCAGCATGGAAAGTACCTAAATGCTGAGGAAAGTGTTGCTCAAGATCAAGTTGAGTGCACTCTTCTTCAATGTCAACCTACAAAACAGTAGTGCTAGTTTGTGCTTCTTTTGAAAACAAAAATAAAAGCCACAACTTACTTGTGCCTGAAAGCAGAGACAAAGGAGCAATACTGGCAGCTGTACTTGTCTTCCCGGGTAAACATGGCCAGAGCCAAGTGACTCCTCTCGTGAGATCGCAGACCCTGCATAGACATCAAAACCCGGTCACACTGGCTGCAGTGGTAGCCCCCAGGCCTGGTTTCATCTTCCAAGGATGCTCCAGATTCAGCTTCTGTAAATTCCACAATGCCAGGGTCTTTGGCTCCCTCACAACCCTCCATCAAAGTTGTGTTTGAAGAATCTTCAGCTTCCTGCTAAAAAACACATACCCCCCCAAAGCCATCAATTCTCTCTCCCTTCTGCCCCTCAGTCTTTCCCGTGTGTTCATTATAATGCCTAGGTTTCCCACTGTGTTATTTTTCTAAATATATCCCTACATAAACTCCACATCAATGGCTTTCTGAAAAAAGGGCCTACTCTTGGGAGGGGAAAACGTAATCATATCTGTTATATAGATACATGCATATGTAAAAAAAAAAAATCTCACTCCTTGATCAAATTTGTGTCAGATAATGCAAAAAGACATGAAACCAGATCAACTATCTTTCAATAGTCTTGATATGAATCTTCTAAACTTAATCAGATAAACATTAGTAAGGTATAGAGCAAGTTCATTTTAGTTTATTTTGCTCTAGCTTACAGTGTAGGTACTCTGCTGACTAATACAGTAGTCTAGTCTAGAGTAGACTTTGTCCATCAGTGTCAAATTCACAGGAAAGAAGCTGGTACTCTAAGACACTAGAATCCTCTTTAAAAATAAAAAGCAAACAGAAAAAGTCTTTTTTTTATTCCCTTTCCTAACTTTCCTTTCCCTTTTCTAACGAGAGCATGCATTTTTGCAGCAGCTTTAATAACCTGTAAGAGTATTTCCAACCCGTTCTTTCGGCCATGGATTTCAGCTTTTGTTCCCTGCTGCAAAACTTCTATTTACTCAAAAGAAAGCATTGACCCTACATAAACTTCACTTGAGAAGCAATGAGAAGTGGAAATGGTCTGTTAGGAGGGAAGCATCTGAATCTGTCAGTAGTACCAGGTAAGGTAAAGGAAGGTCAGTGGTATGGCAACGAAAGCTCTCTCAGGTAGCATGAGTTAGGCTACGAAGGACTTCGCTTCCTCACAACAAGCAGATGATGTCACGAAAGAAGCACCCTTAGTCAGGTAGCAGGAGTCTTTGCCACGAGCTCACTGCAGCACCAGGAGGAATACACAGCTAGTTCCCACAGCCTTGTTGCACTTTCGCTACCCCTGCTGATATCGTGGAAATTGGGCTGTGGAGCATGGCCTATCCTTGGAGATGTCCTAGAAGGCATCCCCTTTCACAGGGAGAAAGGAACAACACATTTACACCTAATCACCTGAATGGGACCACTGGCTCAGCTGGTCATTGAACGTTTTGTTTGAAGCCAGTGTGCAAATTTCATGTGGAAAGGTGTACCACAAGCAACTTCGCACATTTGCATGTGCACACTTCCTCTTCTTAAAAAAAAAAAAAAAAAGAAAAAAGAAAACAAGCAGCTCTTTTAGCGTTTAACTAAGCAGAAAAGTAGCCCAGAATAGCTGAGAGAAAGCCTCCTGCTCATAAACCAAGTCTTTCGGTCATCAACGACATCAACTCCTTTGTGGCTGAGAAGAAAGGAGAATTAAATAGTCTTCGTGCCCCTGGATCAAGAATGGAAAAAAGTTAAAACATCTTAAAATAAACAAAATGCACTTCAGAAACTTAGTGTTAGATTAAAACATCATGCTGAATTGGAATACCCAGTTCAAAACTTCACAAGAGCCCTCCATAGGTTTTCAACGTGTCCTTTATTTTAAACAATGCAAGAAGTTGCAGTCACCTTCAGTCACCTTCTTAAAATTCTTACCTTTACTGTAGCTGACACAGAAGAGACATTCCCATACTGGACATGCTTGCGGAGGTGATTACAGATGGCTCGAAGTGTTGGATGGACTTCCACGCAAAATTTGCATTTGTAGCCAACCACTTTCCTCTCCTTAAGTTTTGAAATATCTTCCAAGTGTCCAAAAGCCTGTTTGAGTACACAAGCATAAGCCACTGAAGTATGCTTTGTTGTCTCATTTTTAGGAACACAGACCAGATTTTACACCTGAAGAGAAACTACGCTTGATGTACATGTCCTGTTTTGCAGAACTGCAAGGCTGATTTTTGTTGATGTCTGTTAATGCCTCCAGAATAAGTGGACAAGACATCTGTGCAGGAGAAACCTTCAGTTTCTGCATAACAGTGGTCCTCTAGAAGACCATTCAGTTTGGCCTGAAACTGTGCTCTTCCACGACACCACGACTTCTCCAACAGCTGTGCGGAGCTTTTCCACAGCAAGTCTGTTTCAAACTGAAGCAGAAGGAAGGGGGTAACCGGGCAAGAAAAGGTGCCAAATTTGGTCTTCTGCTTATGAGGCACTTTCCCAAAGCTTCAGTCACCAGATAGATTCAGGTCATGTTAATATTGAGCGCTTAATCAGAGAAAGTACTGAGAGAGAGATAAGGTTGAGAAGGAAACTGTTGTGTTATTCAGAGGTACACTGAAGAGGGGGATGGGACATTTTGTAAAGAATATGCAACAAAGTACATGACAGCCTTGCCACAAAAGAACAAGTAACTGTCAGATACAGATGGCCTTCCAGAAGGGTGGGAGGAAGGAAAGAAGACAAAGAAAATACTGAAGGAAGCAGTAGGAAGGAGCAGGGCTTCCTACAGAACCTAGGGAGATGTGGAGGATGGATGAGGAAATTAAAGCAGAATGTGTCATTGGCTTATGGAGCTCACTGGCATGCTGAGCCATTCATTAGCCTGTGGTCATTTGGCTGTCAAAAAGAACATGCAAGTGGGCATTAGTGGCCTCCCTGGCAGGGAGCGGGGAGCAGGGAAAGAGACCAGACACACAAATCCTTACCCTCTCTTGTTTGAAATCTGCAAAAGCACCATCTGCATATTTCTGCTTGCTCAAAAGCTGCTTCCTCCTTTCCTGACGTTTGGCACGCTTCTGGAATTCCTCGTTGTGACCATTCAAGTGTGCGGTCAGCTCTGCCGTGCTATGCAATTTTGTATCACAGTGCTTGCACTGGTAGACAGGGTTCTGAGAGCGGGTGCCGCTTCCCAATATGGTAAAGTCCCTCTTCAAATCCTTGCTGTGGTGGTCGGTGTAATGCATGCACAGCAGCTCTGCTGTGCTAAAGGACAGCTTGAAACATTTTACACACCTGAAGGGAAGCCACTCAATTTCCTGAGCCTCAGTCTCCACCTCAGGCTTTTCAAAGTCATTCCTCTCCTCAGCTGGAGTTGGCTTTTCATGCTCATCAGCATACACGGCAGTGAAGTAACCCCCAAGCTTGCTCGCATGCTGCTTCTTAGGGAAGACACCAGGGTGACGCTTCATGTAGTGGGACACAATACCCTTTTTGCTGAAGGACTGGAAGGAACAAAGCGAGCATTTCTTCTTCTCTACAGCCCTCCTCAGCTCCTCACTTAACTGAGGAGTGTCATCCTTAGGAGGAGATGGAATGATCACTTTATTGGGTTTGTCGCTTACCGTCCTGGAGGCTGCTAAGCAGTGAGTGTAGTAAGCATCGATGTCATGTCTTTTCTGGTAGTGTGCCGCAAGCCCTTTGCGGATAGGGTTGGTGTACGAACACAAAGCACATTTGAAGAGGTTGTTCTTGCCCTCTGGCTGTGCCCGGACGTTGTTATGTTTGATGCGGTAGTGCCTAGCTATCCCCTTCCGGGTGGAACAGAAGTATTTGCAGAGCTGACACCGGAAAACTGTGTGAGACACTAAATGAGAACTGGAGAAATGAGGTGCTGGCACAGGGACTTCTCCAACATCCTCAGCAGCAATTTCTGGGGAGGCCTTGATTTCAGTCACCATGTCTGGCTCCACTGAGGCAGACACCTTTGGTGGTGACTGGGCAAAAACATCAAATTCAGGTTGATTGTGGTATTTCTCATAGTGAATTTTCAGCTTCTCAAGTGTTCCATGGGTGTAAGGGCAGAGTTTGCACCGATAAGCACCATAGCCTTGCTTGAAAATCCTACTTGTTTCTTCCACGTCATTCTGCGCAATATCATTTGACTGCTCCACGTCATGCACAAAGTCTTCAGCAGTGACCTTTATTGATGGGTGCCGTTTCTGGTAGTGTGTGAGAACGCCATGAATACGTGTATTAATGTATGGGCAATGTCTGCATTTATATACAGCCCCTGGGTTAATGTCTATATCCTGAGCAAAGTCTGCAGCTTTCACTTTCATGCCAGGATGCTTTTTGCCATAATGTGTCAGGAGGCCATGCAAGTTGTTGTACTCAGACTGGCAAACTGTACACTGATATGGAGTGGAGGAGATGGCAGGGTTTGCAGAAGCCAGCTGGACAGTTTTTTCCTGGGAAAGGCTGGGATCCTCTGCACATTCTGCATCCTGATCCATCTGTGATGTTGTTATCTGGTTTTCAGAATCCATCCTGGCCCCAGCTTCATCAGGCTGCGGGATGGATTTCTCAGCAGCATCTTTCTCCTTAATGATATCTAACAACACCGATTCATCTCCATTCATGGCCCAAGGGTGAAATGCTTGGTAGTGATTAGTAATATCCCAAATGGAAGATGCTTCAAAAATGCAGTCTCTGCATTTATACGTCTTTATCTCTGTTGGCATCACCAGGGCAGGAGGGGAAGGATCGGGACCTGCCCAGAGTTTAGTTGCCATATACGTATAGTCAACATAATGCTCGGGATGTCTCCTTTGGTAATGCACAAGCAAACCACTTGGCTCTGTGTGTGAATAAATGCACCATTCACAGTGATAACCAGCTTCTATCAAGCCATCCAAAAATGCCCATCTCAGAATGGATGTGACCGTGGCCTTCAGATTCGGGTGGTCTTTCTTAATATGCTTCCTCAACGCATAGAAGTAAGGTGATGTGTAGCTACACTGCCTGCATTTGAGGGCTCTCAGCTTTGACTTGTCCCGTTCGGTGCTAGAGGTGTGAGCAGGCACGCTGCCAGTTGATTTCTTCTGGCTGCGATCACAAAGGCTTCTAATGGTGGCTGTATGCTGCCTAATCACATCTGCGTTAGCTTTGAAGTCACGATGCTTCTTTTGATAATGAATGAGCACGCCTTTCACGGTCCGATTTCCATAATCACAGTGTTGGCAGAAGAACATTTCATTCTCAGGAGGATTCACAGAAGTCTCAGATCCACCCCGGCTCAACTGCTGCATTGACACTGGTGGCCTCTGAATACCAGGTGGCAACTCACCAGCCCTCATCATCGCTGCAGTGGGGGGTGCCTGTCTGATATATTTGGCAGTGACCTTTATCTCTGGGTGCCTTTTCTGGTAGTGGACAAGCACTCCCACAACTGAGCGGTTGCTGTATGAACAGTGTTTGCAATAGTAGAGTTCAGTAGCGAGATCTGGGGGTGGTGGTGGGGGAGGTGGAGGTTGAGAAGCCAAGTTGGACAATTTTGGGGAGACAGGCGTCCCCAACTCAAAAGACATCTGAGCCAGGGCAGAGCCCCTGTCAACAGAGACTACACGCATGGTCTTCTGAATTCTGAAATATGACGCTTTTTCTTCAGGGTGCTTTTTCTGGTAATGCACCAGAACTGAATGCATGTTAGGGCTTGCAAATGAACACACGTCACAGTCGTAAACAACCACAGTATTGACTGAAGGGTCCTTCTGATTTTCACATTCAGGACTAAAACTCTTGGTGGCACTTTTGTTAAAACCAGCTGGCACACCAGCCCCACGAGCCACGGGGGTGGACGTTGCCATAGTTTTTGGAGCAGAATTCAAGATTTCTCTCAATGTCTGAGACTCTGTGTTCAGCCCTTCTTGCTGCTCAACAACGTAGCTTGAAAATATCATTGCATTGTTAATTTTCACTGTGGGATGCATTCTTTGGTAATGTGGCATCAGGCTTCTAACATTCGGGCTTGTATAAGAGCAGAAGCGGCAGCGGTAGATCAGATCAGAATGATCAAAGTTCAGTACATTCATAGCTTCAGGATGATGCTCTCCATAATGCTGCTGCAGGTCTTCAAAATTTGTGTAGTCAATGTAGCACTCAAGACACCGGTATACTGCGCTGTGATCATTGGGATCCAGGATATACCTAAAGCTGAATTTAATATAGGGATGCATTCGCTGGTAGTGGGTGCTAACACTCCTGGCAGATTTGTTGCTGAAATCACAGTGTTTACAATAGTAAAGCCTGCCAGAGTCATTAAACTCTGAACTCTCATTGTTCTGATCAGTACCATACATGTTGGACTGGCTCCCCAGAACAGAGGCATTAGGGCTCTGATGGTCCTTCATGCTGACAGAAGAATAATAGTCTTCCTCATCTTCAGATAAAGTGAGCTCAATCTCTGCTCCATTGGTGGAATTGTAGTCATGCTGCATGCTTCTAAAGTTTGTCTCCTTCTGGGAATCATTAGTCTCTCTGCCCCACATTTGCTGGGGTGCGTAAGAACTGGAAACCTCTATCATTGGTTCTGTTTGCTCTTCTTCTCTGTCTAACTCCACTTCTATCTCCACTTCATTGTCCTCCTCCTCTTCCTCATCATCCTCTACGTTAATCACAGCATCTTCTTGCTGTTTGTTTTGGTTGATTTTGCTCTGCAGGTTGCTCGCTATTTCATCAATTCTAGTTCTTTTTTTCACTGGAGAGAGATCTAAAGGGAAGTCATTTGACACCTTCCGAGGGGCTTTTGCAACAAAGTTATTTTTAGATGAGAGCCCAAGGATGGAGGTCTGGCTCTTCTTCACTGTGCTGGCAGAGGGGTGAGCATCTGCCTCGCTCTCTTGTGGGGCGTTCGATGGCGGTCCATCATATTTTGGCAAGTTGTCACAGAACGAATGCTTGTGCTGCTGATGAACTCTGAGGCCTTTCAAAGTTGTGGTGGAATAGTTGCACATTGTGCATTTGTATGGATGCTGTGAATGGGGCTGGGGTGACTGCTGTTGTTGCTGTTGCTGCTGCGGCTGCACCGGTTCCATCATCCCAGCTGACTTCCTGCCATTTATATTTCCACTCTCATAAGACACTGTGCTGTCGTTCAAAGAAGAGGCGATGCTTTCAGTCTGAGAGTTCATAGTGTCCCAGTCTGATGTTGTTCCTGTGTGACACTGCTTGTGGGCACCAAGCTTTAACGAACTCTTGCAGGTGAAAGGGCATTCATCACACTTGTACACAGCTGTCTTCCCAGACAGGTGGATGTTCTCAATGTGACGGGAAATGCTTCGGCGGTGCATCGTCAGGAAAGGGCAAAAAGGACACTGGAACCTGTTCATATACCTTCTAAAGGGAATCCCCTTTGTTTCCAATAGTTTATTGCCATCAGATCCCATCAGCTGCTCTGCAGACATTCCTGAGGTCTGGTGATCCATGGAGTTCAAGCCATTCTCGCTGTCCATTTCATTTAGCTCTTCATCTGAGCTGGAGTCATTCAGCATACTGCTTGTTTCCAGGTCAGCAGAAGAATTCGTCATATCAGCAATTCCATAGCGGGATCTGTCAGATAAATTAACCATGCCCGAGTTGTGAGGTGACTTAGGCTTCATTTGAGGGTAAGACACAGAAGAAAACTTGGAAGTTGTAGAAGAGTTGGGCCTGATAAGGGAATTGCCCATAGAGCTCCTGAAGTTTGAGACATTAGCATTCGACATCTCACGTCCTGTTGTATTCATGGAGATATAATTAGAGTTTGGAGAGGCATTCTGGGCACTCTTACTCTGTACATCAGGTGCACTGGTTCCATCTTGTTGCTGCCTCAGGCTTGACAGTATTTTTACCATGCTGCGGTGCTTCTTCATCATGTGGTCACACCAGCGCTCCCTTCGAGGTGTCTGGTAGCTGCACCATTCACAGCAAAAGTTGCCCCTAGACTTTGTCAGGGGCTTGACCATGGATTCCAAAATGCTCCGCTCCACCACCTCTGCAGGCAGCTCCTTGCAGGGTTCCTGCACTGGCACAGAAGCAGACGTTGATTCAGACATAGCAGCGGCAGCAGCAGGAGGAGTTGAACTCTCTTTCAGGTTGTTTTTGTGATACATTTTCTGGTGCTTAATAATCCTTGCACGCCTGGGTGACTTGTAGGTGCAGAACTGGCAACTGAAAACTTTGCCGAAACCTTCATGCATCATGATGTTGTAATTTAGGGAACTAGCAGTTGGTGGCCCCACTGAGCTCCCCCCAGCCTGTGCTCCATGAACCTTGCGTGTGTGCTCTATGAGGAGGTTTTTGGAACGGAAGTAACGCACACAGAACTTGCACTGGAAAAACTTGTTGGTTGGTTTAGGATTTGGAGCCATGTGCTGACCATAGAAAGTCTGGCTCTGGCTATAGTAACTTCCAGTCCCCATCTGACTTGTTGCATTTTGCCCTAAAATGAGAATTAAGGTGTATATGTAAATAAATAAAATCAAATAAAGAGGCTTTTTCTCCACCCACCCTGTATGCATAAGAATGCAACCACATCCTGAACAGATAATCACACCAGGATTCCCTCACTTACTTATGGTGAGATCTACATATCTGGCAATGGTCAGAAAAATGACCGTTATGCATAATTTCTACATATATATATGACCGTGGTGTACAGTTTGGAATAGATAATTTCCAAAATAGTCTTCTTGGGGAAAAAAGAAAGCTAGTACACTAATAAAGTTGAAAATTTTGAGGTGGTTCATGGTAGCGAAGAACAACCATGAAAATCTGAAAACCAAAAAGCAATATGAAGAACCATATGAAAAGCAGCTGGGAAATAAAACCATCTTCCATGCTTGCATTTACAGAAAGAGTCATGGTCAGAACCAATATGGCTGAAGCTAGACATCTGCTTTGCTGACATAGCAATAAAGATAATGCGAGTTTTTTAAATCACATTAAAAGTAGAAACTAAAACGCACTGAAATAAGCCACATGTAAAATAGGGGGTTAGAATAGAGATCTTAGAGTTGAGATCAATCTTAGAGTTAAGATTTACCTGCTATTTCATCTGCAATTGTAAATTCATCCTTTACAGAAGAAAATTCAACCTCAGTCTGGTTGCTAGCATTCATGGAACCAGACCTTGGCTGGCCAGGACTTTCCTCAGAGACATCAGTTGGCTGCAGAAAAGCAGTGTGAACATCCTGAATGTGAGCTTTTAGGTCTTCATAAGATGGAGCTCGAAAATCGCAGCCATCACACTGCAGGACCTCCATGGTTCAGGGATGATCTTTTACATTAGAAAATTCTGCAAGATAAACAGGGGAAGGAGAGAAGAAGAAAGAAACATGTTTTACAGCAATGCCATTGTAACAAATCCTGAAAACAGGTAATACTAAGCTTATAATGACTCAGTCATTTCCAGAGATTCCGTAAATACTGTGGCGCAAAACTCAACCTTTGCTTACCATATTAAGAGGCATCAATTCAGATTCATATAAAGTCCTATCTAGGTAGCTCACAAGTTGCTGACTCAACTCTACGAACACTCAACTTTCTGGCAAGTGACTATTGATTCAATAGACTTTGTCCTCTTGGCTTTTCCATTACACAGGATAGGGCTGTTGTTCAGAAGTTTGTCTTGTTGAAAGACCACAACCCATATGCTAGAGAAACAGCACATTACTCCCAGTCATGCACTGAAATTTACAATGAGAAGACAGTGGCTTCTGCCTTTATGAGACCCACTCTAACCTTCCTGGAAGTTGCCAGGTCCTGCCTGATCCACCTCCATAGATCAAATGCCTTCACAGGAAGAAGCTTGCCTTTCTTCTCAACATCCTATCAGTCCTGATGTTGGTGGAAAACCTAGACATAACTGCAAGGTGAGATGCAGCTACTTGAACCCAAGGTAGAATGCTTCGCTCTGCCCGACTTCCACCAAGCTTTGTAAGAGCATCTCCATTCTTTGTTAAAATGTTTACAGTTTCATTTTAGTCTATTCTGGGGACATGGCCTTTGTGTGTTAGCAGTCTCAGGGATGGAGAGGGATGGAGGAAGAAAAGGACAGCAACAGGAATAGGAATACTGAAAAAGTACAATGGAAACAGGAGTTACAAAGACTCAGAGACATCATGACTGCCTTGATTTATCCATAAGCCCTGCATACCTTGAAGTACAAAGCAACATAAGATACGGTAACGTGAAGTATGGTGGTTCAGCTTGTGACCAATTAATCCTGCAACAGACAGTTATATGTTTACGCACTGCCATGAAGGGCAGCAGACACAAAGCACAGGCAAAACAAAAGACTTAGACCCTCCTACCCTGTGTAGTACTTAAGCACAAGAGCAACCTTGGTATGTTAATACATGAATTACTTCTTTAAGCTTCCATGTGCTGTGCTGGGAAAGGATGATAAACTGAGCGTTTCAGAGGTCCAAGACAAAAGGGCAGCCCAAAGCACTGAAAATTCCATGTTTATTGTATGTAGAGTATGAAGCTACTTCCACAGTGAAGAGAAAGCTCCAAAACATCAGGGCACAGAAACAAGAGAGGGTACTGCATCAGGATTTTGTGTGAAAGAATGCTTCTTCTGATAGCCTGCTAAAATAAACTTCCATCAAGTCAAATTCTGGACAGTCTGAGCACAGACGCTCTCCACATATTTACCTACATTACTTTGCAGGCTGCACTGTGTCCTTTCTCTCCCCCCACTCCCTCCCACCACCAATAAAGAAAATGAACGCTGCACCAGCTTCTTTTCAGCTAACAAAGTTACAATAATCGAGATACTCAAGCTTTTATGTGCAAGCACCAGACCAAATTGTGTGGAAGAGGTTGCTATCTGCTCTGGATCAAATTACAGCAGTGAGTGAAGCCCCACCCCACGTCTCCTTTAGCACAGTCCATTAGACCTGAAAACAAATTTTTCCATGGAGCAGACGACTCCTGCATTTAGAGCACTTCACAGAAAAGCAGATCATCCAGTTTTCACTACCCATCCCCCAAGCTTAGTCCTTTCATCTCAGCCAAACAAGCCACAGCTCTGCTGAATGTGTTTATCACACTTTCAAGAGATATGAGCCCCTGCGTCACTGAAGCTTTAAGACTCACTAAGCTGCCCTAGTCCTCTGAGCTTTGGGAGCAGCCATTTTAGCTCAGACAACTCCTGCACTCAGAGCCTCAGAGCTTCTCGCCTGTGCACAACATGGCCTCACTTATCTCAGCTTCATCTCAAGCACACCAGGCTTTTTCTTTTTTTCCCCCTTTTTCTCCTCCTCGGGTGATGCTTGCAAAATCGGCATCCCCAGAACACACCTCCCCTTCTCCTGCATGACTTGCCCCCCAAATCATGTCGCTGCTGTCCCCCCGCACTGCCAAAGCAGCACCTTCTTTCCCTGAGCACATCACCCACAACCATCTCCTAGAGTTGGCTCCCCTGTCCTACGGATGACAAATGGGACGGTTCGTTCCAGAAACACAGCATTACAGCATCAAGACACTGGTCCAAGCTGTCCTACAGGCAGAGGCAACATACAGCTGAGCCTCCCAAGAGGAGGAAGAGGGGGGGAGGCAAGCGGCAGGCCTCCAGCCTGCCCTGTGTCTGGGGACCCCTCCTGCTTGGCGCAGAAGACACACCACCCCACTCCCCTGCCAGATTCCAAAGTCTAATGACCTTTGTTAATCACCAGCCAGCCTGTCTGCATCAGCAAACCGTGCCAGCAGACACACCCTTCACACAAAGGCTGTAGCTATGCCTTTTAAGAGAGGTTCTCTGAAAGCTCCATTGTGTAGAAGAGAGGAAAAACAACACACACACATCTCGCTCTTCCTCCTTCACGCCCCCCCCCCCCCCCCCCCCCCCCCGAAAACTTCAGACCCTTTAGAAACACCACCGCAAAACGCTTTCAGCTCTGTCTCTTTTGGAAACTTCAGGCCAGCTCACAAAATCGAAAACCAGAAGGGAGAGCAAACCTGAGGTTCTGAAAAAAGATAATCCTGGCAGCCTCAAGAGGCAAAAACCACCACCATCCCCATCTGCAGCAGTCATGATACACTGATGCTTGGAGAAGGTATCCTCAAGAATACTGGTTGCTGTCTAGACAATCTTAAACCAACAGTACCCTTCTGCTACAAATTGGAAGGAGGAGTTGAGAGATCGTTAATAGCTGCTGATTACAAAAACTGATGGAGACTTTCTAATCGGTTCCAGCTTGAATCTCAGCAGGGTTTATATCACAAAGGCAGCACCAAGTCACAGAAGAGGTTAATCTTACTGCAGCTATGAGGAACAAACATCAGGTACAGCTGAATGGACTTCAATTTGATATTTTCACCATGCATCACACTGAAAGCAGGATGAAGCATTTTGTAAAGAATTCTGCTCTACCATTTCCACATTTTTCTTTAAAATTCAGGCATTGCACAAAGGCGAAGAAAAACACAAACTACTAGTTTGAGCTCATATATCAAAAGAAACTGAAACACAATGTGTGTCTTTCTTCTTTTTTGTCTGCATGGGATATGAAACAGCGAGAGACCCACCTACCCACCAGCAAAGAGCATTTTCAAGTGCAGATGTTAATACACTTGGACACACACTCCAAGCAAAGGAGACAAAGCAAGATTTGCACATTTGCATGATGACCAGCTAAGGCAATGCATTCTGTAATCCTTTAGATTTTCAAACAGCACAATAAGAAAATTTAGAGGGGAGTGGAGGTGGAGTGAGAGAGGAGTTACCAAATCCACTAACTCAACAGCAGAACAGGAAGTCTGGAAAAAAAACCCAAAACAACCAAACACAACCGCCATGAAATGAATCCATAAATCCCATAAGCCTTCTAACATACTCAAAACCAATCTCTTGAGACCGCATTGTCTGCAGATAATGTGACTTCTAAAATACCCTTACTAATGCGATGCTAACCTCACCAAATAGATTATTAAAATGCCATTGTCTGACTAATTTGCATTTACAACCTCTTCTTAAAATACATGGCTTTAATGCTTAATATGGAGGTATTCTCATTTTCCTTATGAGCAAAAAGCTTCCAAAACATTGGGCAAAGGAGATTCTCAAAGCCACAGTTTTAAAGACCGAAGGTGAAGTCTCAAATTGTCTTCGCCATACTTCTCTACACTCATAAATGCATGAGAACATCAGAGACACAGTTGCATTAGATTTCTAGGTTTTTAAAAATCCAAAACAAAAGATAATTGTGCTTGTTGAACAACAGTCATTACAGAATTTGGCAGCAGCCAAAGTAGTACAAATCATTATGTTTAAGTTTGGTTTTAAAGCTTCAGAATACAAAATTAATTGTGAAGCCCAAGGCACTGACCTCAAAATTGAGCTTCTGTGGTTTGACTACCCATCCGTTATATTTTGAGATGGAGTCAGCAGAGCTTCTAGAAGTTAAGAATATGCACATGCACAACCACAACTGAAAAGGTCAGTCAGACCACACACACTATGTGAACTTCCAGCTCAGTATTAGTAACATCACATGTAAAACAAAGGAATCTCCAGTTCTCCAAGCCTTCCTCCGGTCAGATCATCAGAGGCATCT
The DNA here is from genome assembly GCF_018139145.2 of Gymnogyps californianus. Taxonomy (NCBI): domain Eukaryota; kingdom Metazoa; phylum Chordata; class Aves; order Accipitriformes; family Cathartidae; genus Gymnogyps; species Gymnogyps californianus. Next base: position 32,336,863 of record NC_059500.1, on the reverse strand, counting down.
TCATCCCTACCTCATACATGCAGGTTGCGCACACAGCTTTCATTTTACTCTGTGCCAAGGTGGAGCTGAAAGAAATTTCTTCACCGAAAGGGTTATCAAGCATTGGAACAGGCTGCCCAGGGATGTGATTGAGTCACCATCCCTGGAGGTATTTAAAAGATGTGTAGACCTGGCACTTAGGGACATGGTTTAGTGGTGGACCTGGCAGTGTTAGGTTTACGGTTGGACTCGATGATCTTAAAGGTCTTTTCCAACCTAAATGATTCTATGATTCTACAATTCTATGATGTTACACACCCCATCACACAGGCAGAAACACTGCCAAACCCCTTTCAACTGGACGAAGTTCCCCTGGAGATGCAGTGTGTGTCAGGGCCCTGAGGGCACCCACAGGCCTCGCTCTTCCTGAACAGCCCTCCTGGGGCTCCCCCATGGCCCAGGACCCCTTTTCACCCCCTGGTGCCATCAGCCTCCATCCCAGCAATGCTGCCCTGCCCTGGGCCCTGCCGAGCCAGGCCCACCTGCAGGCCCACGGCCCATCCCCAGGGAGGTTCCCAGTGCCTGGGGCTGAGGCTGCCCCTCAGCCTGCCCTGCTCCCTGCTGGGGCAGTGGGACAGGTCCAGGCTGCCAGGCCCTGACCTGCCTCTGCATGTGGAGCCCCGGTGGCTCCCACACAGCACGTTGGACCAAAGCAGATTGGCATGAACAAAATGGCTTAGCAGAGACTGGCATCACGCACTAGAGTCATCTTCCTTCAGAATACGCAGGCAGTGTTGGTCTAATCTCCCTGCTGCCTTTTTCGTGCTGTTGGAGATCAACCTACCAGAAATAAACTACGAAACACTACGGCAATGCAATTCACAAGCAACTAATTACAGACATGACAAGTTTTCAAAATTCCCATAAGTAACACTGCAGACATTTTTCCCTGCCAGAGAAGCCTGGGTTTTACGAGCCACTAGTGCCTACAGCTGTGGTGAGAACCTTCCAGCCATGCCACATGGGCTCCTGGCCAGGTTCAGTTCATGTATGACAGAACTGCTTCTCTGATGTCCTTGGGTTTGGGGTTGTTTTGCCCTTTTTTTTTTTCTTAAACACTTTTTATAACACAGGATCACAACAGGGAAAATGAGAACTAAACAAGTAAAATCACAGAAGCAATGCAAAAATGTATACATTTGAGAAACTGGAAACCTGAAGGCTATTCTAACTGGAGGAAGCCAGCCTCATCTTTCATTATGAAAAAAACACATAATTAATGAGGAATTCAAAGAATAAATTCAACTGTCAACTACAGTCAGGCAAACCTACTCAACTCATGGGTCTTTTTCAATGACCAAATTCCAGTCAAGCTACTGAGATTCTTGGTCCTCTGAGGGTTGTCTTTGGAGTTACTCCTCCAAGCTGGTATCAAAATAAACTATATTGAAATACTATTTCTTTTTTCACTTTTTTTAAAATTTGATAGAACTGGATTTTGATAGAACTCCATAGGTTGGGTTGCAACTGTCCACTCCAATGTAGTTACTTTGTGGTTTGTATTTTCGTGTAAAGGACTTATGGTAAAATTTTATCACCAGTTACAGCTTTTATTATCAAGATCTCCATACTGATGTCCAGTTTTGGGTCATTTATTATGTTTTGAAACTCAACAGTTATACCCATAAGAGAAATACGTTAGCTGATACCTGTGTTCCTGTTGCCTAATTCTTCCAGTAAATATTTCTGTTGACCGACATGGAAATATGTATTACAATATAAGATATTTTCAGGAAAGAACTTCTATTAGAGATGCATTACAACTCACCAGTAAAAACAACTATCTAAACTGAGCAGAGACAGACTCCTTTTTTTCCTAGAATGTACTTATCCAGCCACCTGGAAGACTGACTGAACCTGAAGTGGACTCCAGGTCCGATTCCCCAAAAGGAGGTCTTCCTACTACACATTCTTTGTATGTTATATTTCAAACTTTTCCGAAATCTTCCGGTCACAGAAAACAGGATGACCAACTCTGTTGATCCCTATACAGTTACTATTTACTTAAGTTCCTGAATACACGCATTCATTTAACATACCTGATACCATACTATGCATCACTGTAAAGCTACCACATAGCTTGCAAAATCTTTTACATTTTAAAGGAAATATAAACCACATTACTCTTAAAGCTTCTGGAAGAGAGGCTACACAGTGCTAGCTGCTGCCAGAAGCATAGATGGGTTTTTCAGTTCAAGAAGAGAACAAGGATTCACAGAACCTCTGGTTATTTTTCTTTTGGGGAACTTAATACATGAACACATAAATGACCTGAAATGGGTCCAAATGATGGATACATTGCTATCAGCTCAAATGGTTTTCCAAGACTATGACTTTTCAAAAAATGGAAAAAAAAAAAAAACCAAAACAAACGAACACAAAAAAAAACCCTGAACCAGAAAAGCATCGTTACTGAACATTAATGCATATTAGTCATCTCAGTGTAAGACCCTAGCAGAATAAAGGCACACCACAGATTTTACAAGGAGGTATGAAAGACAGGAGAATCACAGATAAGCTTCTGTGAGGTATCTTGAGGAAAAGACTGCAGTCCCCAGCCTCAAGCAGACACAGCAAACTGATAGTTGTCTCACTGCGGAAAACACAAACTTCCCTAGCAAAGAAGACAAAAATCCAAGAAGGAATACTTGATCTTACACCCATGTGTTACTTGCAAGGAAATAAAATCAACAAAGACAATTCAGATATAAGTAACCAAACTACAAAGAACATCAGGCTGGGGCTTTACTGATTCAAGCTACATAAATGCTGATCACTCCTTTTCCATTTCTCACAAATAATGTCTCTTCTCCTTTTCTCTTTGGGCTCCTGGAGTCTACATATGCAATTGTTCTTTTTTAGAAAATACATGAAGAGGCCATCTAAATGCCTGAAGGATACTTTCAAACTTCAAACTTTTAAAATAAAAGCAGATTGCAAATAAAATGCCACAACTTAATTACAAGACAAATTGAGAGTGTCACACACAGGATGATTCTGACATTTTTTTGTCTTTCCTTCCTGAAGGTTAGCTGTGAGGCATTACATGGTACAGAGCATGGGCAACTGAATCTTAGGATGAAGAACTTCACCTATGAGAAGGCTCTCAAATATTAAATGCTTTTGCTCCAAGCAAGACTAGGATGGGTTTTTCTGATCTTCTGAATTACTTTCATGGCAAGTTATTAATCCGTATGGAAATTAAAAAGACTCTAAATATATGTGAGAATCTGAACAACTAAATGGTCGGAGTAGGACTTTTTCCCTTATTAAGTATAGCAGGTACTTAGTTCACTGCACAAAGTAGTTGTGGAGTTGCAAATACAGACACACAGGCAGTTTTGTCAAGTTTTCCTGTGGTTCACTAGAGTCAACAAACAGAATACTGCTTTGGCCATGTGTTACAAGAAGATGCAACAACAGTTTTACTCCGAAGGGGGGAGTTTTGATCAGATAGGCTCCTTTTTTTTACAGAATAAACTTAGTTTCCTTTCCTACCAGAAGGTGAAGAAGAGGAAGAAACTTGTTTCTTTCCGAGTCAAAACCTTTAAAGAAAGTATCTGTTTAAATGATTCCAGGATTTAAGAGGAAGATGGAACAGCATAGGGCAAAAGTCCAGAGTAGAAATGTGGTCTGCCACTTGGTTCCCATGCTAAATGCTCACAGGAAACAAGCCAAGTCATCCGCCTCACTGAGACAACCCAATCTCTCAACGCCCTTCTGCATAGACATACATGTTCAAGAGGCAAGTGGGCTGGCCCAACCTAGGAAAACAGATACCAGAGCCAAGCAGCTTGGCTTTTGTACCCTGCTCCTTAGTGCTCCCATATGGCATAATGCAACTGAAAGCAGAGGGTCTGGGGTTTCTAATTTCCAGCCAAGAGTGTATTGTTAATTACCTCAAGAAATCCAGTTCCTGTGAGTTAAGAGAAGTGCACTCCCCCGTGTACATGGAGTTGGGAGAGGAAGATGTCAGTAGGTGGTGCTGAAGAACACAGCAGCACTCTGCCTGGGTACTCCAGAAACAACCTAATTCCTTCTCATGCATTGCAAATAACATCTTCTAGGAGCTCTTTACACAAAGGATGCATTACCAGCCTCACCCTGGAAGGAGCAGGGGGAGGAGCAGGCTCCTCAGCCTGACATAACCCCAGCAAAGATCTCTTTCTTGCCAAGAAAAGTCAGAGCTGTTATAAAGGGGGTCCTGCCAGTAGCAAATCAAATATGACAAACTCAACCACATACCCTGCTAGACCATGAACTGAAGTGGGAAAGAGCAAAGCTGTGACTGAAGACAGAAGAGATTATCTCCTGATGGCCATCTGCCCTTAAATGAACCCTAAAACAGACTTGCGCACTCTGTAGTGCCTTTAAAAGTAATCTTGCCATTCACCTCGAACTACATGCTCCATTCCATCGTCACTTACAGTGCTGTAGCTGGTGAGTTGCAAGCATGCTTTAGAGAGGACCAATGTTAGTTTGCAAGGAGCACAGTGATTTTACAGAGGCTAAATACAGCTTATCAACTGGTGACAGAGGTAAACCATGGGAACACATGAACTGCTGGATTATTTTAGAGGCCACAGAATTTTAATCTTAGAGGTCTGAGATTAGACCAGCCAACACAGTTGGTTTAAAACACAAGCAGGCACTCTCAGTGTAGCCACAGAGGTGGAAATCAAGTCACTAGCGCTCAGAAACCACAAATGCCAAGGTCAAAGTTCTGCTTTGGGACTGCTACTGAAAAATGTCTTCAAGAAGGCAAAATAAAGAGAGATTGTCACCATCTTGAAAGACAGATGTGAAAAGATGCTTTGCTGGACACATGTTCCTGCTTTAAGTGCAGAGACTGGACCTATGTTGTAGCAGTGGTGACAGAGACTGAACTCGGCTGGTGAGAGGAGTAATCTTTCAGCCAGAAATCATTTCCATAATACAGTGCCCAGTTTGGTAGACGTTAAAGACTCTCTAAGTAAGAGAAATTCACAGGGCAGTCGGGAACCAAAGAAAATGTTGCATGGATCAGATCCAAGCAAGCCAAAGCCCACTGCCTGCCTTTCACCACCAATAAGAGCTCAGCTTAGTAAGGACCCTGGGGATGATGCAGCCCTCTCCCTCAGTCCATCCTGAGATCTTACATGCTCCAGAGGTACTCCTTTAAAGGGTTAACCCCGTGCAGAGAGCATGTGGAGAGGAAGAAAAAGGGCATTCAGAGGAATGGGTTTAACCCTATAAAACCAAAGCACCAGAAGTCATGTTCTGTACCAGCAAACAAAGCTGAGTAGAACAGCACATCACCTCATGCAGGCCCCAAACCCACCTCATGCACGATTCTAATTACAAAGCAGGATCCATGGCTGAAACCCTACTGGAGGACAAGAAAATGCTCATTAACAAAGTCTAAAGATTGTTCTGCTTTCCCAGTCTACTCCTCAGAAACACTCGTTTGTTTCACCAGCTCCGCTGACATCCTAGCTATTTTAACACTGCCTTTGTCTCCAGCTATCCCTCCCCTTCCCCCAAGCTTCCTGCTATATTTGACATTTGCTGGCAGCAAGCAGAAGCCTCCCTGTCAGCCAGTTCATTTCCTCAGGTAATACAAATCCATCACTGACCCATTTATAATGCCAGACAGAATACACAGTTTTATTTGCCCACTGACTCACTCACAGTATGGCAGCCAGCATCTCTGCCCCAGGTAGAATAATATATACTTTTCAAGTATTTGACAGATCTCAGACTAGTGATTACCACTAGGCTGCACGCTTCTCCTTGCCACCCCTCCCAAAAGATCTTTTCCACCTGTGGAAGTGAAGATCCTCGGTCTGTTTGGGATGGTGGCAGCAAGATGCTGGTCCTATCACTGATGGCTGAAAAGTGATAGTGCTTGAAAAGGAGGAACAACAAGTTGCAGCTAACACTTATATTGTCCAAAATACTTTACTTTGTCCCAAATAACTTTAGACATATATACATATAGTCCATTGGATTACATGTTGGGATGCAATATATACACACTGGAATGCAATATCCTGGGTCCAAATGAGAACCTTGCTTCTTTTATTCCCCCTTCAACCTCCATCTGCGCCCACTTGGTCCTTCCAGGAAGCAAGTTTTTGCAGTTGGGCAGTTGGTGTAATATATAAAGCCCAAGTACAAAATATTTAAAATAGCATACTGGCTCAATCATCATCATTTATGTGATACACAGATAGCAGACAGTCTCTAGAAGAAACTAAGTAGAACATCTACAGTGCACTTGGGGGGGGGGCAGGGAAGGAAGGAATTCAGAGTGATCCTAGGATTATGAATCACAATATCTATGAATTGACCAAGTTTAATGGAAGTTCTCCAGCCAGAAATTGTTTGGATCAAAGAAGGATTAAAAACTTTTACATTAAAAACAGGAAAAAGCTGCTATTCCCTGTCTATAAAAGAAACATACTTTGTTACGCAGGTAATAATTACGAACAATCTCCCTCACAAAAAGAAAAAAAAAACAACCTCTTGTTAACCTTATTTCTCGTCTTTCCAGTAATAAACAGTCCTTTCCCCTGACTACTCTGGACATACTCAAATTAAAGAGAAAACTATTATTAAAGCTGTGGTAAGATGTTGAAGCTCCTAATGGAGTTCTTCTGTCCTAGTTTAATCCTTTTTGCTTTAAATAAGCTGTTTGAGGGTCAGCCACTAAGATCCAATTTCTTTTTCTTCCTCCTAAGAAATACCCAAACAGGAAATGGACCATAAAGAAGAAAAAATAACGAAGACTTTCTTTGTAATAAGGCCCATGGCTAAGAGGGGCTGAGATTATAACCAACTGCATCCTTCAAAAGCTACAATCCTTGCAAGTATGTAGACATTACAGAACTATTGCGGCTTTTTTCTCTTCTGCAAGTCCATTACACAACACCTTGTTTTTTTTCTGTTGTTGTAAATGCTTTACATTTAACCATTTAAAACTGAAGAATTTTCAAGCATTTTAAATAACTAGGAAGGTAACAAAATCCAATTTTAGAACAAAATAATCAGTTCCCATTGTCGTAAGATTACTCTCATTTTGAAGAAAGTGGAACCATTCTCGCTTTACCCTAAAGATACAGGGTGAAAGCTGATAAAAGAGAAACTAGGTGCCAAAACTTTATCCCAGAACATGTAAAAAATTGCCAAACTGCATATAAAGAAAACAATGTCTCTTGCTGTAAGGGAAGTTCAGTTCAAGACTAGTTCATCAACATAAAAAGTATCTCTTTGAAAAAAAAATTAAAGGGAGACCATGAACACCCTGTTATATTTTCCAGTCACCCGCTCCTATTTCACCCAGTGAATTAAGCTAACAACCTCTCATAATTTACAAATAGTTCCTTAAAGATTTTAGCTGCCCCAGGTCATCACCAATTTGAAACCTGGCCATCATGTTTTATTCAAACACTCTGAAAGAAGATGGCATATCTTCATTATGGAAAAAGAAAAGCATGGGACAGTCCACTTCAGAGAAAGTCTCTAGATAAATTAGTTTCCTTAACCTTTGGAAGTCTGCATAACCTGGAAGCTGAACCCAAAGGCTTGATTTTTGTAAGAGGCAAGATGTAGAAAACTCAACACAGGGAGCACTCTATCTAAAGCAAGGTGAAGACTGGAAGAGATTCTCAGTTTTCCTGGCCTAAGAGAAGAGACTTCTTGGGTAAATTCAACGTGGAAGGACTTTTTAGAAAGCGCTCATGTGTATGTCCAGTCAAAAATGGGACCTTCTCCAAATAGGAAAAAAATGCCCTGAAAAAAACACCAAGATTCTTAGACAAATTCAAGAAAGGGCAGCCCAGTGGCACCTTAAGACTTCACTAAGATTTTGGTTTTGCACATAAATACTAAGAAGTGACAAAGAGAAGCCTGAAGAGAAACATTGGACAAACAGCCAAGAAATGGCCTTCTCATAAGCTTTGTCCTCAGCAAATGTCTTATTTCATTGCAAATGCTATGAAATAGCATAGCTATGTTATTGAAAATTCGTGGGACAGTGGCTCTTCAGGACAGGTATTCTGCTTTTGGCTACAGCCAGAAGTCCATCCGTGCTTGGCACTAGGAAAGCAGTCCGGGCAGCAGTTCTTCTCTCTGCCCATTGGTACACTAGCCATTGCGTTAGCTGCAGAGAGAGTAACAGCTCCAGGGATATTCCCTCTCTGGAATTGAGGGGACAGAGCATCTTGACTGCCAACAGCTGCACAACCAAAACACAGAAATACAATGAGGTCATTGTGCATCTGCATATGGAGCAGATCCATTTTGTTCTGAAGGATCCACTTAGTGTTACTGTTCTCACCAGAAGCCCTCTGCAACTGACCTCAGCATGTCTTCCTACAAACACTTTCATCAAGCCTCCAGGTCGTCCTGCATGTCACACCAAGCCATGTGTGTGAGAAGAAAAAGAAGTGAGGTTGTACCCACACTTGGACATGCTTTTGGACTTAAGGAGGGTTATTTGAAACTGCAGTAGCTCTGTCTGAATAACTCCATGGGTAGACAAACCTTGTCATTTACTCTGCATGCAAAGTAGATGGAAGTGGATAAGATATATTTTAAGCTAACAAAGCTGGCAAAAACATTTTAAAAAATACCCGAAAGAACCCAGAAGATGCAAACCCTGTGATGGTTTAAAACACCCAACAGAACTTTCAACCTGATGAGATACAAACAAAATTATGCAATATAACATGCCTTTTAATTAATCTGAAAACTTCAGAAGCAATTTTCTGAAAGCAAAGGAAGAGTAGTCTGGCTGTCATGTTTTCAACAAAGAGAAAGTATATTCACCTATGGTAATGGCGAGACACATGCTATGTTCTACATTTCCAAAGCAAAGGGGTACATAATTGAAATTGGTTTAATTGATGATTATAGAACCATTTAAAAAAAGGAACTAAAGTTTGACTTAAAGGGAAGAAACTTACAAACTTCCCAACTTACTGCTTTTCCAAGAGGTACACATAAATACTTTAAATAGATCAAGTGTCATTGAATCCTCCAGCTCAAGAGGTTTTAAAATAAAGCAAGATTACTTCAAAGCAGAACCATATAAAGAAATTCTTCTTTCTTCTTCTTACTAAAGGAACAAAGATGGAAACAAGCAAGCTAGAAAAAAAACTTAAACCACAAAGACCATAGACTCAACTGTTAGAAAATTTTATGTCCTCAGATTTATGCTGGTTGAAAGGGACAGGATGCATCTTTCCAACTACACATGGAGAGGAGGCATGGACAATCACAGAGATAAACAATACATCTCTTTTCAGTAAGAGTCCAGCTAAGTGAACAGCCTTCAGACACAGTGTTCAGCAACACCACTTGCCAGTCAGGTGAATCTCCTCCCTGTTTTTTTTTCATCCCAAAAGAGGCATACATGAACCTTATGACACCAAAATACATACAAAGAGTATTTTGAGGCACTGCATTTATGTTAGCCAACCTACTTTAACACTATGGAAGAGAAAAAAGGAAGAATGTAATGTGTTTTGTAGTCCATTCTAGACTTTTTTCCCCTTTAAAACTCAATTGAATAAAAGGCATTTGTACTTTTTTATTTGTTTCTTACAACAACCATTCATTCAAGTGTGGATTCTTGTTTGCATGAATGTATGCAGAGTGAAAGTTCCACATTAATTTAGGACTTCATTGACAAAAGGGTCTATGCCAAAAGTATACAATCAGTCCTGTAGAAATTTCATTTTTCCTTCTGCTGTTTATGGAACGCCAAAGCAAGACAAAAGACAATATCATGTGTTTCAAGTTTCCATTCATTTATCACAAATAAGTCATTTAAGTCAGCAGAAGTGACTTGCTCTCAGAGGGAGAAAAGACTGAAGTATTCCCCTGGTTTTCCAACAGCTTCAAATTATTGAACAAAATCTGAAGACTCACAACCTGTAGGTAATGTGTAAGGAACAAAAAGGCAGAGTTAAATATATCAAGTAGCAATACTGACACTCTATTCCATGCAGTTACTACCTATTTATTTGACTCATGCAGCTTCAGGCCACACTGTTGTAGGCTCTCTCTGTGTGAAAAGCAAGGTGAGTGAGTCTGCACCATGGAGAACCTTCTTCCTTTACCTGGTAATGGAGAAGCACAGGGAAGTGAAGTAGCCTGGCTCCAGGCCACACAGCTGGTCTGCGGCACAGCCAGCACCAGAAAGTGGGTTTCCAGACTCCAGTCCTTCCCTGTTATGCCACGCTACCTTTCTGTGCCACTGTCCCTGAAATCTCAGCGCTAACTTCCCACAACAACTACAAATGAAAGGTTCTCCAGCACAGTGGAAGTTAAAATTTCAGAAGCAGGGGTAAATCATACACCACACGCAAGGATACAACTGATGCTTTTTATTTATCTCTGTATTTACTTCTTAACTGGAGTTGCCATTTCCAGCTTTCTGCACAGAATCCAGGCCTTTTGCTGAAGAATTTGGGTCAACTCAGCAAAATATCTGCAGAGCTGAGGTGAAGAATACCAGGGGAGACAGAGTTTAGGGCTGATGAACATGGTCTAACCCTCATATTACTCGAGATCACAGTGGGAACAGGGACATGGAAGAAAGGGTGGCCATTGAAAAAGGGAGCTTTATATGGAGGTGAGGAAGGATATTTGTTTTGAAGGATTGACAGCTAGAAAAACTGAAATTCTTATATGGTCTGACACGCTTTTCTCTTAATACAATTTTGCCCAAACTGCTGAATCCTTCTACTCTCTTCCCAAACTCTACTAAATATTGGGCAACTTCTTAATAATTCTTCTGTTCTCGCAAATGTCTGGACAAAAAACCATCAAAACTTACTAGAAGTCATCAAAGGGAATCTTCTTTATAGCACCTCTATAAAAATATCTGTAAGAGGAACACTCTAGGTCTTCCTCAATGTCTTCTGTAAGCAGGAGATATTCATGACCAAAGAAGAGGAAGTTTGATTTAATCAGACCTCTCTCTCACACATGCTAGCTGGAGCCACAAAGCGTGTGCACACTTCCACTCCACCCTGGCTAACAAAATTTATGAGAACAAACCAAGCAATTAGTTTTCACATGCTGACAGTTGCACCTACCCTTCATTGTTAGGACATCACCACAAACAAGACCCAGATATTTTAAGGATTTTTAAAAAAACGTTCAGATTCTAAGAGAATCAAGTCCTACAAAACCTTTAGGCTACAGCATCACCTTCAGTGTATGTTTAACTAGTATGTAAAGCTACTATGGTTTTTCTGAAAAACTTCAATAAAATAAGTGTTCCAGTTTGAGAGCCTGGATGTCTAAGAAAACACAACTTTCCAAAAAAGGTGATTAGCCTGTGCTGAGAGCCATGCACAGCCTACCAAGGACTCCTGATCCCGTTTAATGTGAACCCAAACTCTGCAGAAGGAGCTCACAGACACAGAGCAGTCTCTGTAGTAATCCAAGATACTGCTGGCATTCCTGTTGAAGGAAGCATACTGAGCATGCTTCATCCTATGTCTGCAGAGCAGAACCAGCCTGAGCTCTGCCAAAAGCCAAGTGTGTCATGGGCAGCTGTGACTGTTAGTTTGCCTGGGCAGAGATACGAAGTGGTAACACCTCTTCTTTGTTTTTTTTTTTCCCCTGTAGCTGTCAACTGAGATATACAAACATGCTTGCTGCAGCTGGAAGAAGCCTAGCTAAAAATCCAGTTTGCGTTTACTATGAGGTGCATCTGGGGATCAGGGGTTTTTCTGGAAACTGCATCTGCCCACTCTATGCAGTCAAAAGCGTAGGCTCTAATCTTTTAGCAAACCAGCTTGAGGCAGCATACAGCCAGATAAGACTGTGCACAGTTACTACCTACACACAGTTTCTGTCATGTCACCTGAGAGAAGCACACTCCCTGCTGCTTCACACCGAGTCACTGCAGGAATCCTGACTTCCCACCCTTGTCAGCCCAGCTCACAATTATCAAGCAAAGTCTGGAAGTTGATACAACATCAGCATTTTGGGGAAGCAGGCAAAAAAGGGTTAAATCTTTCACCTTCTTCATCCCTGTCTACCTTCATAAGTGATCAAGAATTGTATCTTCCAATTTTCTTAGACTGTTTGTCTGAGTAGTGTCACCTTTTCTTTCAAAAGATCATTTCTTTCTCACATAATTTACCTCACCTTCCAAGCTGTATTCCTGCCATTAAACCTTAAATTTCTGCTTTTCTACCATAAATAATTCTTCCTGGTCTAGCTACTACCTCCTCTGTAGGCCCTTCTTCTCCAGGGCTTCTAGAAAGATGCAAATTGATCATCTGCTATTTCCACAGCCTAAGAGAATGATGCTGGTGATGTGTATCTTTAAGGTAGCTCTGAAGTCAAAGGAGTTGGTCTTTCATTTCTTCTGAAGATGTTTGGTGTGCTGGTCACTCAGCACCCAGTATGAAATAAAAGCTACTGCTTTTATCTCTTAAGAAAGGAGCACATTTTGAAAAAAGGCTGCTCTGCCCAGAACCATTACTCAGTAGGTCAGAGAAAATGAGGGAGAGAAAAGGGAGGGCTGGGAAGGGGCTACAGCAGACACCACCAGGAATGACTGACAGTCATCTAGTCTTACTGTCTCTCAACCCTGCTGCTGCTGAAGGGCCTCTCATGCACTCCAGAAACTGGTATCTGAGGCTGCAGAAGTCTTACATTTCTTCCTCTTTCTTTTTGAGGAACAAGACTCCCTTTTTGATTCTCATTGTCCGTTGCTCTGAACTCAGTAAGTGATACAACTGTGCTCAGTCAAGATACTGCGTATGTCTGTGCGTGTGTGTATGCTATGTCTGGATCCTCAGGAAGGCAGCCTGGTATTTTATTTTTAAACTTTGGCTCCTGTTGCACTACCCCACATATAATGGCTCCACTCCTGAAGGCTGGATAGTCTTCTGCTATCAGTTTTCAAAGAAAAACAAAGCCATGCAAGCCAATACCACCAAGAGAACAGGAGCAAAGTTCTCTCCTAAAGATTTTTGTTCCCTCATAAAAAAACAAGAGATCACAGAAAGATTAAGCCATCAGTGTCATTCCAACTTCCTGCTGCTGTGGTCCTACAAGCTGCAGAATATTGTGCAAGTCCCTGTAACTGCTGTGCTTTTAGAGATTTCTCCAGGTTTTTATTTCTAGAAATTTGTTGGAGTTCTGCCAGTTTTCCCCAGCTGAGGACCAGATCTCTATGTGGATCATACTTACTACAGCCTTTTATTATGAAGTGGAGGGTCAAAACAGGGATAAGTTTCTCCTTACCTGAGCAGAACCTGCAATGGATCTTCAAGGTCTCAGAAGCTGAAGGAGGCAGAACCAGACTTGCTAATCATAGGACTGGTGCTACGGTTCACTGTTCCTGAGGAGCCTGCCCTCAGATGTGTTCCAAAGCTGACAAACTAACTTGTATCATATACCTCTAGCCACCTGCAGTACAAGATCATTTTGGCAGTGAAGATTCACTGTCAAAAAAAAAGTGCTTTCCTTTTCAGCTGAGCACACAGGGGCTATATCTGTAGGCTTGATTACTAGAAGAAAGGAAACGTTCAAGTTAAAGACAAGAAGGCTCCTTTGCCCCCATGCCTGGGAGAAAAGATTTTACACAGAATATGGGAGAGAAATGGAGAGGGAACAGTTTGCCAAGAGGAAGTTACCTTCTTATCTTAACTTTACTTGCATTTCATAATGGAGGACAGCCACTAATCTCAGCATTACTTACAGGTTAAAATAGTCACTCATTCCAAAAGCAAGGAACAGAGGAAACAGCTCAGACCTCTTTCTCCTTCTTCATTCCTGAACTCCTTTGTTCTCGCATTGTCTTCTAACTCCTCCAGTTAGACTACTGCAATACAGAGTTCTGAATCTTGAAAGCAGTCTTCCAAAACTGAAACTACAAATTAAGAACTGAAAACAATTTGTCAATTAGGGAATCAAAACTCTCCTTCATCCTGCTGTAGTAATTGGTTTATAAAGTTAAAAAGAAAAGCATTTACAGTGAGGCCTCTTCTGCAGCATGACCTTTGAAACCAAGCTAATGTACCATTTTTCCCAGAAACTAACTTGCTTGTGCATCAGTTATCAAAAAAAGAGGATCTAATGATAGTGCATATTGTTAAAGTCTTTGATTAGCAGAGAAGACAAAAAGAGTTAATCTCTAAGTTTCCTAGATTTACCGTCCTTAACAGACCAAAGTCTAAGATTTTGAGAGGTGTCTTAAGAAAAATCTGAAACAGATTACTACTGAAGGGGTTGAGACCCTCAAATCTACTGAAATGCTTTCATAGTATAATTGGTGGGATATCTCTGATAGAAAGTTGGTTACTCTAGGAAATTGACATGTTGACAAATTCTGATTGGGTTTTTATGCCACAACCACCTCTGTGGTAGCTGCAGGACCAAAGTGTCTAGTTCCTGTCTGTAAAACCAGGACTAAAGTTCTGGGTGACCAAAGTGCTAGGTTGTAGAGTCCAGAGGAAACCAGAGGTCTTCTTGTCTGGGGGATTTACTGACCCTTTAGAAACCACAATGTGAAAGTCTATAGTAGCTCTGTCAGGACTACAAAACCCCTGTTCCCTTTCTTCTTTTCCTCTATTGAGACAACAGGAAAATACATCTAATTTTTAAGAGGAAGGCAGCTTCCACCAACCTTGTGCATAGATTCCACTTTGAGAACAAAATGCAAATCATTTGTCCATAGTTTTAAGCCTAAGACAGGGAAATGGAGGAAAACCCGCTACAGATAATCAAGCCTAAACTGATAACTACAAACCTGCAGTCAGCCTTACCGTTTCACTTAACTTGGTTATTTGCTTCCCTTTTCTTTGCCAGGTGAGAAGGAGTCTTCTTGCACATTCTGGTAAAACTCAATCACCTCCTTAGACTCCCTACACCTCCAAGTTACAGCATCCCCATCAGCTGTTCTTTAAGGCAACTAATCCCTGACCTGACATGAGATAAGGGCAGTGGGAGTCATCTTGCTGAAAGTTCACCTTCTACAACTAGACAGTTGTCCACGTCCAACTCAATGGTAACAGTCTAAAGCCTGTCTGCCACCGCAGCATCTGAAGAGAAACTACACTTAGGCTTGACACCTTAGGACTTTCTACGAGTCCATTAGTTATTCCAATAGCTCTTAATCTTTTTCCACTATTAAATTAGAAATAAAGAACTATTTATATAGCAAACATTTTCTAGTCTTAAGATTCCAGCCGCTGCATCCTGTTACAGCTTGGTACAGATTCCAGATTCCTATAATATTGGACATAGCCTGGCGAATTAACTGCTTTTAGTCCTCTAAATGTCACTTCTGAAAACCTCTGCAAGGGAGGAATGGACTATCTGAAAGCTCTCACTGTGAAACAAAATTTTCCAGATGTCAAATCATTACTATCCCCAGCATTTTCACATTCATTTTTACAGACATGCCAACTTCAGGAATGGATTTAGTATTCCAAGAGTGGTACTTGCATAGATCAGCAGAGGGATGACAGTATCTCCTGTGTTTATACATCTAAATGCTGTACTAGCCCACTTAGCTATTCTAACCATTTTGAATGATATCTACTACTTTGCAGGATCACTGTTTTCTGATTTAAAAGGAAGACGGGACTCTTAAAGTCCACATAGGCCAAGACATTTCTTGGGTGAGTCACAGAGCATTTTCTGTTCCACATTTTCTATCCGTTACAGATATAAACTGAATGAGGAGCTTTTAGGTCTGATGTATTTTCAAATATAAATTACTGGTGTAGAGAACAGAAGGAAAAAGGAAAAGTCTCTAAATCCTGTCACATATCCTTCTTGTCTGACCTGTGGGATGCTTTTGTTTGCAGTGGAATGGGTCCAAAATAAAAAGGAAAACCCTTGCTTTTCTCTTTGGGATCAAGGGCTCTCAAAGGCACAACACTGGTGTTATTTGTTTGATCTATCAAAGCAAGGTCATTATTTACTTTGGTCATGGAAAGCCCCAAAAGTCTTTTCTGATACACTAGAAAAGCCAGTGGCCAATGAGACCTATGATTCCTCTGCACTCTCTGCATGAGGTTTACTTGTCTCACAGTCCCCTTCTCCTGGAGCTGCAAAAGCAGGTGCCTCGATCTGGATGATCCCTGAGGAACTGACGCAATTCTCAATCCCTTTTACTGGGAAAAAATAAAGCACAAAAGGTGTTAGACTTAGATCTAAAGATTGTACAAATACATGTTTTGATGATTTCCCTTCTTCAGCTCAATTCCATTTGATGACAGCCCAAAAATTTGCTGTTGTCTTTAAAGTATAATGGGTAAATTCCAAAATTCAACATTCAGCCACAGGAACTTCAGACATCCACTTTGCTTGACCTGATGGATGACTGAGAAACCAAGCATATTGCTGTTGTTCAAAGTTTCATGCAAGCTAACCCTTCATGGTTCCTCTTTTATCTAGGCCATGATATAGCTTTTTTTGTGAAAACATTGTAAGCTTTATGATTGGTACAGTGCTCTGACTTTTCAGATTGGTCCAATTGTCTTATATCTTAAGGAGTTCTATTATTAAGAAAATAATAAAAACATCCCACAAACCAAAGATAAGATCTGTTTAATATAAAGTTGGGAAATATAACAGCTTCAAAGAATGCTTTTCTGAAGATCTCCAAAACTAGCCAAGATCCTCTGCTATGCCTCCTATTTCCTGAAGAGGTAACTAAGCAGAAGATAATAAGAAATTCTTTTGCAGCCTTCACCAATAGACAATTGACTTTTTATCTCTGCTTAGCACCAGGCTGATACTGTTCTTTCAGAAAGCACTCACTTTCAGACCCAAATCTTTATCACTTGGGAGAATGCTCCTTGATTTATTTGTGAGATTTATGTCCACCCTGGAGATTTTTCCTCTTGTCCTCACACCCAGGCATTGTTTGAAAGCTCACTGAACTCTCTTCCATTAGACATTTTTGGAATATACACATTTTTTATCACCCTGTCCAAATAACACTGATTTAGTTTAGACACGGTGTAACCATGGTTGAATAAAGGAGGCAAAGTAACTAGTATCATTATTTCCTCTCCCCAACAGTGTTTCCTCTAGGTTGAATCAGCTGGAAGCCCATACTGAAGGTTCTGTTGGGTCAAATCCAGCATGGCACATCCTCTGGGATGGGTTTTAACCCTCTCCTAAGAATAAACAGAGGGAATTTTCACAATTGCCTTTAGATACTAAACATGCAGATCATGGCAGCCCAGTCATCACACATTTAAAAGTTTCAACACAGGCTTCCACCCAAGGAGTCTGATGACTTTCTGATGTGCTTTTATAAGTGGGCTCCTAAAGCAGCATCTTCATCCCCACTGCACACTAGTGATGGACTCTGTCAGCATCCCGTGGATCTAATTACTTCTCTTTTGAATTGACATAACCTTCTAGGCAGTATGTGGGACGACAAAGGATAGAAGGGATCTCATGGATCACCACGACTGGTTCTGTTATCACAGACACAAATCTAATCTCCATTAACTTAAAGAAAGAAAAATAGCATGCTTCCTAAAAAAATGACAGCTATGGGTCCCTGAGCCAAGAAAAGCTTGATTTTAAAGAAAACTGGTTCCCTGTGAAAGTCTCCTGATCATGAGAAACCTAACTGCTAGCAATTTCTAGTCCCAGTGACCATGCAAAAAGGTAATACAGAGAGATCTAACCAGCTATGATACTGATAGAAATTCTACACCCCTCCCTCTAAAGGATTCTTTTCTCAGCTGAAGTCCCCCTTGAGGCTGGAAGTCAAATATTATATCTCTGGAACGTGAAGTAACCCTCAATTCTGCCCAGCCTATCAAACATCCCTGTCCTGCTCCCTCTCTTCTCACATTTCCTTGGCCCCATTATGCTTATAAAAGGGGAGCTTGCTACTAAAATCCCACTTGGGTTAATTTGGCTGTGACAGCTTGACCACTGGCGCAAAAGAAACAGAAGGATTCTCCCAAGCAGAAGAAGATTCTGACTGTCCCAGTAAATTGATCAGCCCAGCTCTCCCTATGTAAAAATCCCATCAGGAACACAACTGAGAGGTATCCCAGAACACATAGATGAGTTATTCAGGGGAGACAGGAACAGAAAAAGAAAAAAAAACCAAAGAAAAAAAGAAAAAGAAAAAGAAAAAGAAGAAGAAAGAAAAAGAAGAAAAAAAGAAAAAAAAAAGAAAAAAAAGGGAAAAAACTCTGAATTTCCTCATCTACAGAAAAAGTCTTAAATCATTCTTTACTCAGAGGTCAGAGTTAATTGGATTTCTACACCCACTGAGCTTCCTTCAAGGTGGGCTTGGTCCCATATTCCAGACCTGGAACATTTCATCAGCTTCCTAATAACAGTTAAGATTTTCTAGGCAGGCTACAGAAGAGAAAGTACTCGTTCAATACCAGTAGTCTATTGCCACACTTTCCTATTACAAGTTTGTCAGCCTGCCAATGCAGAGAACTTCTAGAACTCCTGCTTGCTCTCTTCCCACAGAATGCAAAACATCATATTCCTTCAGAAGCTCTATTCAACCTCCCTTTCTTCTCTATGAGCCTGCATCTTTGAGACAATGGATAAGAGGAGGCGGACCACTTCCTCCATTCATTTGCTCAGCCTGCTGAAACGTCAGATCTGTCTGATCTTGCAGCAGAAGCATTATCCTTTGTTCTGGTCAGGTTGCACAAATAGCTGTGCTGCTGTCAGTCCCCAGAGCAGAGATTTTTTTCATGACCAATATGATTACAGCTCACGCAACACATTGTGTCCTACTAAAAATGTTGCAGTTTGTTTTCCCCTAGATCCAGGAGTTCTCCTACAAAAACACCATTCAGTATTACGCACTAAGGAAGAAGAGGGAACTGTCTAATGCTGTCACTACACGTATCCTGGCCAAATAAGCCAAAACATTCATAGCCTCGCCAAATGAGCCCAGAGTCATAAGAAGCACATGAAGGGCCTCAAGTTGAAGGAGTTACAGGGGTATAAGATGATTATGACTCCCAAGACATCCCACCACTTCTCTGCAGGTTAGGCACTCCCCATGCTGATCAGCAACAGCTGCCTTTACAGGTCCTGACAGCTTACTTCTTCCCACACAGACAAATTGGGCTGGCCCCAGCCACCCCCACCGCTGTGGTGACATACCTTTGCCCAGAATTCACACCTGGACTGCTTGCAAGCCATCTGCAACTGAAGAGACACAGGTTAGCCACTGCCAGGTTATATGAATATTCAGAGCGGTACGTCTGGTAAGCAGTTCAGTTTCTCACACTGACAGAAGAATAATAAATCACATCTACTGATAGAGTCATGAGCTCTCAAAAGGTTACAAAGCACGGCTTTAATTTTCCCTTCCCCCTGTTCTACCATAATGCACACTTCTTATGAAAACAGTTGTTATCGCACACCCTTCCTTTTCCTAGGGCAGAAAATCAAATTAACCAGAAAACACAGCCTACAGGTTCTTCAGAACTTCAGCCTGTCAGAAAGTACTCCTTCAGGTTGGAGGTTGAACTTTATCTAACACCTCCAAATTTCTTATATTTTTGCCTAAGTATGTATGCTGTGTCGTCTCTGATACCAGGTAAAAGCTTGAATCCCCATTTCTGGCTTCTAGCCAGGATTTAAAGAGGGGAAAAAAATTGCTAATCCATGGTTTGCAATGAAAAAAACACCTACCACGGGGGAAAAATCCTCCTGCCTTTAGCCAAATCTAATCTAATCTTTCCTCACAGCTATAATATCACTCTGAGTGCTTCACTCCCTAACTTTAGCTTCACATACGGAGCACAGGGAATTACTGATACAAACCTTTTGTACAACGCCAGTCTGAAAAAAATACATAAATGGGTCTGATTAACACTCCTGAGTTTGCAATCAGAATCAATACAGTTCCATGAAGATATTGCCATTTTTAGTAACTACAATACCCTCCAAAATGCAACAGCATTATATGATTTCTGTTTCATAAGGGCTTTGACTTTCCTTCTATTATCCCAGTCTTGCTTTAGCACATATTTTATATTAGAATGCGTTCCAGGAGGCATATGGCAATAGAACTAGGTCAACCATTAACCAAATAACAGGAAGCTGCTCTGCAGAGCACACCCTTCAAAGCTTGCTTAATGAGCTAGCTCTTCAGAATGTGTCCTTCAGTAAGGTTGAAACTAACAGTTCCATGGGATTTTCTTTAAAGCCACAAGGTCACCCAAGTTAGGCAGCTTCTGGACATGACAGACTCTGAACAGCCATCCCGAAGTGTAAAGGCATCTAGGTCAGACGTTAAGAGATGAAGAACACTCCCCAGTCATGCATGGGTCATTGAACATGAGGAACCAGTTCCAATAATTTCTTCATCTTATCTGTGAGCAGAACCCATCCCATCATTAATCCCACAATTTCAGCAAACAACACAGGAATTTGCCTTTGTAGAGCTTGTGGGGAAGGATACCATCACTAGATAAAGAGTTACCATCTCTCTACTTCCTTCCATGCTTTGCTTTCAGAGGATGGCAAATTACTTCTCAGATGAGAGTCAACTCCAAACACTTGTAAGGTTTGGAAAAAAGGACTGATATTAAGGCTTGCAAGTCCACGTCTGACTAAATTCTTCATGTCCTGTTTTCCCCTTGATCTTATTGAGATACATACAGGATTTAACATGATCTGTCAAATCAGGGAGAAAAAAATTCCAACATCATTGTTGATACCTTCATTTGTTCCATCTCAGTCTTACCAATTGCTTCCACTAAATATCACATTTCATACTTTTAAGCAACCGTAGGTGCCCAGGCTTGAAATGTAAGTTGTTAGGACTCTGAGAAGCATCAGCTGCCAAGGAACAGAGTCCATGAGTAACATGGAGGTTAGAAAAAGTTCTGATTCATATTATACTGTTAACAAAGCAGTAGAGATGGCCTGATCGAATTGTTTCTAAACAAATAAAGCACGAACACTTGCCAGCGCTGTACTTGAAAAGAAGTTTGCATACAACAGCCACTGATATCCATCACACAACTGTTGCAATAACACGATAACTCAACAGCCATGTACCACAAAGCAGTATCAACTTTTCAAACTCAAGAAGTCACCATCAAGCTATTTGACTACAGTCAAATCTTGACACTAAGCATATATGGGTATTAATATTAGTTTTCCTATACCCTCAGAAAAATGGATACAGCCTTTTATCTCTTTATCATAGTCTTTCTTTTGGACAATATTCCTACAAAACAAAATATTCAGAAGTCTTGAAGTCATTATTTACCCAAACAAAGCCAACATCAAAAAAATCCTCTCTGCACCACTGTCAGTGGTAGACTTATGTTTCTCTGGAATTTCTAATAGGAAAGTGTACTGTGAACATACATATATATCAAGAGTTTCCCCAGTAGTTCACATCTATCCTTGTGACATCAAAAATAAAACAAACAAAATAAGCAAAACCCCACAACCATGTCCAACAGACATTCTCCTGCTAGTGCCTCCGTAACTGAGAACTTCTCTGTAACCTGATGGGAACTCAGGTCCATCTTTCTGGTGCTAGATCCTGCTGGTCTACCAGATAGTAATTCCAGCTCCTAATTATCAGACACAGGAAATGATGAGGCATCCATGATGACAGAGAAAACAGTCAGTGTGTGTGATCATATGTCCCTGCAGATTGCTTTGTATCTTAAGCGACAGCTCCTTGCTGAAACAGGCTAACTCAGTGGAAGACTGCCAAGCATGCTGTGGTGAGATTATCATCTTAGTAGTTATTTATAATAAACTATCTTCAGCAAGTAGCACCTTTTTCGGTATGAAAAAGTCAAGGACAATGTATTTTCTTTGCAGTATAGAGATGTTCTATGAGAAAAGGTGCAGACAAAATCTAGAAGCACTATTCATTTGCATAGGAAGGAACACTTCTGATGAACGTTCTCCAGTGTGTTCTAAAAACTTCAACACACTAGAAAAACCACAAAATTACCAGCTACTAGAAAATAAAACCTGCAAGGGAAATTACATGGACAGACACGACAGAGCGACCATACCTTAGAAAAAGCCTCCTGATTTGCCTGCATCCTTAATAGTTCTGATGCTGAAACAGCTGCCACAACATGGAGTTATCTATGGAACCAAGACAAAGTTCTGCCCTGAGAGATGGTGTTCAAGTTTCATATAATTCTTCAGTGCCATTTCTTTGCAAATGCCCTATGCAGAAGTGATAGACTCCCATAGCTTCAACCAAAAAATCTCCTGAATGGGGCCAGTGGAACAAGGAGGACTGCATAAGGATGAAGTTAATGCAGAACAGAACAAACAGTCTTCACACACAAGCCACATTTTATATGCATCCCCTCCTCCCATCACCAAATTGCAACTGGGAAAACATACCTGTGGGTTGACTACTCCCGCACTCCCACTCCAGTTCTTAGGAACATATGAAGAAAGTCATACCATTGCAGGGCTACCACAGAACAGCATCTAAGACAAGGATTCATTCAAGGGAAGCTGTAATATTATTCTTTGAAAATCCTGCTGAACAGGCAATAGAAACCATGAGAGCTCTGATTATGAAGTTCAGCTCTGCCATGCCCATCAGGAAGCAAGCTCTGGTATTCTAGAGCTTCCTAGGCTGCAGCTACAGGAAGATATCTCCAAATGTTTTGGGGGGAAAAAACCAAGAACAAAAGAAGCCAAACCAGTTGACCAGTCTGTGACTGAGCTGACAGAAGACATACCAGTAGATTTTTAAGTCCATAGAATGATTAGCAAGCTTATTTAGAAATTATTTTTCTGCAGATTTAGACAGTCATGTAACAGTATTTGGCTCTTAAAAAAATGGTGTCACAGTAATTTGCCACTAGCTTTAACCAAATAGGAAAAAGAAAATCTAATGGGACATTCCTGCTAATAAGAAAGCAGAAACAATTACAACAGCTCTCTACAGTTTCTCAGTAATTACAGAGTTTCAAAGTCTACACAGTATCACTTGCAGTATTTCATACCCTTCTGCATTTCGCAGCTGCACTACAATGTTCTCAAATGGTTACAGCTTTTGAACAAACTGTCTCTGCACTAAAGCCAAAAGGATCTACAATGAAACTTCATCTGAAGCTTAGGACTTTCACATGACTGAACTCTTCTCTTTCTCCAGATCTGCTTAGCCCTTCAGCCTCCCCCCAGCCCCTTTTATAATCCATCAGCCATGCTTTTGGAGTGCACTTCACTTGTTTAAAAAAAAAACAAACAGGTTCAAAAAGAGAAAGAAATTAAACCCTGCTAGGCTGAAGTTTTCAGATGACAAAGCAGAAGGTAATTGTTTAATACCAAGTATGAAGGCAGCATAAAAGGACAAGATGCAGAGGGGAAAAATCTATTTAGGCTTCCTGCACTGGCATGAAATGGCTGCTTTCCTTCTTACTGCCAGCTCCCATGCTTCATGTTGACATTACACATCCTGTACTGTAGATCCACCCCCATGCTGATGCTTGCCCAACAGAATTATCTCCTGCGTCACAGCAGTGGTAACAGAACTGCTGCCTCTGCAGATCTGAAAGCACCATTTCAATACTTAATACATGCAGCAACTGGACACACTACCAGATATTCTGGGTTGGTTTGTGGCACTCTCAGTGCTGTATTACTTGGCCTAACCTTCTGTTAACCAGATGGTCTGTTCTCCCCTTGGGACCAAACCATTAAACTTTATTTTATTAATTTCTACCAAAATGCAGGGACAGTTTACAGCACTTGTGTCTGGTTTATCTCCAACAGGGTTGCTAAGATGAAAATGACCTAAAAATAACTGGAAATGCTGCTTCACACCAACAGAGAACAAGATCTTTTGGAGTAAATATTTAAATGATCTGCCAGATGAACTACCATAGCAGTATGAACCACATGGATAGCTACTTGTATTATGTACACATATGCAAAGGTACACACTCCTGTCATTGTAAAAGGGCCTAGGTTGCATTTTCCCTGATTCAAAGCACCTCTGTCTTGAACAGGCAATTACTGTATTAGTATCTATTCAAACCAATCTCTTAATCAACAAAAAAGTGTGAAAAACCAGGGCTTCCGAAAACACCACAATTAGTGATGGGACTCCAGAATGCATAAACATCATCTACAGGCAGCATAGCAACATGAATGTTCTCACTAGAACACCCACAAACTCATATGAAATCATATTTCAGGGACGTGCCAGCATTAATTGAAGTCAAAGTTGAGTATTTATAACATACATGCTCCCCCTGTCAAAATACAAAGAGTGAGAATGAAAGAAAAGGAGCACATGAATGAAAGTGAAAGAATTATCTAATGCATAAGCTCCCGTTGGCTCTTGCAAATCAGCTACAACCATGTCCTCACATGCAACCACAAATGAACATCTCATGTATGTAGGTGGTAGTTGTTGAAAGCTAAGGGCATCTTCTATTCAAGATGTAATTTCCAAACGCCTCCCTGAAAACTCCACAAGAATTAGTCCATGGAGCTAAGGATTTGATCTCCAAATGTTTACTCACACGAGTAGCTGCAGTGAAATTCAAAATCAGATCACAGCAACTATTCACATAAATAAGACTTTGCAGTAAAAGGGCTTTAGCCCCCATCTTCTATTATCTGCCAAATGTACTACAGTAACAAGAAAATGCAATGGTAGCTGAGGTCTGACCTATTAAAAAGCCTTTGTTAACATTCCTAACAGTGGCAGTGAGGATTTATTAAATAAATAAATAAAGTGTACATGCCTGCACACAAAACAAAATCCCGGGAATGTAAGAAGAATCCTGTAAAAGTTGCAGTTTTACTGCCTTCCAAAGAAAATAGGAAGCCAATCTACATAAAATCTAACCATAATAAATCATTAAAATCTGTTCTTCATGGCTACCACTACAGTGCAGTGCTTCCAAAGCAAGGCTGGATTCACTATTCAGATTGCTGCACACATGCATTTGTCTGAGCCAGTCTTCTCAACCTAAAGCTCCATATCTCTGCAGGCTGGGGTGTCAAATATGTTTAAATAGGACAGCACTGCTATTATCCAGCTTCCCACGTGACTTAACTTCTGATGTGGAAGGAGATCACAAACCATCTTCTTCACATCACTTGGGCAACTAAAACTCTCTTTTGGTCACCCATTACTAAAATTCTTACTCGGACACGAATAAGCCTCCAATCTGGATGTCAGCAGATCAGCAGGCATTGCCTTCAGCTCATAAGCAGACTGCTTATTTCACCTGTAAAAAGGATTAGATGTTCAGCACATCAAGGAAACGAGCATGAGAACAGACTGTGTGGCATTTTAGCTCCATCTATCTTTAAAATTTCCCCAAAGAGCAGGATTTTTTTTATGTCCCATTTAAGTTACTAACTCATCATCATATGACTGGCCTCCACTGCCATGACATACAAAACTTCAGTATATGGTGACAGGCCCCCCAGAAAGTCATTCCACAACCTGAAACATCATCTACCCTTCAAACACACTAAAAATAGATTCCTCACCCCCTTGAGGTCTCAGCAGCCCATCTGATATTACAGTACAGTATTAACAAACCTATGTAGACACAAATTCTTAAAATAAATATCTTCAGAGATAAGACCAGAATACCAGCAAGCAAATTATATTCCTGTACACCACTGAAGTAACATGGGTGAACCTGTGGAAGCACTGAAGAACCATGGAGGGCAACGAGCATTTCATGTTCGCTTTGCAAGAGCACACCACATGCAACCTTTGGTCAACCTGTCATCTTGCCAAGCAAGTTCTTACTCAAGGCTTTTTGTCTGAAAGACATTTTCTGAGTGCAGCCTCAGTTTTTTTGTGGTTCCTTGGGAGAACAACACACTGAAAATCTTGTATTCCCCCCCTGCTCCACAGTGGAAGGAAAGCAGCACGTTTGTAAAGGGTGTGGAATGGAAAATTCATTGTAGTATGTTATCACCTCTGTAATCTGGTAATTTAAAAATAATTCAGGTTTACTCATTTATTCATGCGGCTGGGAGACCCAAATATATTGACTCACTCTTTCAGCAGCTCCAGTGAGTAATACAGTTATGCCCTTGGAGCCAGGGATTTCAGAAGATCTCACACATGCTCGGATAACCTGGCAAGAGAAATCTGCATGCTCTTGAGAAACAATAGCTTCTTCTCAATCTACCTGGGTGGAAACACACTAGGAGCCAGCACCACCGAAGGGTTAAATACACAAATCCTGCAAGCCCCGAGCTGAGAGCCATCATATATGCTGATTCACAACATGGCCTTCAGTCATATTTACCTGCAGAGGGCCTGATAAAGTCCTCGTCTCCCCAGGTCCTGGTGCTATCACACACTGGGCTGTTTTAGACCATATGCTTGATCACAGACAAGAGAACTTGACCTCTATACGACCTGACATAGCTGAAAGCTGATATGCTTTCTCCCCACTGCCCTCCCCCAACAAAGATAAAAGGTCATTTAGACCAAAAGGAATCGGTCCACACTGACTTCAGGTTACATGAATTCAACTTTTGGGATGCACTCCTGGCTAGGAACCCAAACCCTTTCTCACAGGGCTGCAAGCCACAGCCATATGAGAGGGCAGGAACAATTCAGCAGTCAAGAAGCTAATTAACCAGGCTGAGAGCTGTCTGGCTGCTCTCAATTTTCCATCAGCCATTTGTTAACATTTTTACACTTGTCAAGTTATTTAGCTGAGCATGATAGAAGCACAGTTTCAGAGCCCACCAGTGCTGGAGGTCCTACATCCTGCAGCCAGAGCCACCCAGATGTAGACAAGGAAGGGGAAAACTGAAATGCAAGATCAGAGCTTCCAATCAAGTAAGGAAAGAAATCATTCCAAATTTGTTCATATTGACATTTATTTATTTTTCTGACAGTACCACTTGTCACACAACATAGAAGAAAACAAAGTGACTCCTTATGGCCATTGCCTTCCAAACTTTGCTGCATTACTAACTAAACCAAGTAGATACTGTATATATATTTAGTATCTTCTTCCATACTCACCACAAGCAGCAACATACCTGAGAACACATCATCAGTCAGAATGACAGCAGTGACATAGAAACAAAGTGGCAAGCAACTCTAGTTCCCATCTCTCAACTGCTTGCAAACAGCAAAGCAGGTCTGCTCCAGTCACACACCAGAACCACTCCCAAAAGGAAATTTTTCTTTTCTTATCTGCATATTGGTTTGTTTCAACACACACAGCAACAGAATCTAGCACCAAGGTCCTAATTTCCAATATCCCTGTTAAATCCTAATTATGCCTATTTTACTGGGTAGAGGGATGGATGCTTGAAGGAATTAAAAAAATTAAGAGCAAGATTTCAAGGGCTGGACACTAATTCTTTGGTCTCCTTAGTGTTTGGTCAGAGAGGCCTAAAACCCCGTTATAAAGAGCCACATGCCCACAAATCTAGCTGAGTCTGACTGGAACTGAAGAATCCAAGTCTGAGTTAAAATAAATAAATATTCAGGGGCCCAGAGTTCTCTCCAGAAGCAGTTTGCTCAACTAGAGATGAACACGCATGCCTTATTCACTGCATCCACCTCAAGACCAGCACTCCTCCAAGCTATCTCACAAGTTTAGCCCAGACTGGAGTGTCCACTTTGTTTAAAAAAAAAAAAAAAAAAAAAAAAAGGAAAAGAAAGGAGGAAGAAGTTGTTAAACAACCACCACCACCATAAGCCACCTTCACCAATCCCTCTGGCTTCACCAATCCCTCTAGAACTTCTGACCTAGGATCTATTCAAGCTGTCAATTTATACAAGAGGGAGAGAGAAAGGAAAAAAACACTTTTCAGCATCTTCAGACAGCTGAATTCTGGCATTTGGACCACAGCAAGGCCTTTATTAATGATCCCTTTCCCAGCTAGACCCTAAATTAGAGTCTTCAGCATGTCAAAGTCATTAGAAGGTAAATGCACCACCCTGCATGTCACACTCATGCTGGACTGAAATCTTCCAGCACATGTCTTCCCTTAGCTACCCTGTTGATTTGATAAATAAGGAGAAAAGTCAAAATATGGGCTGCTGGAGCACAGATTCTGTGTGTCACATTCCCCCATTCTGCTCTTTTCTTTGCCAGCAATGAGAGGTCTAGGGACAATGTGTGGGAAGAATGTGTTTGCCTGGCTCCTGTGATAAGTAGCTATTGTATTTTGAATCCATTTGCATGACAACAGTCCAATCCAGTATGACCCATCTTCTTCCCAAAAGGAATATCCTGTGATGCCTTCTTTCCACAACCACTGATACCACCCTGAAGCAGCACTATTTGAACCTTAAGAGCTGCAAGCGGGAAGGAAGAGTTTGCTCATTCGGGCAGTGCAAAGAAGCCCCTATTGTCCTACGAGGCCACGGAAACAGTGACCACATGTACATCAGAAGATTCCATTTTTAGCATCTTTCAAAACAAAGTCTTCTCTTTCACATTATCACGAGCACACTGAATCCTCAGTCTTCCTATATCATTCTCTGCAATGTCTGCTTTGTTTTGTCTTGAAAAATCATTCTCCTGCCTCTCTACCCCACGCAATTGCTCTATTAGCAGCAAGTTTCCACTACACATAATTATGGCATGCCTTAGCCTACTTTTCTGTTTGCTGAATAGCTCTGCCTATTTTCTACTTGTGCTGATGCTACCATTTACTTTTCCTGACACTCTAATCCTTGTATCCTTTGAAGGCCTGACTTCCTCCACCACGACAGCAGCTGGGGTTCTCAGGCCCCTTTCCAGAGCTTTTTAATAGCAACAGTAATGCCATCGCTGAACATCCCACTTCTTAATCTTCAGGTCAGCATAGAGCCTGTACCTGTATCAAGTGCTGCAAATACACCATCCAGTGCTGCTGACCACCGATGACTAGCAAGTTATTAATTGCATATTCCTGGCATTGAAAGGAGAAGGAAAAACACAGGCACACAATGCAAGCACTTAGCTGCTTCTCCCAAAGGCATGAAATAACTCTCCAATTTTCTGCATAATCCCAGTTAGATTGTTATATCTTCCACCACGAAGTAACAAGAGACACACTTCAGCAACTGAATTCTTAATTTAACTAGTTCAAAACTAACAGAAGTAGTCCAGTGAATCAAGTGTTTTCTCAGAATTATTTGTCCTCAACACACTGGCCTTGCAATGATTGCTACCCCGATAAGCTCTCAGTAAGTCCTTCCTAATCACTCATGACATTGATGCTGTGCCTACAGCTCTTTATGCTGACATTATTAAACATGTATTCTTAAAGAGACTGTATTTGACTCCACTCAAGAACAATGACTGCACATCCTGAGATGTCTCATTACCATCTTCTTTAAATTACCAAATAAACGTAAACTGATTGTTTTTCTTGAGTGATCTTGCCATCTTCTACCCAAAAAGCTGCTTTTAGCCCAAGCCAAAAACCTATTGTCTTCCCCCTAGACAGCAGCCGTGGAGGTCCATAATTATATCACAAAGACTAGCCAAAAACAAAGAGGATGTTAGATTAAGGGGAAATAAAAGGCATAGCACTGTTGTTAGGTCTGGGACTGATGTTCTGATAACCAATGTGTCTCAAAAATGACTACAAAGCAATCACAACCAATGGTGAGGGAAGTCTCTTTTCCAAACACTGCTTAAAGAGAAGTTCCTTCAAGTAGTGATTAGGCAAGGATATTTTGAGTTACTGCAGTAACACATGCTGCCTCAAGCTGAACAAAGCAACTGTACCAAGATCTTCAACTCCTGAAGAGCTGAAGAGAACACAGAAAAAATTAAAATTGTACATAGTGTTTCAAATATAAGACACCAGAAATAAAGACTCCCCTCCCCTATCTCAAACCCTCTCTTTCAAACCCCTTCAGAGTTGTGTTTGTACTGCAACATCTGGCACAGCTTCATAAAACTCGAGAGATGAGGGGCAGACTTTAGATCTTTGGTATTGTTTTTAAACTTAAAAGAACAAAATGGAACAAAACCCAAAACAATCTCATGTGACTTTTTATTTACCTATGTGTTCAACTTCCCAAACACAAGCTGAAAGCAGAAGAATACTTCCAAAACTCAGGACACAAATGAAGACTGCATTCTATTAAATCTACTCCCCTCATTTGGAAACGTCTACTAAAGCCTTTTCACTACAACCAACAAGATAATTATCATAAGTTGAGCTATCTCCCTTCCTCCCCCCTTTTCTTCTTTCAGCACTGGCATACAAACCATGCTATTTTAACTTCTTTCCTGTTCTCCCAGTTCTTCTGGAACATTTTATTTTCAACAGTCAACTCATTTGGAGAAGTGCCATGCTGAAGTTCAACCGTTTACAATGTTAACTGTGTCTCTGCCAGCAGCTGAAGACTTGCATCACACCACCTTCTCCAGCACCTCTTGATTAAACAATTTGAGTTCCTCTCTCTGAGAGGTTAGCAGATGTTTAAGCAGCCTTCATTCTCATCACACTCCATTTTTTTTTCTTCAAAATTATTCTCACTCTCTGAACAGTAAGGTGGCATTTCTGATCCCCTCCTCAATTAACACTTCACAGACCTCCTGCTCACCTCCTATTGGCCCATATTATATTTTAACACTACCTGAAAGATTTCCATTAAACAAACCCTTTTGGACAGATTGCTTGATTATTTAGTACTATAGAACAAAGCAACTGTTTGAAAAGCAAGCAAGCATTTAGACTGATGAAGTTCAACATTTTTACTGAAGCCAGCAATTAGAAGTTCATACTTCATCACATCTTGATCAAGGATGCAAGTTAAGCAAATCATACAGTTCTGGCACTAGCAGCAGACCATTTTCATCCAGAACAAGTTCACAAAATACATTATTTAATTTCAAAATAGAGAAATATCTGTGAAGAGAGAACTTACATTATTTTTCTGCTACAATGAATTGGAAGTATAACAAAGGATAAGGAAAAAAAATACATGACAAGACACAAAGACATATCAGCCTTCATAGACCTTTCCTGATCTGTCAAAACAGGATCTCCTTCCTCTACCAGTGTGCTTCTTCAAATCACTCTTTTCAGTATTTCACTGGGAGTTTTTGGATACTACAAGTTTTGTCCCTAAGTTTGCTTAGTGATAGCTTCATAACAGAGCAATGTTAGTTAATGAGTACTACACAGCTATTCACCAGTTTCACACTTTTAAGTCCTTTTGCTGCAGTTTCTTGGTACAAAGCAGTGTTCTTCTGCTCAATTTAAGAAATTATCCACAAGACCACGCAGAGAAAGTGTTACAGCAAACTGGAACAATCTCAATTTATATTGTAAATCTACACATGTTGTTTGGAATAATAGGAAAACTCAATAGGAAAAACTTATTTACACTTGTTTCTGGGAGTTCCAAATTTCAAGAGACATCTCTGGGCTTTTCTGAAGTAACCTTCCTCAAACTGTAAGTTGTACTATTATAAGACTTTAGTGCTTCCCATTTCCTTTTTAAGGCTAAAATTAAACTTGTCCATTCCTTGGGGCCCAGAGTAACATCTGCCAGATGTCCAGACATCTATGTTGAACACAGTTCTTCTCCAATACTTATCTACATATCAACTCTCTTTTCAATCACTCATGTCTTCATAAAAGTCAATCCTCCTTTAAGTCAAAGTTCACAACACTAAAGAATTTGTTATAAACTTTACTGAATTGAAATGATCATCTTTTTTTTTCCACTTCTACTTGCAGTTGTTCTACTTTCCATTTCCAGCATCCAATTATGTCCTCATATTCTTCACAGTCTGAGCATATACAACATATTTTTAGTTTTCCTCTTGTAACAAGATAATTTTTTAAAATTATGGAAGGAAATTCTAAACATGACATTTTAAATTTCTGAATAATGTAATCCATTATGAACCTAGTAAAAATGTATAAGGAAATCAAATAATTGTTTAAACATTTTTAAAGCAGTGGTCCATAAGCTATGTCTAATGGGGTTGAGAAAAGTGATTAAGAAAAGCAAGTTTATATACTGAAGAATAAGATATGAATGCAGTTTCTGTTAGAGCTTACACCATGAAAAAGTTCTGCGTGCTCACAAACCAAAACCAATTGAAGCCATTGTCCGGATGAAGACATTTGTGCCTGAATACAAGAAACAGTCAACTCACCACCATCTCATGAATTAAGATTATCTTTCTAGAGCTCCTTTAAAACTCACTGGTTTGGGTTGGGGGGGGGGGGGAAGTTTAGATTAGTTTTGATTTGCTTTTAAAAATAAAAGAAGTCCTTCAGCTAGTATTTTAACAGCAAGGTGAACTTCAGTCTGTTTTGTCAGAACTACAGCAAGAAACATCATTCAAAAGAATATCATTCTCTAAAGGGATTTCAGCCTCACAGTGAAGAAACCCCCCATAGAAATAACACCACTCTCACTCCAACTCAAACTATCGCAATGACATTTGGTTTTCTATGGTGTCTGTCACCACAGGAGCGGGGTAAGAGGCCCTCTCATAAAGATCCTCAGCTTGAATCTCAAGCTCGTTCTTGGATTGCACGTGCCATGTTCAAAAGCAATGTATCTGTAGGGCACATCATTGTAGTGCAAGCACTGAGTTGACCTCTCAAGAAGTAAGAGAAGATTCACAATTCTGAACTATGAAATACAAGCAGATACCGAAGAAGACTGCATACACTCTTCTTATACAGGGTATGGATATTTAGGATCTGACCCAAACAAGCAAAGGTCAGTGGGGACTTTTCCAGTTTCTTCAGTGGCTGCTGATTTAGACCTGTGCAGAGGTTGCAAAGTGCATCAAAGAACACCACCTCAGGGAAAAAAAAATAAATGGTTAACCTCCCTCTTTACTTTGTCAAAATGTAAGATTAAACATGCTTGAAATGGTATGTTCTATGGCCCACTTCTGAAAGATTGAGACAACCACAGTATCTCAGTAATTTGGGTGACATATCAGCAACCAGAACTTAAGAAATGCACAGTTGATAATGCAATATCCTTCTGAAGAACATTAGATTACATACTAAACCATTTCTTCCATAGCAAAAATAAAACAAGGGCATTGATTTTAACCTTGCAGCAGCTGGATCTCAAGTTCATCACTAGTCATTGCAGTCCTCAAATCTTTCTATTCTTTTTGCACATCTGGGAGTGTGTTCTGGTTCAGATTCACTGGTCCCCTATCCTGTCACTTACACCTCCCATATGTAACACATTCCTTCTTAAACTCTTCAGAGTAACCTATGTATGAACATTACTGGCACCTTTCTGTGGAGCTGTGCCTTCAAGCTCAGTAGCACTGCACTCTGATATCTCCTTCATGCATTTCAGCATGTAGTTTGAATTTTTTAAGGAACTGCATCTACTGTGCAACTGATGTGCAAATTTAGGTTGGTGGGAAAAGAGTGAGGTCTGTTTTGAGTCTACTCAAAATGATTTCAGATTAAAAGGTGGGTAAAAAAAAAGCACACAAATTCCTGTTCAACTGCTATCTCACTTTAAAGATCTTAGGTTTCCATAATGACATTAAAATCATAACAAGAATGTTGCCATAAGTTTTCAGAAAAAAATATTTTAAGACACCAAAAAGACAGCTGTGAAAACTGTTTTGTTTTTTCCAAGAGAAATTATGTATGTTATGATGCTCTGAGGAACCTACTAAAAGCTTGCCAGTATCATTTTAATGCAACCTAGTGCGTGGGGAGAAATATTCCATCTTAATTTAAAATACATCCAAAAGAAGGAATGCTCTTGAAAATCAGATGTTAAAAATCCCAAAAACCAGGCATCACCATCATCACCTAGAAAAAAAATGACATTTCATGACGTTCTCTGGAAGAACCTGAGCAGCCTCAAGCTGCGTGCACTTACCTCCAAATGCTTTCAAAAATCTATAAATATATGCATATATACACTATTTCTTTGGCCAACTGATCAACCTCCTAAATTCTGTGGTCTTTAACCAAAGAAAAATATCTAGAAAGGTGACCTCCGCATGAAAGCATAAGAGCAAAAAAGCCTGAGGATGTGTTTCTCTGTGTGAAGGAGAATCTGAGCAATTTCCTCCAATCCTCATTTCCTGATAGCATGAAGTCAGAGAGAAGACCCATCACAATGTTGTACATTGAAAAAACTGAAGAAACCTTAGGGGAAAAAATCATGATTAAGCCAGCTACTGCCAGCAAAGCTTCAAAACATGGAGACATCCACGATGTTAGGAGCACTTCCCATCTCAGCTTTGTCTACTCTCTCTCTCCTCCATTTTCTGGTGGAGCTAGAGAACATGACATGGCTTACCTGACTCAGATCACAGCTCTCTGCCAAACTAGTCACTTCCTCTTAGACATGCAAGCAGCTTCATGAGACAAACAGACCCCCACAGACACACACACAAAAGCAGCAGCAGAAAGCACTCAAACTTGAAGGTCTTTCTCCTTCCAAACACCAGAAAAACGAATGAAACTTTTCCTTTTTCTCCCCCAAAAGAGGGAGGTGAGGGGGGGAGAAATCCTATCAGATCACAACTACATGAAGCTCCAGGAGGATCTCTCTGTGTGGAGAATAGAAACCACAATGCTAAGAGGAGCGCGGGGGGGGGGAGAAGAAGGTTACTCCAGAAGACATAAAGAGCCTGTAGACTGTGTGTGTGCATGTGTGCGAGAGCGAGGAGAAGCTTTGTGTTGTGGAGCCTGGACTGGAACCAAAGCAGACAGCTTGCAAATGGAGGACAGGGAGATAAAGAAAGGGAAAGAGGGGGAGAGATAGGGAGAAAACTGCTCCGGGTGGTTGAGAAAGGGGCAGGGGAGAAAGCGCCTTCTCCCTCGCCTGGTTTAAAGGTAGGGACATCGGGGAACTGAGCAAGAAGAAGTGGGCTCCTTCCCCTTCCTTTCTTCCCTTCTCGCTCTCTTTCTCTCAAAGGAGAGCACAAGCGTGTGTAATGGCTCCTGCTCTCCAGCTGAACGCTGTCCTCCTCCAAGCAACCTCCTGCGGGCACCACCAGCCCCCCAGCCCCGACGCCGCCGGGGACCCCCGCATCCCAACTCCAGGAGAGCCGCGGTGGGGGCACCACCGCCGGGGTGAGGGACCAGCCTCGCCAGCGGCGAGGAGGAGGGCAGCAAGAGGGCACGAGGAGAAAGAGAAGGAGAGGAAGAGGGGGAGAGAGAGAAAGAAAGAAAGAAAGAAAAGAGAAAGAAAGAAAGAAAAGAGAAAGAAAGGAAGGAAGAAAGAAAGGAAGAAAGAGGTCACCCGATTGCCTGGGTCGTGCCAGCACGGAGCTTTTCTCTCCTCCGTGTCTCTCCCGTCTCTGATCCAAGTCCACACGCACAGCACCATCCAGACCTCTCTCACACACACATATCCTCTCGGGCACCCCCCACCCCGAAAGCTCGGCTGATATCTCACTTATCTCCCCATATCCCCCCCCCTTAATGCAACAACAAAAAATTAATTAACCGCCTTCCTCCTCCTCCCACCACCACCACCACCACCACCAGCACCTCCTCCTCTTCTCCTCCTCCATGCAAGAGACTTCTCTCTCAAACAAAACACCCCGCTCTCGCTCCCCTCTCTTCTCTTTTTTTTTTTTTCTTCCTTTCTTTCTTCCTCCTTCCTCCGTTGACCGAATGAATGGATTTCAGAGGAAGGTGGTGGGAAGAAAGAAAGACAGAAAAGACCACACAAAAAAAAAAAAAATATACACACACGAGAGATGATCTCTCCAATGCCAAACCGGAGATGGGTTTTAATTGCAAGAACTTACAGGAGCGTCCCGGCACTGCTGCTCTTGCTGCTGCCTCCTCTCCTCTTCCTCTCTGCCTAGCTCCTCTTCTTGTTATTGTTGTGGAAGTTGTTTTGTGAGTCTCATGTGCTCCTTGCCAGGTCTCAGCAATGGAGGATCGCCATCTTTCCCTGCTTTTCCCCCCCTCTCTCTCTCTCCCTCTCCCTCTCTCTCTCTCCTTCACTGGTTTGCTGCAGCTGCAGATGACCTGAGATATCCGTCTCTCTCTCTCTCTCTCACTCACCCTCTGTGTCTCTCTCTGAATAATGAGCAACCAGAGGGAGAGAGAGAAAGAAGACAATCTCCTCTCCTACCACACAAAACGCAAGAGCACCAGGGGGTGCAAGAATCCTTTCTAACAACAACAACGTGTAGGGGAAGAGGAGGAAAAAGAGAAAGAAAAGAGAAGAAAAGAGAGGAGGAAAAGGCAAGAAGAAAGAGAGGGAGGGAGGTGGAAGAGGAGGGGGGAAAGCAAGCAAACAAGAGAGAGATCCAGGAGGCAGACAGATGGAGGAGAAGATGGTAGTGATAGAGGAGGAGGTGTTGAAGATGAAGGAGATAAAGAGGAGGAAGGTGGTAACAAAAAGTTAAGGTTTGGGACACTGAATCACTCACAGGCCAGGGAGGAGGAGAAGAAGGGGGAAAGATCTGAAGAGCTTCCCCTTCCAAGCTGTTGCCTTCACAAAGCTTCCTGTGCAGGAGCGCTCAGCAGCTCCTGCGATGCTCGGGGAGCCGCTCGGATGGAGCACTCTGCTAGGTCATAGCTCTCTTCCAGCCATGGCAAAAACCGGTTTCTGCATGCAGATCTGCCCCTGAGGTGATCCCTCAGACACATCCATCTAGAGGCTAATCTTCCCTGAGCAGGGTAAAGAACATAAATGGAGCTGGAGGTTGCAAAGTATAAAACCAGATCTACCACGTGGTTGGTTTTTAATCCCCCTTCCAGCTCGCATTTGATGTGGAGAAAGGACACTCGAATTGTCCATTTCTGGCACGTATTTTGAAGTCTACTCCCGGAAATAAAGACAGTCATCTCCAGGTTTTTTATTTCTCACAAGCACTTAGGAGAAAAGAGAGCTTGTACTACCAAGCACCAAAATCACTTCCTACATTGGTGAAACGTTTTTGGCTGCAAAATAAAATAAATAATTCTACTTAAAATAACTTTTATGCCTTCCAACACCTAGTTGTCTGCTCCTTTGTGACTGATTATTTAAAACCGTGGAAACTAACGATCAAGGCTCACAAAGAAAGGTATCTTGGTGATGAAGGCAAGCAGGCAAAGACAAAGCGGCTGTAGCCTGCATTTTTATTGAGTCTCGTTTCTATTAAGCATTGTGCTGAGCTACTTCTTTTGCTCGACACCCCCCCCTCCCCTCCAGTCTTCCTACAGCACCAGGTCAGATTCTTTCTAGGGTTATGTCTAGCACTGGGGTGGGGGTGGGGGGTGGGGGGGGATTAGGGGTTACGTGCAGGCTCAGTAAATCAATACACGGGAGTGAGGCAAAATCAATTTGAGCACAAGGGCATGACTAGTATTGGAACATCACTGGGGTTTCTCGAGCCCTCAAGCGCTGCAGTTTGCATGGGTGGAAGAGAGACTAGAACCACAAAGCTCCGGTTTGGGTGAAGGGGGAGATCCCTCCCCTGCTCCGAGGAAGTTTTATGTGAGTGGTGAAGCTGAGATGATCTTCTTAAAAGAGTCCAGATTTTACTGGCTCTGGGAGAGGTCCGGCATGTTAGAACTTCATTGTCTGAACTCTCCCAGCTCAGCTGAAGACCAAATGCAGAAATGCTAACAATAGCAATAAAATAACAAAAATCGGTCGCCCAGGTACTAGTCAAATATTAAACCCATGCACTCTCCGATCTTCCCATCCGCAAGACTGCCGTGACTACAAAGCACACAGGCAGGATCTCTCCCATTAAATCTTCTCTTTCTTTGAGCCGTGCAAGTTAATCACTAAACAGGAGAAAGATCTTCTCCCTCCTCCTCTCCCCTCTTTCCGCTCCTCCCCTCCTCGCCCCAAACAAGTGCTGTGAGAAATAAGAGGAAGGATAATATCTGGGCAGAAGGAGCACTGTTGGATTTAGAGGATCCTTCTTAAGGAAAAGGGGAAAAAACATCAAAACTGGGAATTCCTACTAAAACTACTGGTTTCATGCAGACAAATGAAGCGGACACCTCCTAAGAAGCTGATAAAAGAACATTAAGGAAAAGGGAGGGACTGTCTTTACGGCTGCCAGAATGTGCATGTGTTCTGCCTGCAATTTTCTATAAATCATCCTCTTCGCAGGAAGAGAGCGCCTGGGCTTTGCAATCTTTGACGTACCATCAACGCCGAGGCAGATAATTTACCTCTTTGTGTCTCAGCATTACATTTTAAATAAAAAAAAAAAAAAAGGAAAATAGAGCAACCCCACAACCACAAACCCCAAAACACCTGACTGCTGACCAGCCACCCTCCAGGGAAACAACAATCCCATTTCAAAATGAAGGCTCTTGGGAAGAGTGGGCATCAAACCTCGGGGGGGGGGGGGGGGGGGGGGGAGAAAGAAAGAGAGAAAGAGAGAGAAAGAGAGAAAGAAGGAAAGACAAGAGAGAAGGAGAAAAAGAAGGAGAGAAAGAAGGAAAGAAAGAGAAAGAAAGAAAATGTATCTTCATGGAGGTAGCCTGGAAATATTTTCCTTGCCCTATCTCCCCGTCCTTTGGGGAGGGAGGGGTCCCTCCTGCGCCGGTCCCGTGGGGGACCCCCGGGCTCCGGCGGGGAGTGCGGGTGTCCGGGCACCCACCCGGGGTCCAGGGGAGGAGGTGCCCCGGCGGCCAGAGGAACGCCGGCGCTGGAGGGCAGTGCCGGGGGGCACGGGTCGGGAGGCTTCTCCCTGCGGGTCGGGTGGTCCATAACTTCCTCCCGCAGGCTTTCTGCCGTCCCCACCGTGCTCCGAGCGCCGCCGGGGAAAGCCAACAGCGAGGTGGACACGCTGGGCTGGGAGAGCCCCACCAAGAGGCAGCCACTAGGGAAAAGTGAAGGGGAAGCTTCCCCGGAGCTCCCCGTGTCCACGGACCGCTGGTTTCGCGCAGGAACCGGCGCTTCTGGCTGCCGAGTCCAGTGGAGGCGAGGGGGGCAAGTCCGGGGGGTGCAGGACCCTTCACGGGTGGTGGGCGGGCGGGGGAGGGCTTTAGCTGCGGGGCAGCCCCCCTGGCTCGCCCCCGTGGCGTGCCCAGCAATAAAGAGGTTAACCGTGCTGACAGCCCCCTGGTCCTAATTACCCCGGCGGGTTAACAGTCCCATTAAGGGGAATGAAGATAGTTTGCACCTCTCTGGGTGCTGGCATTTGGGTCGCCGGGGACGCCCGGGACGTCGGGTGTAGACAAAGGCGCCGGTATCTCCTCTGCCAGGCAGCCCGGCTGCGGGACGGGAGTGGGGAAGCCGGGACGGAGCCCACAGTGGGGCTCAGCACCCTCGCTCCCCACCTGGGGTTGGGGGGGGGAGGGGGGGCGAGAGGGGATTTCAGCTTCTGTCCGTCTTCCCAGCAGGGGTTGTGTCCCACCGCCGTGTTGGCTGAAGCCACAGGAAGGGGATGTTCTTGGTTTAAAATAAAAAATTAAATCCTCCCCCATCGACCTGGGGTAGATCGACGATGTTCAATCATGTAAGCCAGGGGAAGGAGGGCCTGGGGTGGGGGAAAAAACATTTTCCAGCCTCTCGGACTGGCTACATCTTTCCTCACCCCGAAAATCTGACCAACCTGTGCCTGAGCACTTCATCCCCAGGCCAGGTCTTTGCTGGTGTGCAATGATTCAGGTTTGCGTGGTCCTGGCTGACACCTGCATCGCACTGCTGCAACCACTGGAAGCCCATAGGGGCTGCACAGTGAGCCCCACGGCAGCAAGGCCACAGGCAGAGCGGTGAGCAGACAGCAGAAAGCTCAAGATGGTGCTATTTTGCCTTCCCATTTTTTATTTTTATTTTTTCAGCCAAACCCATTTCTCCATGGGCTCTAATTAGCTCCTCAGGATGGGAAACTGGTACATTTAGCATGGACGGTGAACACAGCCTTAGTGAGCAGGAGACATTAGGAAAGCAATGTGGAAAATAGGACGCTGGAAGTACACTTCTTTATACATAAGCAACAGTGAGGCAGTGTTGTTCACGTCCCCCCACAGAACTGAAAGTGGCTTCTTTTTTTTCCTGCCCAGGTTTGGAAGAGTTTGTTCCTTTTCCTGCAACAAGTTTGAGTGAACTTCCTATTTATTCTCCACTTCTTCATGGCTGTTTTATCCTACCAGAGCAAGGTTTCGCAGTCCTTATGCAAGAGGCAAGCATTGTATCAGCTCACTGAAGAACTGAATATCACTCTCTCTCTCTAGAATATTATGTTCTGCAGCTATTGTGAGAATTTCACTTTCCTATCTAAGAAGATTAGAAATGTGCTGTTCTGACCTTTACCCTGGCAACTCACTTATTTCTTTAACCTCCAAGGGTTTCCTTATTGTGAAGGACTTTGAGGAGAAACTGCTTGGTTGGAAGCAGAGATATCCTACTCCGATCCATGAAAGACAAGGGATATCTAATCAGCAAAATTTTCCTTTAGCAAATACTCATATAGAGGACAGTGGATTCAAGAGGGTTTACATGTACATAATCCAAATCTAGGCTCTTAAGAACCCTTCAGAAAATTCTTCTTTTAACACCCAAAACTTTCAGCCTGATAATAAAATTTGGAATGTTTTCTTTCTGGCAGAGCTCATAGTGAAATCTCCAACAGCAAGCTCTTCACTATAAGGTCACTTTGTTATCTGCAAGGACACCTCAGAATATAGTACACATGTTGCAGCCCCATAGAAAGATACATTTTTATGTTGCTGGGAATGCTTAAGAGAAGTATACTGGTGAGGACCAGGTTGGGTATTGGAAGTCACTTCCTTATCTGACAGATGTATAGGTTGCAGCTGTTAGAAATACAGTTTTTGCTCCTTTGAGAAAACTGAATCTTCAGCAGTCAGATGTTTGGGTAAACTCATGGTTATGTTTTACACCTGTCCCCAAGCTTCCTCAGAAATTCTGTACCAAGACCAGGAACCAAGAAGTCACTTTACAAAGAGAATCAGCCCCGCTCCAAAACCTTTTAATTTAGGCCTGAGTTGAGAATAATGGGTGTATGGTGTTGGAAGGCTATGGTAGACTTCAGGGTGGATTTGGTGAGTAGCACAGGTCATCACCTCTCCAACCTAAGAACATGTCTAAAAAGTGCAGGCAGCAGAAAACCTTGTGTTTAGATCCCAGTCAAACTCCCAGGAGAGTTAATGAAAAAAATTCCTTCACTGTTAAAATTAACTGGGTTGGAACCAAAGAGAGCACATCCTTAGTAACAGAAAGGTGTATCACAAATGGCCCTAGATCTTTAGTAGGTAATTTGTCAGTATATATCCTCTTTTCAATGATCAATTTGATTTAATAAAAGAATAAAATGCAGTCTAGTCGAACGGGTGTTTTATCCATCACCAGAAGACAGCAACAACCTGATTTTGGGGAAATCCATAATTACCATGACAAAGGTTTGCTAAGCAACTGAAGGCACATCCTGACTTCACTTCTCACTGTTAAAAAACAGTGACCATGAAGCTTAATTAAATTCACTTTGCACTTTTGAAATCTTTAGAAGCAAAATATTCCTTGTTGTAAGTGCAAATTAAGTTTTGTGAAACTCAGTCCTTCCAAAGACACAGCTGGATTTCATTTAACTTCTACATGGTTTTAGATGGAGTCAATGAGATTGAAATTGCAGTCACTTTACAACATCTGACCTTCTGGATCATGACAACCGTTTGCTGGTTAGTATAGGAACATTATATCCCAACATTATATTATACTCACTACTAAGAAGACTTCAAGAGAGAAACAGTTTGATTTTGTCTTCAGAAGAGATAGGTACTGAGTGATTTGTGAAATGTTTTTGAATTTAATGGTCAGATACAAATGGTTTCTGGCTATATTTACTGCTCATTTTTCAGTGTCCCCCCGTTCCCCCCCCCCCCCCCCCCCCCCCCCGTATATTTTACTAGATTTATGCAATTCAATACAAAGCTATTCTTACTTGTATACCCTTGAAAAATACATTTTCCCCTTTTTCTTTTTTTTGAGATCTAAATGCAACGCTTGCATCTCTTGATCTGTCTCTCTAGCACTCCAGTATTTTTAAAACTTAAGCTCTCAAATGCCAGTCAAATAATTTTTATTCTGTATGTCCTAATCAACCTGTATAATATACAGCCTCTGATAGATTTGAGTTCCACTTCCTAGCCAGTATTTCTGATATCTAATTTTTCTAGACCCACCATAAAATTGAACAAGGCCATCTCTGGCTTTGTAGGGAAGTGCCTGGTACTGCTGAATAATCTGTCTGGTATATGCAGTTTGATGACATTTTTATTGATACATTACAAATTTAGCCCAAGTTTCATTTTTTGAAGCAACTCCAGTAGGTATTTTCATCTCCCGTGGAAGCATTTCAGGCATAGTTGATTTCCCATCTTGCATGTCTTTGAAGATATAAAAAGGAAACAATGCATTTTATCTCCTGCTTTTGAACTACTTCAGCTTACAGTTTATTTCCTAATGAAGTTGTTTCTTCTTCAGCTTTTGCTGAAGTTCCAGTTGTACATATGGGTTGATTCCAGTTCATTTTCCCTGTAAGCATAGGGATACACAATGCAGAAAGTTGAACACTGCTGAAGTGCATGCCAAAACTCTGTTCTTCTACTAATGTCATTTGTTTTGGGCACACCTTTCCTATCTGTGAGCTTGTCACTGCTACTGCTAATCTGGAGATGTTTCGACAAATGCCGTCAAAGTCTTTTCTCATGATCTTAAGTTTGTGACCAACACAAAAGGAAAGTCTTCCTCATCCTCCTGCTGTCCATTTATCTCTGTTAAAAGGCTGGGGTTTTTATACTCCAGTGTATTTATGGCACTTTTTTTTTTCCATTCCACGTCTCCACATGATCAGCCAAATCCTCAGCTGATGTAATTTGGCTGGCTTCATTGACTCCAATGGATATACTGCTAATTTAAACCTTCTGCCTGGCTCATTCTTGCATCTAATTGGGTTAATAATCTTTACCAATTACTTTCAGTAGTTTAGATATTTCTCTTTTTACTTGTAGGTGTTACGTATGGAAATTACATGTTTTTCTCCATTGATGTTTTTGCTATGATACGTTGATATCTCATAAAGTGTTGTTCTGTTTTTAAAATTTACATTTTCTGCTACCCTTTCTGATCTCTCCAGAGGTATTCAGTTTCCTAATGCCCACCTTGACTTCCTGTGTTTTAAGCTGTAGCATTTTGCTGAATTTCTCTCTGCATTAATTTATTTCACTACGCTATATTTCAAAGGACCCTTTCTTCTGTAATATCACATCTATACCAGTGTTGTGCCATTTATGAAGAAGACATTGTTTCTAGTTTTCATCCTTACAGCTAGCTGTTGTGTTCTCTAGAATCAAAGAGACACCATTTGTAATGTGAATTCATATTTACAGTGCCCATTAAATACTGATCTAGTCAGAGGTGGGCAGTCATATTGTCATGAAAGATAACCGCATATCTAAGAAGGCAGGTGCTATAGTGTAGATTTCAAAATTTATTTCATAACCTATGGCCATTCTTATCTGTCTTGAGATTGCCTATAATAAAGTTTCTACACTAACACGTGGAAATGGCTTGGTGTGTTTTGCTTCTTTTTTGGCAGCACCATTTCAGTATCAGAATTTTCAAGCTCTTTTATGGAAACCCAGGCTACATTTCAGCCTTCAAGGTGACGGGGTGGATCCTGTTAATAGGGAGAAGGTAGGACAAAAGAAAGACACAAAGAAGAACACAAAAGGAAGTCCATAAATAGTACCAGTACACTTGGAAAAAATCCTCACCTATAATTACAAAAACATTTCAGCATCCCATTCTGTCTTCAGAAAGATAACAATTATTTATACATATCAGTCTCTATGTAAATGCCACCTGTCCAATCAATATATTAATATTTGAATTAATTTCAAAAGAAGATGGCAGAAAAAAAGCCATCATTTCCTCAGTAATGAACTAATTTATCTGAAAATCTGACAACTGCAAGTGGGTGGTACTCTTTTCTGTGTAGTCTTACAAAAGATACTGCTGCAATCAAGCTGGTACTTACTATTCTAATGGTAAAACATGCCGAGCATCGAAACTTGACATGGAATGTAATGAGAAGTGATATGATTGAGCAGAGATTTAGCAGATATGTTAGTTATATTATGTTAGCATGATTTCTGCTCTGGGTCTTGAAATCTTTATACACACACACACACACACGCACTTGATGAGTGAGACAATATCTTGTGGAAAGCGTACCTTAAGGAAAGGCTTGGAAGACAAAGCAAAGGAAATATGGCCAATGTAGGGAGAATGCTCTGATTTGAAATAGCCAAATAGAAGAGGTTGTTATGATATACGTACAGTGCCTAGTTAAACAGGATCCAGTTCCACTTTCCTGGTCCTTCTGGTAAGGTACTGCAAGAAATAGGGAGGAGTTCAGCCATGTCTAGTCTTTAAAAATAAGGGAAAGATAGGAGGAAAGCACACAAGTGCCAAAGAA
Source organism: Gymnogyps californianus (assembly GCF_018139145.2). Classification (NCBI taxonomy): domain Eukaryota; kingdom Metazoa; phylum Chordata; class Aves; order Accipitriformes; family Cathartidae; genus Gymnogyps; species Gymnogyps californianus. The sequence goes on along the minus strand of NC_059500.1, from coordinate 32,292,470 downwards.
AAGCAAGGTGCTGTTTAAAGGGGAAGGGGAGTGGGAAGGAAAGGAAAGGGAAGGGAAGGGAAAAGGAAAAGGAAAGAAGGAGAGAGGAGAGGAGAGGAGAGGAGAGGAGAGGAGAGGAGAGGAGAGGAGAGGAGAGGAGAGGAGAGGAGAGGAGAGGAGAGGAGAGGAGAGGAGAGGAGAGGAGAGGAGAGGAAAGGAAAGGAAAGGAAAGGAAAGGAAAGGAAAGGAAAGGAAAGGAAAGGAAAGGAAAGGAAAGGAAAGAAAGGAAAGGAAAGGAAAGGAAAGGAAAGGAAAGGAAAGGAAAGGAAAGGAAAGGAAAGGAAAGGAAAAAGGAAAGGAAAGGAAAGGAAAGGAAAGAAAGGAAAGGAAAGGAAAGGAAAGGAAAGAAAAGAAAGGAAAAGAAAAGAGAAAAGAAAGAGAAAAGAAAGAAAAAGAAAGAAAAAAAGAAAAGAAAGAAAAAAAGAAAGAAAAAGAAAGAAAAAAGAAAGAAAAAAGAAAAGAAAGAAAAAAGAAAAAGAAGAAATGTCCAAATTTGACATGTTTTTAAGTAGTAATCAGAGAAGGGGATTTAGGAGAGCACTGAGATGTAGCTGGAATGACAGGCTGATATTTGGCAGTAGTATTTGGGACAGATTGAAGGGGACATAGCAGGTATCAGGAAATCCAGCAGCACAGTGATTGTAGCAAAGGTAATCAAGCCAAAGGTTTGCAGAACAGCCACAAAGAAGTTAATAGCTTCAGGGAAGACAGTAAGGATACATGTTTTGGATAAAAAAGTTGAGGGCAACAGCAAGTTTGCAGCTCTTCAGAAAGAAAAGAAGGTGGATTACATATGCAGGGGATATAACCAGGTCTATGCTGCAGCCTGTTAGATCCAGTTCAGTTGAATTTGCACTGAAAATTGCTCCCTGACTCTAGACTGGATTATCATAGTTGTTGCTGCTTGCCTGTTCTGTTTTCAGGTGGTGATTTTTGCTGCAGGTGCTGTTGCCTATGGAAGCTTCTCCCTGATGCCCAGTTGTTCTCCAAGGTCCAAGTGTGCATGTTGTGTAATGTGTTTCTAGTCATTGTGACTGCAAAGGAAATTCTGATAAATGTACCTCAAACACCAGCTGATGCAGGTACTTCTGAATCTGCAGAGAGCCTGCAGCAATAGCTCCAAGAGGTTTGAACCTTGTCATTCATCTCAATATGTTCTTAAATTGTCATTCTTCACCTTCTAACTTAATCATCAGCTTTAGAGCTGGCCCCACATTTTTAACTGTTTCTCTTTTGATCAATTCACAGAAGCCCTCTGAAGTTTTTATTCCCTAATTTCAAAGTGTTTCTTGTGCCCTCCAGGTGAGAAAGTTTAGAGCTGCAATGATATCTATTTTCCCTCTCGACAACTTTCAAGCTGCAGATGGGAATTACCAGTGCAAGAACCCATGGCATAGTAGAAAAAAACATAGGGACTCCAATAAATTAATTGGTTTGCCTACCTACTTAATTGTCCCTGGGATTAATGTACTGAATGATTAATTGTCTTCATAGCTAGTTAATCACAGATTTCAATATCTTCAGTGTAAAATCAAGCTGCCATGTAATTTCACAGCAACAAGAATCCTTTGGCATACCAACTGAGGTATGGTTTGCTGGTGAGGAGGCATGGAGCTCTAAATGTCTTTCTCACTCTTGATCTTACACTCCCTGGGTTAGAGGGCTAGTGTTAACCAGTTTTGTTTCATCAAACACTACCTAATTGCACTGACCAAATGTCAATTCACAACGCTTTAGTGTTCTACACATTTATTCAAATATCCATCCTCCTCTTCCTTTAAGTTAAACAATTGCTTTTCATCCCTTGGGCATGAGGATTGAAGAACACAAGCGGAGGAAGTATGAGTCACAGGAGATGGACACTGCCGTTCCTGTGAAATGTACAGCTCTTGTCTCAGTGTTCACAATCAGAAGGACTCCAGTTTTCTAACTAACGTGTCCATCTGTTAGAAGTTGTTTTCCTTGGTCTTCCCCAAAAGCAGGACTGAAAGCCATCTTTGGACTAACCAGCTCTGAGATAGCCACAGTTTAGCCTGATGGATAAGCCTAGCCAACTGTGTCTTTCCTCTACCATAAGGATTTCTTTGCCTTGCTAAGGGCTTCTTTACACTGGGAAACTGACCAGCCAAGCCATAGCGGTATCATTATTTCAATATAACCAGTCCATTTCCTGTGTAGACAAGCCCTTAGACTAATCTTCTTGCCTGACCCACGGCCCCAGTTGCAGAAACCTTGGAACATGTTTTGGAGTCTTACTCTACTCCTAGATTATGAGGCCTGCCAAACCTTTTCATTTTGTTCAAGGCTTCCTGCCATTTCAGCCCTGGAACCCATCTGGTTCCAGATCTTTTGCCCATCAGCCAAGACTCTTCAGCCAAGCCACATACACCCTGCCACCAGGATGCTTCTGGTTTTGCCAAGCTCAAAATCCTTCTCTGTTCTTCTGTCCATGGATATCTAACCTTGTTCAAATCTGAACAAACTGAGCAATGGACAGCTTGAGGCCAGAATGCACGTTTGAAGTTGAACAGGTCTATTCCTTTTCCTCATTGTTAACTTTCACATAGATGGATGTAGAGGTCCCTGCTCCTGAGAGAGTTGTGTGATATAAAGGCACCAATACACTCCACTGTCTCTAGTGTTACCTGATGAAATCAAGAAATTCCATCATTACTCTTCAATCCTTTTCATAGTTTAAGCACCAGACACTGATTTCATCAGCTTACCTCTGTGAAAACAGCAGGCAAAGATGACATTCTTTCTTCTGCACTCTTTATTTCATGGTTTTCTACATCCCACTATTTTTGCTTTAGGTTATTTTACACATTACATTATTAAACTATATGAAGAAAACACCAAAATACCTAACAGATTTGCAGTAATGCAGATAGATGTGTCTTATGAAGACACCTAAATGCAAGTACACATCACAGGGTGGGTGGATTTTTTTTTATTGGCTTAGTGTAATTCTCAGTTTTAATTAGTCTCACACAGTATCCGTAATTTTTTTTATTAGATTTCCAGCCAGAACAGCAAGAGCAAGCGTAATGGAGATTTTAGGACTGTGGACATGCATTATAAAAAGAAGACTGCAATAGACACACAAGTTCCACTGTATAGCAGTAATTCTTCTTCTTGCTGTGTAAAATTCAACAGTATAAAAGAAACTCACTGCTCAAATGCTCTCAGGTAGTGTGTGGTAACTCCTGCAGCCTGCCAGCTTGTCCCTTCACTGGAGAAAAAAAATTATCACCACATCAAGACCATAGTCCGGGCTACTTTCCTCACAATTTCAACCTTATTTCTACCAAGTAATGCAAAGCTATAGTACTGTCAGGGTCTTCCACTGCCTCCCCAAGGTCTCCTAAGGCTCCACCGCTGACTGCCACCAGGCTTAAACCTGCCAACCAGGTCTTTCCTCTCTCGTTTGCCCCAGCCTTTGGGGACCACACCAAAGAACAGCCTTCACTTGTCCTTCGTAAGGATCTGCTTTCAAACAGGGCTGGCTAGCCCCATGGCCTAAGAGGGACCCACTTACTCTCCATTTGAAGTCAAAGAAGGCAAGTCTCCCTACTTCCAACCACGTCTTTCATCCTGCTCTACCAACAACTCTTTGGCAGGTCATTTTTCTCCACTGAGTACTCAAGGTTGAAATCAGGGCTTGGAAGGGCCTTGAAGACCAAAGAACTGACCTGGAACAAAGTGTTGGAACCAAATGCTGTAAAGATGAGGAAGTGTGTGTCTAGAAGTCAATATGATCTTTTCCTATCTCAAAAAAGTGTATATCAAATGTAAAAAAAGCTTTAAAATTTTTAAAAATGAATACTGTTGATTATTTTCTTTGGTTTATTAAGAAATACTCTTACAGGTGTGGACAGAAATCCAGTTAATTCCATTCCCTGACATTGGCAGAATGACTCTTTTCTCTGTGGTCTTGGGAACATAAATCATTCTCTATTCTCTCCTTTCCTGAGAAGTGTAAAAGACCAAGATGCAATGGCTTTCAATTGTTCTTCCCAAGAACGATGGGTATATTGGGTCACTTCAGCCATGCAATGAAACCCAATTAAACCTATTCTAAAGGCTTAAAAAACACACCACAAAAGGCCACCAATGAATTTTGGCACTTCTTATTTTAGGTTTCCTTTCATAAATGGGTATGTTATGTTTAATAAACATTAAATAAAGTTGGCTGGAAAACACACTTTTGATTTCATGAGAGCTTGGATATTTTGAGATTGGTTTTTGGTTTTATTCAGAAGAGGAAGTAAAAAATTCTTATGAATATTTCAACGCATTTCATTTTAATGATTTGTTTTCTGATTAAAAATAACCAAAATCATAACACAGCATTTTGGTAAAACTGTATTTTCCAAAGAAAACTGTTAACTCAAAAGTCATTTAAATAATTCTTGTATGCATCTATGCCTGTGTCTAGCAGTAAGTAATAACTAATTCCAGCTGATCCAATTTTTAAAATAGTTTATTAGCAACATATAAATGGAATCCCAATAACTTGCTAATAGCCACATCGGTTTTAAAAAAAAAAATTGGTCTTCTCTAAAAGAGGTTTGAATGGAAGAATAGTTCTCCTGAAATATCTTCTTTTTTTTATAAAATTTTTGTGAATATAGAGGTGGCAATTTGAAGAGTTTTAAAACATGGATTGAATATTTTCCCATCACTTTTATCACAACACTTTAGAAGTTATTAACATACCAGTTTATTAAACAGATCCACCCCCTAGTGTATGAATTTGGGAAAATTATAACCACAGTAATCGAGATTTACAGAACAGTTTAAGTGGAATTTGTATTTCATTGATCATGGCAAATTTGGTAGAAGTATTTGTATTACAGTTATATAAACAACTTCAGTATAAAAGTGAAGTCAGCATCTTAAAAAATTGGGTAGGTATGGCAGATACTGAAGACTAATACTCATTGAACTAAAGTTTCTCAGGCAAGTGTTGTCAAAACAAAGTTGCTTACCAGTATATTCAAAATAATGAAAGGAGTAAAACAGGAAGGTGAACAAACCAAAGTTTGAATGACCACAGTTAAGTAGAGTTGTAATAGGGTGAAACAACACAAAAGCTGAACTGAACCTTTCAATACCAGTGTTGCCTGAGGAAACATGCAGTTAGCAGGAAAAGAGTGTCTGTACTCAATTTAAAGCATAGTTGGATGTGGCTGAGTAAGTGAATAAAGAAGGAAAGGAATAATCACTAATTATTCTACCTCTGGCAGCTGTAAGCACTTTTACTACGTGTAGCAAGGAGCGGCACAAACCATCCTTGGTCTGCATACTGCTAATGCAGTTGCATTGCTTTCTGTACTAGTCTGCAAAGCATCAGTGTCTGTTGCTACCTCTGACACATGAGCGGTCCTGATGAATCCCGTGTACATGAGTACCGACAAGGCCTGTCCTTTAGCAATTTGTTGGATTGGGTGCAGGATGCTTGCTGGGCATTGGATTGCCAAATATAGGAAACAATTTGTGGGAAAACGAATCCTAGTCCAATTTGATCAATCTGGAAGCCATGTTTCGTAAATAAAAAAGTGTCCTGACCTGCACTCCTGTCCTCCTTCCACCCAGCATTTTTCAGCCTTGCCATTTTGTCACTCACATTTGGTTGCAGAAGTGAAGTCAGTGTAGCAACAGAAACTATGGCTTGCAGGGGATGTATCTGCTGCATTGTGTGTGTACTCCATGTTGCTGAAGGCAAAGTAAGATTTTTCTTGAAGATCAAAGGCTTCCTGTACTGCGATCTGTATATAAAAAAGACTTCATACACATCATGAGCCTGCACCTTTCTGATTCATTCCTGTCTTAGGGAACTGCTCACTCACTACCATCTAAACAATATATGTCATGAATCATTCATTTATTCCACTCAAATGAATGGAAAGCTTTCCATCAACCACAAAGGGGTTTGACTCAAACCTTGAGAGCCTGATGCATCTACTCTTTCTTGCACTGAGTGGTGCTTCACTTTGGATGTAGTCCCACTGTCCTCGCTAGCAGCCTCTGCCACCTCTTCCTCAGCTCAGTCACTGGCTGGTTTCTCTTTCAGCCCCAAGGGCTGGAAGCACAGCCTGCTTCAGAAGCAGAGTGGGGAGGGAGGAGCATCCTTGCTGGTTCTCAGTATGGCCCCCTTTGGCCTTAACTTTACAAGCAGGGGCAGGATGTTTCCCCTCTCTCCTCCTCCATGACCCTGTTTCATGTCTCACCTAGCACAGCAAGCCGTCAAATGCTTCAGCACACAAAGGAGCAGGAGGAACAGAGCTTATGGGCTGCCTGTTGCACTCACTTGTTAGGGTTTTTTTTTGCATTTTCAGGTGGTTCTTTCCAAAAGGTTAGCTCCTTCCTGTCACACCTCTGGACCAATTGAGAAAAAAATGTGTTTCCTTCTAGGAGCACTCGCACTTTGCGCTTTTATAGATGAATCCATCAATCCCTCAGTTCAGAAAGGATTTTAATCTGGGAAAAATGTGCCATGGGGTCTCAGTCAGCTTTTCCTCTCTTTTCCAATGTAACAAGTGCCCTTCATTCCTGTGGCAGAGTGGATCCCCACACTGCAAAGGCAACACTTGCTGAACATAACAAAGGACCTTGTCAGGGCTTGAGCCCATGCTAAGAAATGGCCTTATAAGGACAATTGCAAACTGCACCACTGTTTAAAAAGGAAACTGTATTTCTTTGAAATTGCTTTGTCTCATGCAAATATATAGCCACAAGCATATGTATATGTGAAGGCTATATGCATGCAAACACATATAACTGTGTAAGCAGTATATCTGTAAGCCCAAACAACCTGTTGAAAGAGGATAAGAGAACAGACGTGCAACAGACCTCAGTTGGCTTGCTTAATGCCCTACTGGAAATACTCAGAGACCCAAGTGATGCACGTGTTGTATGAACCCCAAGCAGAAAAGAAGAGGAAGCTCTTCCACCAGTCAAAGTAAGTTGATTTTGGCTGGGCTACTAAAGAAAATTTGATAAAGTCAAAGTTTTGGCAAGCTCCAGGCTCCTCAGTTCAAGCTCAATATAGTGTGGATTGTTCTACATAAATGAAGGGATTGCCTGTTCTATTTTGGCCTAATAGTTCACAGGGTTGAGTATTAGTAACACTTGGATTTAAGAGTGACTGTCTTAAGAGTGACTGTCATCCTCATGGTGTTAACTCCCCCAGAGGCCCTCAGATTCCTCTGTGTTTAGATCTTTCACTGCACAGTGAGTAGTCTGATCCCATGTGGGTTTTACTTCTGTTGTTTAGATGTGTGTTTTATCTCATTCCCAACTAAATCTGTTTTGGCAGGGGGGTCGGGGGAGGTAGTGGTGTTCAAGCTTCCTGAGGTGAATATAACCGGTCTGGCCAGAGCCGAAAATTTGAACTATGTTCAAGTAAAGGTGAATGATTTGAGAAGGTGCTATTATCTGATACCACATTCAAAGACTTCAGTTTTAAAACTCTGTTCTGAGGTGCAGCAGGTCAGATATTTTTTGTTGGATTTACTGTCCTGTAAGCCAGCTGTTGTTCAAAGTGTGAAGCTGGAGTAAATTGACTAGAAGCCCCTTCTAGCCAATCATGACACCAAGTATACGGACACACGCAAGTACACAACTTAGTTCTCACAGCATGTAGTAATATATTCAGGTTTGTAGAGGCTTATCTTCAGGTTTTTTTCAGAATCTGCAAGACTGTACCAGGGAAAGATGTCTCTGTAGCTGTTTTGGCCTCATATTCCTTCCTCAAGAATCTGCTATTGGTCGTTGTCAGAGACAGGATCAATCTGACCTAACATGACAAATCTTGTGTACCTTAGGTAATCGCATATTTTCTTTTTTTCACTTGACAATTCTGATGAGTGGTCAAGCAAGATGGAGTCTTGATCTTGCCTGGTGCTGTTAAAATGAATAATATTAGTACAGAAAAAGGGAACAGACTAAATTCCAGAGTCTTAGCACTACAACATCTCTACGGCATGATTTTCTGCACTAGGAACGAAACTGACATACAAAAATGATCTATATGTTAAGCTAAGCCAAAGTAGGCTTCAACTTTTCCACAGAAGTTACACAGGCTTTCTGATGCCTTGCTATTTATTTAATCAGGGGTGCTTATGTTTCGGATTAAATTCCTTGTTCTTAAACTCTTAAAGTTGAAGAACATGTCCTTTTGTACCTCTAGGTAAGGCTGAGATACATGTTAGCAAGAGGAGCCTTATGTTTTTATTTTACCAGACAGCTAACAAGCCAGGCATCCTTTCAGAGGAGGAATCCAAGGCTTCCTTGTGATGGAAACAGGAGCCACCTATGTTTGTTGTGGGCACGCTGGCAGTGCTGCGGGGAACAATGGTGCACAGATCTGCATTTATGTTCCCACATCCTTGGCCAGTATGTAACAGTGTGGTGACATTGGCTTCAACAGAGCTGGGTTAATTGCAGTGGTTAACGCAGTCCCCATTCCACTGCAGGAATCCAGATGTGTGCAGGCAGTTGTGCCAGCAACATATGATAATTTGTAATTCCGTGCAATGAAGGCTGTATTTGCATGCCTCCCCTATTGATTAGCCGTGAAGCTCTAGATGTTAAGGACTGAAGGTCTAACTACTTTGCTTCTCTCACAGAAGACCTGTGATGAACTCCCATTTTTTTATAGGCCGTTCTTCAGTGTTTGATAAATTTATGGTGTCAGATATTAACTACTAGACCATCATTTTCCCTCATGACTTTTTAATAAAAAAATGGAAATTCTACAAGATGAAGTCGTTCACATGAAGTAACCACTTAAATCTAAACTTGTCAATCTTTGTTAGCTATATTCCAAACTTTCTCAATTTTTAATGAAAAGTTAACATTTTTCAAAACAAGTGGAATATATTGTCTCTGATTGCTTTTTTTCATGACTGAAAGAAAGAAAATTATGAACAGTTATACTGTAAACATGTTTAAGTTTTGGAATGTAAATATTCAGAAAAAAAGAAGTTTCAGCTTTTCATGAGCTAAATAAGAATATCTGTGTGCTTCCCACTTGATTTAACCTCCTATTACCTAATTTGATAGCAGAGTATAAAAATGTGAAGCATATATTTTGCATATCATGTATAAACAGAGGCATCTCATGTATCATAGAGAAGTTCTGTATATCTTTAAAAGAACCAGTCCTGGGGAGAGGTGGGTTGGTGAGAGGCAGAATGGAAAGACCAAAAACTGAATTGCAAGTGCTGTAAGTGGAGAAATAGTTGGATGGAGTGGTAAAAGTTAAAAGCAGAAGTCTGAACCAGAGGAAAAGGATTTTAAAGCTCTCTTGTGCCCTCAAGATTCTTCGCTTAATGAAGAAAAAAGTCCTCCATGAGTGGCAGAAATAATGAATTTTGGTTTTCAGCATCTCTTTCCTATGTGTTTTTTCCCATCTCTAATAAAGGGTGAGGTTATTAGCCACTCTCAGGGAGAGAGGAGGGAAACATCATACACTCAATTATACAAATGGCTTCTCACTGGAAAAAAGGGCTGAAGCTACTGTAAAGCCTGTGGAAGCAGAATAAAGGCAAAGCTAAGAACACCTGGGAACCAAATAAAACATCCCAGGTAAAATTATGGCCTGCTGATGTGAACGGCAAAGATTTCATTGACTTTACAATGCTGGGCTTTCATCCCTTTTTTTAATTGTCTGCTTAAGGTAAACAGCTCTTTCTCTTTTCTGTCAGGGTAAGATATGAAATGTTTAATAGCCTTTTGGTTCTTGATTAGCCAAGATTTCCCAGCTATCTGGGGATGAGTTAAAATAATGTAAAACTAAAAAGTGCCCAAGCTATGAGGCTGGGCAAAGACACTAGCATTATCTCAGGGTGAAATATCAGAAGCTGCAATGCTAGAGGAGAGGCTTAGCACATTGACTTTTCTGTTAAAAAAAATACTCCTTCTGATGATGCAGTGATAAAGCTAACATGGTTATGAAGGCAAGTGACTACAGACTTTCCAAGCTTAAGGATTAAGGTTTTAGGTTAAGCAGTCCTTCTGGACAGAAAGGGGGAAGGATTAAAAATCAGGAGGAAGATCAACTGTCTCTGTTCAGAATATGGGTGATAGGTAAATTGGAAAAAGCACTGTTAAAATATTTTGCAGTTGGAACATCACGGTGAATGGACATGCAGGGCCACACAGCAAAGGGTGAGTCCTCATACGTTAAATCCCAGCTGTGTGATAAGGAGTTTTCACATGACATGGGGCTAATCTGTTTACAGCAGTGATGCAGATGATCTCATGGCTTGTTTGTTTTTGCTTTTGTTTCGTTTTTCTTTGGGGTAACAGACTGGCATAATCCATGGATTTGAATCTGCAGAACAAAAATTAAAAATCTCCTTCTGCTTCTCAATCCTACAGGCATATTCAGAGTCCTCTCTGAGTTCTCAGCAAGAAAGGAATGTTCCTTCAGAGGAGAAAGTGAAGGAAATCTGCCTCATTATTTATGCCTCCAAATTTTTCAATGGCCAAAAAGTGGACAGTACAAGAATCTTTGTGGTGTGGGTGATTAGCCATTCTTCTTTGTTCTGCTGCAGACACAAACCCAACTTCCATCTTTTTCCTCTTAAACTTGGTTTGCAGAAACTTGAAATTTTTACAGAAATTGATTTTATTTTTTGCTAGAACTTTAAAAGCACCCGAAGTATTTTTATACTTCACATGCCTTCTTGGTGCACAAAAGGTGTTGCAGAATTGGGGTGGGGGGGATGTCAGAAATCTTTCCTATCATCTCAAATATTTACAGGGCTAGAAAAATCAATATCATTTGCATAATGTTATAGAAAAAAAAACCAGGACCATTTAAATTTCTGTTACAGGACACAGTGAATAAACTATGACTTTTGGGGAAAAATAGAATGCTACAAAAGCTGAGTTATAATCAGCTCAGCAGAGGTCATAGCAGGTTGATCCAACAGCCATCCTCATTGAGGTCGCAGTTCCACACAGCATTTAAATGCATGCTTAATTTTAATCACATACATAAGTCCTGCATGACCTTAATGTTAAGCACGTGCTTGAGTGCATTGCTGAAGTGTGGATGGAGAAAAGGTTTCATGAGTGCTGGAAGTAAGAAGACGAAGAAAGAGCCCCTTACTGTAGGTCTCATTTTCAGGACTCACTGCAGGATCAAAGACTGCAGTATTAGTTCTGAAGCAGGAAATGTCCACATAATGCTGTGAAGCGGAGAACAAGGGTAAATAATTGTAACAGAAGGTGTACTAGGAACTGCAAAACATGCCCCATAGGCTGGTTGTGCACTTTTCTTCTCTCTGGGCTGTATTCAATCCTATAACCCTCATTCTGCAAGGACTTTAGCAAATGCTTATGGTCAGTAACTGATGACTTCAACAGGAAAGCTAATCACAGGTCAAAATTCAACTCGTGCTCTGCTTTTGTAGAATATAAGTCTACACACACTGTTCATTGACACAGGGTTGAATTTTACTGTCTGCTTCCTTTTCTTCAGACTTTGCTGTCATTCTTTTGATTTTAAGTAAGTTTGCCTTCTGACACAGATGAAAAAGCCCACTCTCCTAATTCAGGACAAAAGATGGGGAGAGTTTTCCTGCTAAGATCCTCAGACTGATATCCCTATGGTAGTCAGGTTTCTCAATCATATTCACTTGCCGGTGGTGCTAAACTACTAAAAGTATCTTGATATTTATACCTGGATTTTTGCAGCTCTGCTGCTTCGAGCAAAGCTGTGTTCCAGAATAGGAATGGTCACTTCCCCTTACTTACTTTCATCATTCTGACAATTAAACTGAACTCTAGACAGACAAAGAAAGCATGCTAAATGGAGTTCTAACATCAGTATTGTATTCACTGGGCCAAATTCTCTTCTACTTGTATCACTACCCTGTCAGTGAGACTTCGGTAGAGTTTACTCATACTGGTTTAAATGGGGAAACAACTGGATCAAACAGCCCAAAAAATGAAAACGTGGTATAAGAGAACCACCATAAACAAAGATGTGAGCTCTCCTAGTGTGGTGCCCAGATTGGCAACTAGGCCAGTTTTGCCTCTCTGAAGTTCACGAGTCTCCTGCACAAACAGCTCTGCTCCTCCACTCATACCAGGGGGAAAAAAAGACTCTCCTTGCCTTACTTGTAAAGGCCAGCAGAGTAAGGACTACGGTGAGCCCCATAAAACTAATTTTTATCTAAAGGTGTGTTGAGGGTGAAGGAGGAGCTAGTGTGGTTCACTGTTCACCACCATTTTGCTGTGACTGGCCAATGGGGCTGGCAGTACATGGACTTCTTTAGCAATCCTGCTGTTTGGCCTCAGCCAGAAAGCGTGTTCATCACTTGAGCAGATGTTTCTGCTTTTAGGAATCAGTCGTTTCCTCTTTTCCAGAAGCACATGCCAGCACAGTCAATATCTGGAAACCTGCTGCTTCACAGTAGGTCCAGAGTCTAAACTGGTACTTTACTAGAAAACGGTAATAAAGCAGTTTGAATTGCTTTTCATCCTTCATGCTCTTAATGGCTTTCAGGTTCATATGAGACCAATCAATTAATCCTGCTTCAGACCTAGAGGAATGGGATGTTTCTTACCCTCTGAACAGGAAAGAAGCCCATAACAAAGATTACCAATCTACTTATTAAGACTTATGTCAGCAGTATAGTCTAAGAGAGCCTCCAACTGGGGTTGGGACTACAGATTTGCAATCTTGTATAAGCCTAATGTTCACTAGTCATATGCTAATTAATTGCTATATCACAAAAGGCAAATCATAATTATTGTTTCAGGTTAGCAATTTTCCCTGACCTGATTGCATGCTTGCTGTTTTGAAGAATTAAGGAATGAGGCTCATTTAGGAACATTTACCTGTATAATCTATGTTTCTGGTTCAGTTTGTTCTTGTTTTCAGGTGCTGAAAAATTCTTTCATTTGAACAATTCTTGGACAGATTCTGCTACCCTTCATCATTCTGGGACATCAGTCAAGAAGCAGGATAGTAAGAATGAGAGTAAGAGCACATAGAGGTGAAGTGATTATGGCTCTCGTCCTGCAAAGATTTTCAGTGGACTGAATATATCACACCATGGCCAGCCACACTCAGCTAAATGTGTGCAGACTGGGGTACTTGCTGTTTCCCATTTCAGGGCTTCTTTCTGGAGGCAACCAGGCCATTTGTACAGCAAACCCATGCTTTTGTAACTTCTCTCTTTATTTGCCCAATGTAGTGCTAGCACTTGGTAAAATGTTTCTGCTGTAGTTGTAATTGGTGGACAGGAGCACAGAAATTATTGAACGCTCTTCCAAAAAGCCCACTGAGATCAGAAGCAAAGCCCCTATTGATCTCAGGCATACGAAGTCAAGCTTTTATTTAATAATTGGTAATGGCATGTTTGAAAACTCCAGATCAAAGAAAGATTCCCCAGTTCTTTTGTCACCTGTTCGTGCACACCCAAAACTCCCAGTGAGGTCAACGGGACATCAGGAAGCCTTCTGGCTCACAGTCAGACATATTCACGCATTAGGGCTGGCTGACATGTGGCTGAAGTCATGAGGATGCAGAGGATACTGCTTTGGCTCGGAAAGCTCTTACTCAGCTTGCTATCTAAAACTGTCCCAACCCATCAAGCCTAACGTGTTTAGATCTCTTCCAATTGTTATCTGTTAGTTGTGTGGTGAGAAGGTTGACTTGGCAGCTTTGAAATGACAGTCTAGAAATCGGAGTAATTTCCTTGCTAGGATTAAGGTAGTTCTGGCAATCCTGAGAGTAACTGCACAGGAGAGATGAGTCTGCTGCTTAAATCCTTAGTCTGAGGTTATCTCACCAAGAAACAGACATTGATCTGCCCACCATTACTAGTCAAAGTCAAATCTGGAATATTTTGATGGCTGCACTGAGCCAGCCAAATCTCAGGACTGTTGCTCCTGGCTGCTCTGTGTTTTCTAGTTTTAAACTGGGACTGCAGAGGAACAACCCCTGGCAAAAGACAGCTGCATGGGTTCTTGGAAGAAAAAAGAAAACCAAGAGAAAAAGAAGGCTGCAGCTCCTGGGCAGTAGATGACTCAGGAACACTAAGGGAATTTTCTAGCAAGAGAGAAGCTGCTGCAGATGAAGAGGCATTTGCGTTAGGTTCCCTCCACCCTGCTGTAACTCTAGCCAGCCAGCGAATCAACACAGCAGACATTCAGTGGTACTGGCCCCAGCCCAAGTCTCTGTGCCAGACTCCTAGCACACCTGTTAAAGAGATTCCTTTCACCCAGCTTTCAGCTAACGTTTCAGCTGTAGCTGGTGATATGCCCGGCCTGCTGCAGTCCTATGGCTGCTAACTACAGTCATCACTCATCATACTTCAGTGCTCACCATGGCACTGGGATGTCAAAACCAGGCAAAGAGCACTATCGCCCTGAACTGTATGGGATAATCCACCTGACCGGTGTAATATTAAGTGCACAGGGAATGCGTAGTTGTGTTGGGTTTGGCCAGCACTAAGGAAGGGTGGTGGCAAGCCCCACAGCGTGCTGAAATGCAACCTCTTTACAGGTCCTGCCTTCTGTCTTTGGTGCTCCATCCAGGAGCATGCTCTGACAGCTTGCTGCCCAAGCACCACGCTGTGCTGTGCCATCCCACCTGAGGATGGTGAGAGCTTCATGGCCAAGCTGAGAGCTGCAGATAGGGATGCTGGCTCGTGTTGGCACTTCTCTTCCCTTCCGGATGGTCAACAGGGGCACCGTGAAGTCTGCTCTCCTAAAGGACTACCAGCAGCATTAGAGGGGCCTCTCCCCAGGAGATGCAGAGCTGTGAGAATGGGGTAGTGGAGTGTGAGGAGCAAGTCTTCCAAGGGAAAGTGCAGGTTATCTACCCTCCCTTGCTGCTGAGTCGAGCCGCTTTGAAGTTTAAGTTTAGAGTCTGGAAATAGGAGTTGGTTTAAGCTTATGATTAATTTCTTAAGAAAGGAGAAAAGAGCTACAAGGAGAATAGGAGAAGCAGCAGCAGATGCCTGAAAGGACAACATGGGCTTCAGCTGCCTTTTGAGCAAGCTGTAACACTTTAAAAGGCACGTCGTTTGCCACATAACGCACATATGGATTAAGGGGAGAAGAAAATAATATGGTACTCCTCCTCCCCTCTTTTACCTTGTCTCTTTTTTATGTTTAGAAACATGTATAGAGGATTTGCACCTTAGTTTTTGATGAGGAAGTTCCAGGTTTGCCCTAATTAGTTTTGATCCAATGTTGTGATACCAAGAGGATTAAACCAGCTTCTCAAACAGTCTCTGGATGGTGGCTGTCCACTGCTGGAAAGTCCATTGGGGAGTTCCAGTAGAAAGTTCTCACAGATACAGCAATGAACATTTTCATCTGAACTTCTGGCTTAGAATTAGGACTTTTGGAAACCTCAGGGAGGAAGAAAAGGTGCAGACAGGAGGACTCCACACACAAAGGTAGGATGACTTATTCTATCTCAATATGCAGTTACATATGTCAATGTTTGTATGTAATTTTTTCAAGGACTGTTCCTGAAGCCAAAGTTGGTCTTTTTTTTTTACAAACTTAGAGATAAAGCCACAATACTTGCAATATAAGACAATTCACACATAGTGATGGGTGAGATTCACAGCTACTTCATTTCAGGCATCCCCATCTGACAACACACTAGGGGCAGGGGGAGTTTTGGAGGTTCAGTCTCTCCGCAAGAAGCTACAGAGAAGGCATTATCCAGAGTAGTTACGAAGGAGCCTTAGACTTCTCTCCTGATCGAGATCCAGCTGAGTTCTTGATCCTGCTCCAAGTTAACAGAGCTGGAACTGGCTCTAAAATGGTTTGAATGCTCCTTTCTTGCATCAGGACCTCTTCTTTCTCTATAGTTGGTTAGCACAGTGGCTGTTCTCTCACATGGAGAATGCATTGCTTGTGTAGGCTTCACTGTGATGAAATGGAGGTCTTATTCTTTTAGTTAGCACAGTCATGTGTGAGATGTTTACTCTTAGCAGTGCTCAAGGGCAGTGCTAATTTATTTTTGTAACAGTCTTTTTTAAACGGAGAAGTTGGTGACAGCCATAATTTATTCATGGTGCTATGCAGCTTTGCATAGCATGTCATACTGGCCTGCAGCAACTGGAAGTAGTTATTTTCTTAGGAAAGTGTAGAGACCAAAACTGATAACACACAATGACGTACAGGAATCTGCTTATATTTAGAGAAGATAATGCACATCAGCAATGGGAACTGCAGATGGCTAAGAGTTCTTGTTTTCCTCATGGCTTGTCCTTTTTCACAGCTCTCCTGATGTGGGTGTGCTTGATTTCATAAGAAGATGTTTACAGCAAGTAGAAATCATTTGCATACATTCGTATTGGTGTTCGCAGTTAATACAATCATAGAGAGTTGTGTTTAAGAGCTTTCTCCATGATTCCTAAGAAAAGACATGACAATATAACCAGGTCTGCTCTTTAGGGATGAAAGCTCAAAGTCACATCTGCTTTCATTAGGTTCAAATTTGGCTATGCTGAACACATGCCATCATCACTATCATTTCCATGGTAACACATTGCAACATTATACTATTCAAGTCATGTGACTGAAGGTCAGGCTGAAAAGAAACCTGGGCTGGGAGAAATGAAGCACTTGTGTCTTCAGTGGTATTAATAAACAAAACAGCTACCAGCAAAGTAAATTGGCTTTTGTATAAATATTCCCTTCCTCAAGCTTGCCTGAATGAAAAAGCTGTCCTCTAGGGATTTGTCTATTGGTTTGGTCTGACTGGGGCTATAGGCTGCTTATTCTTCTCCTACAGTCTCTCTACGGCTGGAGTGCTGGGTTCCCACAGAATTGTTGGGGGGGATCTAGTTTCATTTCGCATGGTTTCTATCAAATTAAAAAAAGAAGATATCTTGGGGAACCAGGCAGTCAGCTTCATGCAATTTATGAGAGTTAACCTCTCTGTTCAGCTGATGGAATGCCATAAATTATGTGCATTATTTTTTTATAAAGTTGTCTGTTCTTCTATTCAAAGAGAAGGGAAAAAACAAAGATTTGATACTGAAGGAACATATGAATAGTTTGAGTTCATATTAACTTGTAAGAACAACTGGATTTAAAAAAAAATTAAACAGAAAGATTAGAAATTCAAAATTAGGATTGTTTCTTCTTACTTATGCAGCCCTGAGGTCAGTAAATGTCCTTCCTCTGATTTCAGTGGGCTTTATCAAGACCTTCAACAACCATAATGTCCTGATTCTTCCCCATTAGAGACAAGGAAAGCAACATGAATATCACCATTTGTTACATCCAAACAATTTCGCAATGTATGCAAGCTGAGGGTTTATTATGCCACAATTTATAACAAGTTTTGGAAAACTTACCTAGCAACATTATCATATTAGTTTCACCGTGAAGATCCAAAAACATCACAGTGTTTTGTCATTGTAAATACAGGGAGAATCACTTTCAAAGACAATGCTGGCTCAGTTTCTATTTCAAGAATTAAAGCAAAAGTTAATTAATTAGCATATTTCATATCTTTGAAGTACAGGTTATACTAAGATTAACCAGAGAGAGCAACATCTCCAACAGCATAAAGGGGAAGTTAAGATAGCAAACGCATGTTTGGGGTCTTTAAAATCCTGCCCCTCCCCATCATTTCAAGGGCAATCTTTCACTTTTGCTACCATTTCCCACTGAAAGAAGGGTGCATGGAAAATTATGGAAAAAGCAGTAATTTACTATGGCCGTTTCCACTCTGTATGTATTTTAAAAAAGCCAAGCAAAAAACCCCAAAAATGCCCAACGGCCACTGAGAAACAACATCTAACAAGATTTGATTTGCAAACCACAGATGTCAAGAAAAAGGGCTCCCTTTGATTTTAATGGTTGGACTGGTTTCATAGTGTCCCATTATGAAACGTGATGCCAATCAAGATAAAAAGAGTTAATGGTTCTGCATTTCTAATTGGAAAAAAATGAAACTGCAGAAGATCTTTCTTAAGTATGTTGGTGGAAAAGCCACACTTACTCTTTATCAGCCCGCATTTTTTATAAAATGGAATTAGCATCATTCAGCCTTAGAGAAAACTTCATTAATGCCAAGATAGGAGAAAAGGCTGTTTATTTATTCATTTGTGCAGTCTGTTGTCAAATTTTTAATATCGTTACGTTCTATAAAACCCTAACAGCCTAAATATGTAAGATAATAAGTAGACATAGAATGATAGAATAATTTGCGTTGGAAGAGACCTCTGGAGGTCACCTGGTGGTTCAGCATCCTACTCAGACCACGGTCAGTTAGGTCAGTTTGCTCCAGGTCTTGATCAGTTGAATTTTTAACATCAAGGGTAGAGGTCCCATAACAACTCTGGTCCTCTGTTCCAGTGTTTGACTACCCACACTGTGATTATTTTTTTTTTTCTTAATATGTAACCATAATTTAGCTTGCTGCAGTTTGCATCCAATGCCTCTCACCCTATTGCTGTGCAACCCCAAGAAAAGTCTGGCTCTATCCTCTCTATATGCTTCCTGAAGGGCTGAAGACTGCAATAAGGTCCCTCCTTAGCCCTCTCATCCTAAGACTCTGCAAAGATAAGAATGAGCAAAGTAACTCATAGGAGAGTTCTGGAAGGAAAAGTTTATGCAAAAGATACCTGATATGACATCTACTCAGCATTATTTGCATCGGAGAAGAGCCTAGGAACACTAGTTAGGAACAGAGTGTCTCTGTGCTGGGCACTGAGGAGGACCTATAGCTGCCTGCACGCAAATATTTTGCAGCAACAGACAGACAATAAACAGGACAGACAATAAATAGACTGGAGGGGAAGTAAAGTACAAGGGAGTGAAGCTGTGACCCCATTAACCCGTTGTGAATTCACTGAGAGGAGCAAGATGGTGGCAGAAGATCTTAGAAGTCATTAGAGTTTTCTTCCTGAAATATTGAATCAGGTGGCCAGGGCTATAAATACTGCATCCAAGGAAAAAATAGAGGGGCCCTATACACACACAGATATCAGCTGACCCTCCTACCTATATGCCAAAGGTATTACTCATCTAATACATTACTAATATGTCTTGGCTTAAGTGGGACTAAACATCTCTGGGCAGCTCTCCACTCTCAGAGCACTTGTAAGCAAATCTGGGTAGCCTCCTATTTGAATTGGGCTATCCGCAGTAAGGAATCTTGTACCAAACTATCAGTGTAGCTGGAATTATTAAAACTGTCTTTTTTTTTTTTTTTTTAACCTCTCATATTAGGAAGAGTCAGAGAGAATTAGTGTCTTGTATCCACAATAAGACACATCAGACAATTGAACCTACATGGAAGATGGAGGAGAATGCCTTGAACTGAGACCATAAGGGGAGAGCCTGTGTCAGACCTTGGGTCCTATGGCAGCCTTTGCCATAATTTAAGAAACATCTCCGGTCAGCAATATGCAGGAGGAGAGCTGCTGTCAGCGTAACCTGCAGTATCATACATTCAGTAGATATGTGCCTCACTGCTAGCTACAGAGAACTGAGTTCGTTAGTGCCAAATCAGAGTTCTCTGCTTGAATTGCAGTTTCTCCCTGTGTGCAAGTTCTTTTTTGGAGCTGAGTCCAAACAGGAAATGAAAATACATGCATCTGAGGCTAACAAACAAAATTCTGTTAGCTGAAGGGCAGCCAGTAGGTGAGAAGAAGTTCTTTTTCCTCTGGATATGTTTGCACATGACTAACTTTTTGCAGCATTAAATACTAAGAGGGGTTGCCTTGAAGAGAAGTGCTGAGCCTAAATTCTAAAATCTCTTAAAAGAGTTTTTTTAGTTATTATATTTCTCATCTTCATGGAATTAAGGAAGGAAAAAGTGTAAAATTAGACCTCCTTCTTCTGCCTTCCTTCACCCCCACCTAAAACATTTTTATGTGTTCATCTCAAGGTTTTTCCTTTTAGCTCAACTTCTTCTGGAGAACCTTTCTGCAATTTATACTTATCTCCACTTTTTTTTTTTTTTTTTTGAGCACATTTGCTGGAATGGACACAACATTTCCCTGTGCATTGAGCTTGCTTTTGCCCATTACAAGAAAGGAAGTTTCCACATGTACTGAAAGTAGATTATTTCCTGCTTTGGTCCTGTTTCCAAACACTACTAGTACCAGGAACTCAATCTGCTGGTAGAGCTAAGGCCATGGTCCACTGAGGTAATGGGCTCAAAAAATTGAGTGCAGTAACTTTTGAATACAATGTATGAAGAAACATATAATGGAAGACACTGCATGAACCTCAGTTCATTTTGATGCTAATCACAACTGATCCAAAGAAAGCAATTAATTGAATAGATGCAGGAGAGTTTATTTCAATATTAGAGATCAAGTTCACTTTCTGATCATTGAAGACACTGATCAATGAAGCCCAGTTGGACTCTCCAGGGCTGGATACTTCATTAAGCTGCTTGCCTAGGGCTCATAGAATTGCTGGACTTTTGCTCTTATAAAATTCCAGTGGTCTGAGCAACAACAACCTCCTTTGGCCCCTTTGCTTGGCACAATGCTGAAGCTCTCCATATGTCATATCTCCATAAAAATGGGAGACATGATCCAGCCAGCCCGGAGCCCTGGAGCAGTGCTGGTCATCCTGACTTCCCAGCATATGGCCTTGTTTAGAACCAGAGATACCTGAGGACAATGAGACACACCTCCTTTCTGGGAGTTACATACCACCATTCCAGCACTTTATCTCACAGAAGGAAAATACAGCTTTAGACGAAATCAAACAGTGGTCTGCCTGGTTGCATCATCCTTCTTGTTCCTTTTTTGCCCTAGGTGAAAGGAGTTCAGGATGTTCCTTCCTCCACACAAGTCCTCCTCTGAATAGTGCGGCAGGTTCTCTGCAGCCCAGCCAGTTTCCTTCTCCCTTGGCTGATCCTGCAAGTAAACAAAAAACACCTGTCAAGTGAGTACCTCCTGCTCAGGGGTCCTCATCTTGGAGCTTCCTCTCCCTTATGTTTTTTTTAGAGGGCTGCATTGATACCTGGCTCCTTTGTTCTGGCTCCAGGAAAATTCCACTGCCTGGAGCCTGCCCTCAGCAAGGACTCATGGCCTCCGCCGTCCCATTGCATTACCGATGCTTTCACTTAAATGGAAGATGTTTAAGTTAATGATCTCCCATTGTTAACCATGTGTCACCCCCCTGTGCAATTTCAGTTCAAAATGGTGGTAAAAACATGGCCAGAAGGGATGACTGCCTACTTTCAAAGCAGGGTTTCCAGTCTGCCAAAGAAAGTCCTGCATTATCAAGCAGAATTAGTAAGAAGTTCAAGCTATTTCCAAATATGCAACTGTGCCAGTAGACTCTGGTTCACATTTGATTTCAGAGAAGGTTTTCTGAATTGACCAAAGGCCACATAATTAAGTTAATAGCTAATAATCTATATATGTAGTTTAAAAGAGGTTTTTAACAAATCCCTAGATGAAGCTGATAAAGCATCTTGAAGAAAGTTAATTAGGTCTCTGTCTTCAAAGCTGATTTTTTTAGTATCAAAATAATTTTAGTATAGATATGGGTGTACCATAGCTGGAAAGTATCTCGGAAACCCCTTCAAATCTTCCATAGTTAAATAAATATTAGGGCCTTCAAGGCTATTTGAGACTGAGATAGCCAAGCTGAATTTGGAGAGCACCTTGGAATTTACTTATTAAATTTCATCAAGTTCACTTCTCTCCGCTGTGCTTGGTTCCTCCCTTCACCTCTTCTTCTTAATTTTTTCTTTTTTTTCCTAAATTAATCCTTTGGATAAACTTTTAGGTCATAAATTTAAGAGCAAATAATTCAAAATCTCCACCTTGAGTTTTTCAAAATTGCATAGCATTGGCCGAATGATACTCTCATTGAAGTAAGTGGTAAAATGTCCAGCAACTTCAAAAGAAGCAAAGGTAAGCCAACACAGAGTCCTTATTAAAACCCCACCTTTATTACTTTAAAAAGAAGAGGAAGTTTAAAAGGACTAACTAAGGAAATTCAATGCCCAAATCCCATTGTAATTCAATAGGAATGGGGCGCCAAATTCCCTTAGGCTGCTTTGCAAATTCTCTCTCACAATGGATGCCAAACTGGCTCCCATAATGAGCCAGTCATTCTGTAATGTCAGAGGGTCAAGGTGATTGCTGGGTGGTGATACCTGGCCATAGCTGAAATACTGCAATAGTGTGGAAGTATTGTGTTTTCGTCACTGTGGGTCTGTGAAACAAAATCATCTGGATGAGGTTAGAATGGATTAAGAATGACCCAGCTGGAGACAGGAGAGGATGGGGCTGGTTGTTGAGATTAAGAGGGCCATTAAGTATCTCCAGGATGTTTCACCTCCACCTCTAGGACCCTATAAGCCCTAGAGAAAGAAATGGGACAAGGAACTTACAGGCAAGATCACAGAGGCTTGAAGCATTTGTTTAAGAAATCATCCAAAAGATCAAAAGCTGTTTTTTGTGGTTGTCTCTCCAGATCAAGTAAAGGCAAAGCTGTAGCTCCTTCTTCAGCTATTCATTCCTCGAGCACACAGGCCAGGAGATGTCAAATCTTCCTTTCCACTTGCCATCCGGCTGGAAAAAGCACTTCTGCTGCAGCAGATATTTGGAAAGCTACATCCAGGAATGGCAGAGCCTCCACTCCATGCTAAGACCTTCCACACCACCACCAGCCCTGCTTTTGGTCCCGCAGTGTTTGCAGCGATGCTTGTCATTCACAGCCTGGTGTGCCAGCTCCCTCTAATGCTCTGTCTGTATGTAAGAATATTCACCTAGAATAGCAAAGGGGTATAAAGCTACTTTGGGGAAAACAAGTTCACCTGACTTCATACACAAAGTTTTGATTTCTCCAAAGGAAAAGGCCCACAATGGTTCCCACACTGGCATCAGTCAAGAAGTTGTTTTTACTGAGGTTTATTAATGCTTCCTTCCTCTTCAAAAGAAGAGCCCTCTCCCAAAAATTAAAATAAAATCATCCTCCCCCCTTTCCCTCACTGTTAAGATTGGTCAGCTTTGTGGGCTGAACCAAGCGTTTTATATGGTTTCTTTCATTCAATTTGATTAATTCCACATGGGCTTGGATTCTCAGAAATTTTTTAATACACGAGACGGAAGGAGTACGTTGTTTTGATAACTCAACATTTTGAACTGTTAGATCAATTTTTGCATTAGATGAAGTCCCTTCTTTTTAGCTCAAAACTGCCTACTAGAAACCAGGTAGAACCCAACAGTGCCTCGAAAGATCATTTGTTTCAAGTGGACTCATCAGGGGTCCCCTCAGAGCTGTGTTCCTCATGCTCAAATTATATCTCATGGTGTTGTTTTTAGCAGGCAAATTCTTAGATTATGCATGATTTGGGTTTGTTCATGGAGTTAATCAGTCTGCAGGCACTGTTTCATTAACAATTCCCAGCAACTGAGATTTTCAGTTTGTTGGTATTATTTACAAGAGCAGGTTAATATCACATATTAGGAAGACAGCGTCGTATATCACAGGGATATGGTTTCCCTTAGTAATGAGGTATTATTCAGAGGGGGTCTACAGCAAAGCTCATGAAAGTCTACAGAAACACTCCAGTTGACTTGATTGGGCAAAGAACACTTGTTTAACATCAAGGAATATCTCATAGAGTTAACACCCCCCTGTCCTAAGTGGAGAATTATTATTTATATTTTTCCAATTATTTTCAGTTCAGATTTCCTGAAAGTAAATATGAGAATTTGAGCTGCTAAAATACTACAATTACCTCCTCTCCTTATATGAAGTAATTGGAAGTAGTTTGACCCCATATTTGAAGTAATCTAGTGTTACACAGGAGGACAACCATGGACAGCCATATTGGTTTTCTGTAAAAACTGCTTGCTAACAAATATTTGAGGTTCATTCTTCCTCACGGTGGTGAGGGCTAGCAGTTAGGAGGTGGACAGGAAGTCAGGATACTTCAATTCTTCTCTTTGATTTCGTTGCTGAAGAAATAGGTTTTTTGAGTGAATAAGACCACCTCCCAGTGGTTGTTTTTCTTTTTGTCCTCAGGCTATTAAGAGCTTCTGTGCGTGCAACTATTCCAAATCAACTCCATGCAGGAATGTTTTTATTCAGAATAAGCACTCATTTTCGTAGTTTACTTTAACCCACTTTGAGAGCAGCAAGGCATTCCTAACAGTGAAAGCAAAGAAACCAGCGTGTGTGTTTCACCTAGCTCCACAAAGCCTGAGAGGCAAATCCCTCATCCTCTGCTTTCTGAACGGGAAGAGCAAACAGTCACTGCCACTGAGCTACTCTTCTTCTAGAGAGTCCTCCTGTCCACAGCCCCACAACACTGAAGACCTCAGGTGGTCAAAAAAAAAAAACCAAAACCAACAACATTAGTCAAAATTCCTAGTCTAATGCTTTGGTCGTCATGCATTAGGACCTTGACAAATTACACCGAGTAACTTTTTCCCCTTCAGGTTGTTGGTAAAGGTACATTCTTCTCCTAGGGTGCAACTAGAAGCAGGCACAAGGCAAAAAGACCTCATGGGCAGGGTGGCTTCTCCCACAGATTACATGTCAGCTTTCCTGAAAAATCTGAGATCATGCAAAATGAGTCTAATAGGCAGCTATTTAAGTTATGCAGGCATCAGAAACAAAATATCTCACATGGACAGGCCTTGCAGTTGGTCTGTCCTTCTACCTACATATTCTGCCAGCTCTTCCAGACACTATGGACATCTATATTAATTCCTTCAGAGTTATTGTAGTCAGTGAGCCACAGAGCCTCACTGACATGACCATGTAACTAATAATTAATTATAATCATATACCATATTATCAGTCATTTTGGATTTTCCGTTACAGTGCCAGCTGTATACATATACTGTTATATTATGCTTTGTATTTATGTTATTCACCAGAAATGCCAAAGAGAATATAAAAATATGCTTCAAGTAATTCAAAACTGAAACTAGGACTCTCAAGTCATCTATCTATGTCATTTGAGGACAAGTAAGCAAACTCCTAGACGAGAGTGAAATGTACACTTGTCAATGTATTTTGGGGGGGGAAATGCAGTTCTTCATAAATGAATCCCTGGTGACGCACAAAGGCAGCTTCTTTTCTTTGTTTTTGCATTTGATACTGTGTAGATGCTAAAAACATTATCGTGGTAATGTTGCATTCTAGGCAAGGACCACTAAAATTTCCTATCAGCGGTATCACCAAGCTTATTTAAATTGTCATATGTTTTAAAATATAACTCACCCACACTGGCCTTGCCTAGTTCTGTTTTCTAGTATCAGTAATTTTCTCTGAAGGTCTTTTCATGCTGTTGCAGTCTGTTAAGTAGATATACCCAGTAATTCTCCTCTGCACAGACCGAGTAACCCACCTTTCATGAGTCTCCCCCAGAAGGCTTTCTTGTCCTCCTCCACCCTCCCCAGCCACTCAAACATCCAGACAAAGCAAAAATCTTGCTTTCTGGGGGTTCAGCAATATGACTTACTGCAGTGTAACTGAGAGGGAGGAACTGAAATGCATATGGGAACAAGGAGGTCCCAATACCTTGGGCATAAGCTTGCCTGGGAGTTTCTACTGCTACTACCAAGCATAGGCAGAAAACATATGTGATCAGAGCTTTAAGTGAAACCATTGGCAAAACTGAAAGATTTTCTTAATCATCTTTTGTTCTTGGCAATTTGTTTATTTGTGCTTCTCATGGATGTTATGGCACACAAGGACAAGCACAGTCACTTATTTTGTTTCTTTCTCCTAAGGTGATCCAAGGAGTCTATCCCAATAATTTGTCCATTAAATCCAAAACTTGAACTGTAGCTTACCTTTTTGGAAAGAAGAAACCAGTAAATTACTAAAACAGTCATTCCACTGATGTCCTTCCCTATATTTCTCCTCTGATTTTGTCGAGCTTCATGTTCCAGTCAGTCAGCGTTGCGTTTTGCCTTCTCTGCCACGTCAAAGAAAGTATCACAAAGCGGTGGATGGTGACAGACTTGCAGGCTTGCCTACCTGCTTTTGCACGTGGCTGAAACTGTCATGATGTTGCCTTTCTTCAGTGTATCTGTGCCTCCATACACCTGTTTTTCTCAATATATCTATTTTGCTGCTTATGGCAAATTTCCATCTTTCTTGGGCACAGGAAAGAGGGGAAGGAATCCCAGAGGTTATTCCTCTCCCTCCTCAGAAACAGACCACTTCGTTCAAGTGCCTGCTTTACTGGTTTGCCAAGTAAAGGCTTAAATGCAACTCTTTTCTTTTTCCTGCTCACCAGCTTGCAAAGCCCTTCTCTCTCTTTTTGTCCCCATACGCAGTGAGCTATTTGCAGAAAGCTGAACAGCTTCAACAGAAAAAAATCAAGGCCATAATTTGATTAACACTCCCTTCTACCAAAAAGGACAACTCGTTCATAGTTCGTCCTTTACCTCTCACTCCTGCCTACTCAGTTGTACCAGCTCAAGTTTGTTGCAGCTGAACAGAATGAGGAAAATTGTCTCAGTTAAAAACACCCCCTCTTCTTTTTTTTTTTAATCCTTAACCTCACAAGCAATTGTAATAGC
Organism: Gymnogyps californianus; assembly: GCF_018139145.2. Lineage (NCBI taxonomy): Eukaryota > Metazoa > Chordata > Aves > Accipitriformes > Cathartidae > Gymnogyps > Gymnogyps californianus. The sequence goes on along the minus strand of NC_059500.1, from coordinate 32,265,903 downwards.
ACAACTGGGGAAGCAGCTAGGAGGGAGAGGAGAGCAGCAGAAAGGTGTTCGTGAGTTATGCCAGCATTACCATTAAAAGCAGAATTCATTGAACTGTGGCTTCATATAGCTCCACCTCAAACAACCTATAGCTCTGTGGATAGATGACTGTCCCAGACATTTACAGGAGAGAGTAAAGGCATTAATTCCTCCATTTGGTCTCCTGAGTCTAAGCACCCCACTAAAAAAAAGCCCCAAAGGGAAAACAAACAAACTCTTTCTTGGTTTGGAAAATGTGACAGAAACTCTGAAATTTCAGGTAACATGTTTTGGACTGAACAGAATGTTTCATTCAACCTGAAGAGGTTTTTTTTTCTTTTTTTCTCTTGAGTTACTGAAAGGCAGCTATGTTATCAAACAGATACGCTACTCTGCGCTCAGCAAGCCTGCCTGCCCTGAACTCCTCCAGGTCCCGTCAAATGGAGTGCAGGCACAGAGTGAAAATTATTGGCTCAGTGAACATCACTCAGGTCAGATCTGACATCCACCTGTGTCAGAGAAGTCTAACATTACAAAGCTGAAGCAGAATCCTGGCAGTCTGTGGCTTTGAATTAACCAAAATGCATCTGGAATGACCAGCCTGCAGCGCTAACACACAAACATAACAAAAATTTTTGCCTTCCAAAGGAACTCTGCTGTGATTAGAAAGAAATGTCATTCTATCAGTTATTCACCTGAATCAATAAGCATTCCCTCCATTGCTTCCCAAAGCAGGTGCATCCCTTTAGCAGGACCAATGCTTTGTAATTTTATCCTGAACGCAGCCAGTCAGGAAGGAAACTTTGCCTTTCGCTAGATGTAGAAAAAGGCATTTGATCGTGTTGGGTCACTCCTTACTTCTTGTAAAGCTGTTTAGCTCAGAGGTGGTTTGGGTTGGTTTCATTTTTTTTCCCCAACCAAAGAGATGAGCCTTAGCAATCAAGCACCCTCTCTCTTTTTCTCTACAAACAAAACTAAAACACATACTGTAAACACCACTGTGTTACAGGCTTTCCAAGGACTTTGCAAACACCTTCTCTGCGGAAGGCTTTGGCACTATCCCCGAATCAGAGGCAAAGTGTAGTTTTTAACACAGAGCTGGCTCCTGAGTGAAAACGGTATACTGTTTCTCTCTGTCAGCGTGCACTGTTTCAGTGCCTCTCCTGAAGCTGCTGGCAGAGTTAAGCCCAGCTCATTCCCTCTCTCCCTGCCTAGCAGATTCAAGGGACAAAGAGCCCTGCTGCCCTCTACCAAGTGGGCTGCAAATGCCACAATCTGGCTTGAATAGATGAGTCTGTAGGGGCCACATTTAGGCACTAGACAACTTTTTTGGATGGTTAAGACACATGTTCCTGGGTGTCTTTCTACTGTGAATCAGGAAGTAGTCTAAGGTACTTTGTTCTGTGACACAGGGCACTTGACAATGATGATGCATAGGTAAGAGAAGTGATGGTATATATGGAACAGTATCTATTATTACATATAATATATGTCCCAGATGATTGGTTGTCTACTCTCTGTGCCATCAGCAGCGCTGAAACATGACCAGAAATTGTTGCTGAATAACTAAAACCAAGAAGAAAATTCAGATGAAAACAGAATTCACCAAAGAGCAGCTTCCCTGATATGAACTGCTCATTGACAGTTATTTTTAGACAGGGACATCCCAAGCCCAATCCATTTGACTCTCGGCAGATGCTTCCCACATCAAACAGATCCAGCTCATGTTAGAGGCAACGAAACCTCCCACCAGCACCCCTCCAAGCTGGCTCAGGGCCCATCATGAGCCATTCCTCTTCCTCCACTTGATTCTTTAATTCAAACTTGACAACCTAGGATGCAGATTTAAATCCAACTACAGGACAACTATTAATAAGCCAACAAATGCTGAGGATGAGAATTCTCAGTGAATTTAAAGCTGAGGGATGATTGCCAAGAAAATTTGGCTCTCGCTCCCCTGTTGCTTTGATGCCCTTTCTTTCCATTCTTACAGCCCAAGAAAACACTTTTTCCCTCCTCTCTGCTGTCTCCCTAATCTCCCCAGGTGTAAGCAGTGGAGGAGATGAAGCCCTCTTTCAACAGCTGCCCAAGCCTGCCTCTCCTCACTTGTTAGCCAACTGTTCCTGCCTTTTACTGGTTCTGGCAACATCTTACTCTCCATGGCTTGTTTCCCACCACTGCTGCCAGCCTGGAAAGCAGGCTGGACCTGGGGCAGGAACAAGGCAGGCAGCGCTGGTCCCAAGACTTGCAGGTCCAGATCACATGGCAGAAGCACTGTTGATGGACGGGCAAGGCAGTGCAGCACCCTTTCAAATGCCACCATATAGCACCTCTTCTTGAGAGGCAGTGTACACCCTCCCCGTAAAATTCACACAACGGGCACAGGAAAAATTATAAAGGCAAAAGTGTAGCAGAGAGGAGAGCTCTAAACCAATAGCAATTTTGCCCTCCGGACTAGGAATTTTCAGGTGACTAAATATTTACAGCTTGGGTCACAAGAACATAAATTCAGTTAAATAATTTTGGCTGGGGAAGAGGGTGAGGGAGGATTTGGTTTTGTTTTCTTTGGGGTGTTTTGTGTTGTAATACTATGTTTCAGCAATTTGGTTACATTTTGGGGTTTGAGTTGGGTTTGTTTCCCCCCCCCCCAGAAAGGCTGAAATAATTTGTTTTGACAGTCCAGGAAGAAGAAGCTGGTGGATCTTTTGTTTTGCAGAAGTGAATGTCACTTAAAACATTGACCTAAATTAAAAAGTAGGAGGAAGCCACACCAAGGATTTCCAAGATCCAAAAAGTTAAGCAAAACCTTTCTCTTCAAGGCAAATCAAGCATTCTGCATTGAAGCAGTCTGAAATTTGTTTTTCCATTTGCTGTCTAGTAGAAAAAAACAAACTCTCAGAAAAAGCTATTGGATTTGAACCAAAGTTTTTCCCTTACAGTTTTTTGCCTATTATTTGATGAGCTTTAGTAGCCAGTGTGGTTCCCCAGAGATTTTGGACATCTTGCTGTGAGCTAAAGACTTCCCATATTCTGATGTCTGTACACCCAAGGATTCAGGGGAAGGCAGCTACTCTCATTTACAGAAGGCAGCCACGATGTAAACACTAGCCTGGGGGTAGCAGAGGACAGCCCTGCATCTAGAGGACTCTTCCATAAAACTTATCTAAGTTATGGCTATGTCTTTTCCTATGAAGGGATTATTCTCTTCCTCCCCACGCCTATAGCAAAACTCTCTTCAGTCTCAATGGGAGCAGGGTTACCCTGCCAACATTTCAGTAACCAACAGGGCCAGCTTGAAGTCAGTTTTCTGGCACTGGAGGGAGAGTTTCATAACCATGCATCACTGTAAACTATACCAAAGAAGATCCTCCTCCCTGCCTTCCTCTTTGTCTGTTTCCTCAAGCAACATAGCTGCTGACAGGCACACCAGGGACATGGCTGGCAAGCAGTGGGAGATGCTGTTTCACTGGCAATCAGTGACTAGATGAGTGTGTATTTGTTTCTGCTTGCTTCCCATGAAATATTATTGATCTGAGTGTGCCATCAAAGAGCTGGAACCATCAGCTGTGAAACCAAAAAACCTACTGCAGGAATTGCAAGGCCATTTGAAGAATTTGCTTTTTCTGTCCCTGTGAAATCGGTGTTGTGTTTTAACCCCAGCTGGCAACTAAGCACCACACAGCCGCTCGCTCACTCCCCTTCCAGTGGGATGGGGGAGAGAATCAGAACAGTAAAAGTGAGAAAACTCATGGGTTGAGATAAAGACAGCTTAATAAGTAAAGCAAAAGCCGCGCATGCAAGCAAAGCAAAACAAGGAATTCATTCACTACTTCCCATCAGCAGGCAGATGTTTGGCCATCTCCAGGAAAGCAGGGCTCCATCATGCGTAATGGTTACTTGAGAAGACAAACGCTACAACTCTGAACATTCCCCCCTTCCTTCTTCTTCCTCCAGCTTTATATGCTGAGCATGACATCGTATGGTATGGTATGGAATATCCCTTTGGTCAGTTGGGGTCAGCTGTTCTGGCTGTGCCCCCTCCCAGCTTCTGGTGCACCCCCAGCCTACTCGCTGGTGGGGCAGTGTGAGAAGCAGAAAAGGCCTTGACTCTGTGTAAGCACTGCTCAGCAATAACGAAAACATCCCTGTATTATCAACACTGTTTTCAGCACAAATCCAAAACATAGCCCCATAGTAGCTACTGTGAAAAAAAATTAACTCTATCCCAGCCAAAACCAGCACAATGGGACACCAGGCCAGTTGTGCAGCAATACAGATCAGTCCTCCCTCATTCCCTGAGGGAGGCTGGCTCCTTGGCAGGAGTTTTGCTGGCATTGCTGAAAGCTGCAGTGTGACTGGTGCAAGCTGATGAGTCTTCCCGGCTGTTGTTCTCCTGCAGCTGACCTCTGATCCTGCTGAATCTCCCTCTGCTTCCTGCTGGATCTCCTTCTGCTTCCTGCTGGAGAGTAATTCCTTCAGACACCTCCCACAGCATGGACCAAACAGACCACCAAAAGCCAGCCAGCTGAGGAAATAGTACCTAACTCGGATGCAAAGCTTCAAGGCTAACCTATCCCTACACTAAAAACACATACTACACCAGCTTCAAGATCCAGCTGTCCTTTTATGTACAAAGACCCTGCTCCAGCAAAGCACTTCAGCTCCTGAGTACTTGCCTCCTCCTATGCTTCAAGTCATTTACAGTGTCTTAAGAGTGTTGCTGGATCAGGGCCTACTTTTCTTTAGCTAGCCCTGTTCTCAGACCCCTTATTTATTTATTAGATATTAGATGACTTTTCTTTGCTACTTTTCTTTTTTTTTTCTGCTTTGAGTCATAACATTGCCATTGGTTCTTCTGGTCTTAATTCCAATGATTTCCACAGCAGCTGGGGAATCAGAGTGCAACAACCCCCATACTGCCTCTTCTCTAGCAGTAAATTCACACCTGTTCTAAAAATTTAATGAGATCAGGCCTTGTAGCCTTTGCAGAAAAACAAGGGTGGGTCCTTGCTGATGCTGGTGATGGAGTTTGGGAGAAACAGCTCTGAACAGGCAGCAAGACTGGTTTGAATGTTAGGGGTGGCTTTGAGCAACACAGGCTTGTCCTCTTGACCCAACTCCTCCTGCAGTAAGCCTGTACACATGACATGACTAAGGAAGCAAGTTGTGAAAGTGGTGAAAGCACGTGCCCACTGCCTTTTTCACACTCACACACACTACTCCACAGCCTGGTGGTGTTCCACCACTGAAAGACAGGATATCCAGCCTTGTTTCCAGCTGCACTTAGGGAACAGACTCATACCAAGGTTATGCAGTCACTGAGCAGACCCTGAGTAACAGGCAGCCCTTGCTCCAATGCATTTGTGGTTTGCACAGCTAAGATAGAGAAGGAACATAGAAGCACAGACAGTTGAAATGACTTGTGAAAGGTCATATGACATCCTATGCCAGATGCCTCTGAAAAAAAGTGCATACAAACAGGTATGTGCTCTCTGGGATGTTTCTTTGCTTGACCCTTCCCTCCCCCCATGTCTTTTCTGTTCTGCCCTCTCACAGGACCATTTCTTGTTCTGGTTACTCACCAACTACTCTTTTTTTCCTTTCCCCCCCTTTTCTTCTCTGTATTTCACAACCTTTGCAAAGCACAGCTCATGCACAGCAAGGCCATGATTCAGCAAGAATCCCATGATGTGGGGCACAAGGAAGCAAGGTGATTTCATCCAACACCACACGTGACAGTCAAATGCTGCTGCTGATCTGCTTCAGAGACTGTTAATGGCCACTGTGAAGGTCTAGCTGATAATCTGAGGGACCTAAAGCATGTAAAGGAAGAAAGATGGAAAAAATAAAGAAATATGAAAAAAATAAAGGAAGATAAGTCTTTGTCCATTTTTTGTCTCAAGACAATCTTTCTTTTCTTGCTCCTATAGCTCAACTTTGTAGCAGAACTCCATAACTTGTATTTGTTGAACTTGTATTTGTTGAATAAAAACGTCGCCAGGGAAGGTGCTACTCCAGCACCAAATACACTGTCAAAGCAGCAGTCCATAAAGTAAAGTCTGTAACGAAGTCCAACCGGGGTGCTGCTGCCAGACCAAGTTTTTCATGGTGCTCTGTGGTTGGTAAGATTGAAGGATGCAGACAAAAATGTTCGTAATGAATCGTCTTCGCAAGACCCTGTCCTCCCAGACCGTGGCATCAGGTTAACTCCAGCAAGAACTGAAGAAGAAACCTAAAAAGGGGTAAGGATTTTATACTGCCGTCAGGTGCATTGTCTACAGACCTTCCCTGATTTACATCAGCCCAAGATCTCATCCATAGCAAAGCATTCCTGGTGTCATGGCACAATGCTCCCACAAAAACCAGCAGTCCCTTCTCTTCTGTTTACCTAGCAGTTCAAGTAGGGCAATCTGGAAAAGAGAAGCCACCTCGGTTTCTGATAAATGAGGTACTGGAAGCTACATAATAAGCCATCTCATGACACAAGCTGGAAAGTGATTTTATTCTGCAAATTCTTCCATTTCCCTTAGCTGTATATGACGGTCTTTGTAATGGAGGCCATGGTTCCATTTCCTACATATTACACCTTCCTTTAAATTAGCCCAGCTATGTGAAAGGAACAGAGTCTAGGGCTTTAAAGCAATCTTTTTTTAATATATTTCACTACCAATAAAACTGCAGCTTTTTGCAAACCAAGGAGGGAAAATAAACCAAAAGCATCCAGAAAAAATATAAAACTTAAAAACAATAACAAAAAAAAACCCCACAATTTTTTGATGTCTGTATCTGTTTGTATTTGCAAGTCCTAAATAGATTCTACTATTGTACAGCTCTATAAATTACCATACAGACCTTATCACCACACAGAGAATAAATATTCAGCTTTGTGATTTTGCCTGCACCATAGCTGTACTTAAACTAACAAGTTGCAAGCAGCTTCAAACTGTTGTGTCTTTCCTAATTTTTTCCTCTAAATTTGGAAATTCTACTGAAAGTAGCTCTCACTCAATTTGAATTTTTCTCGGGATCCAGCCCAGGGCCAATAAGGCTTTAAAAGTGAGAGCATACACAACACAGTTCTACACACATTTAGACTCTAAAATGATGCATTTTTTCATAACATGCTTTTTGCATATATAGTAGCAGACAGCGGCAAATGTTATAAAACTATTATTCATTCATAAAGTGGGTAATTCTGGTACCCAAGCAGGCTTAGGAATTTCTGAAAATAATATTTCTGAAACTATTTCTAGAAAATCTTTCCAAACTCCTTAAGACTTTCATTTTTTCTTTCTGAAGCGTGATGGCAAAAGTTTTGAAAAATATGTTAATTGTTAATTTGATTCTCATTTTTTATGGAAGCACCATAATCTGGATCTCAGGCATTAAAAACTTTGCTAAAAAACCTGGTGTTTGGAATTCTTTTTAAGGAAATATTTTAATAAGCTCTTTACTCATTGGGCATTATTTTTAAAATGACAAAATGACTCCATTCTAACCACTCAAATAAAAAACAAGGAAATACATCTTTGCAATTTTTTTTTTTTTCTGATTATTTCCTGATCAACTTTTACATGATGTAGGCATTTCATAATTAGGTGTTAGGACTTTTCTACTGTGCATGCATAGTGCACAAAAGTTCCCAGGATCACGTTCTTGGTGTTCAATGCATCATGCAGTGGGGTCCCAGTCTCTCTCAGGCCTTTATCATTGTCCTGGTTTCAGCTCAGATAGAGTTAATTTTCTTCCTAGTAGCTGGGATAGTGCTGTGTTTTGGATTCAGTAGGAGAATAATGTTGATAACACACTGATGTTTTTAGTTGTTGCTAAGTAGTGTTTATACTAAGTCAGGGATTTTTCAGCTTCTCATGCCCAGCCAGCAAGAAGGCTGGAGAGGCACAAGAAGTTGGGAGGGGACACAGCCAGAACGGCTGACCCAAACCGGCCAAAGGAATATTCCATACCATATGACGTCATGCCCAGTATATAAACTGGGGGGAGTTGGCCGGGAGGGGCAGATCGCTGCTCGGGAACTAACTGGGCATTGGTCAGCGAGCGGTGAGCAATTGCATTGTGCATCACTTGTTTTGTATATTCTAATTCTTTTAGTATTATTATTGTAATTATTATTATCATTACCACTATTATAATAATTATTATTTTTCTTCCTTTCTGTCCTATTAAACTGTCGTTATCTCAACCCACAAGTTCTTTTTTTTTTTCGATTCTCTCCCCCATCCCACTGGGTGGGGGGAGTGAATGAGCGGCTGTATGGTGCTTAGTTGCCAGCTGGGGTTAAACCACAACAATCATCTACTAAAATAGTGATCGAATAAATGTAATACCATGCTAGTGATTTTTTGTGTGTTGCTGGAGCACAGTTAGAGGTCAGGCTTGCCATCTAGAGACGCTGAGCTTCCCTATGAATGTAGCTGTCCGTTATCCACGCTAAAGGTCTTTACTTTTGCCAGCTGTACTTACTTTTCTACTTCCATAGCCAGTTCTATACAAAGATGATATGCACAGAAAGCAATACCCATATTACTAGCAGGCTAGCCAAGCACCAAGATCCCAGCGTTGCAGTCACTGCCCTGACCCAAAGACCCTCCAGTCCTTGAGTATTGGCACTGAAGGCGCTGAACTGTGATTAGGATCCTATAGACAAGGAATAGCGCACTTGCTCAGAGACGGGCAGCCTGGTCTGCAAGCAGAGCCCTGGCCAGAGGGACCAACAGATGTTGGTGCTGCTCCCACCTGCCTGGTCCACTCACCAGCAGTACCCCGGTAAGCTCCCGCACATCCATGTTTTCCACCCCTCATCTTCTGTCTACACAGTGAGCGGAGATGTTCCCCAAATGGGCAGAAGTTTGTGAATATTTTGCCCATCTGCATTTTTCAGTCAGCTCTAACTGTGATTCCTTCAACACACCAAATCTCTCTTGCCCTTTCATTGTTTGACAAACAGCTGTTTTGGAAGGAACCGTAAAATTGGTGTTATCTGTTAAGTTTGATTATTACTAGTCATGGCACCATGCCTTATGGCCTGATATCATTAAATATACAGCAGCACACAATCCTACACTAGATGCACATTTTCACAACAAGTTAGACCTTTTATGTAGTGCAATGATGATTCAGCTAATCAATGCCTTGCCCATTACACTTTTGTTTAGGAACTGATCTACTCCTTGAGTTGGTTTCCAATATATGCATTCACCTATGGTCTTCGTTCACATTGAGGCAATCCAACTGCTTGATTAGATACATATGAACAAGTAAAAGTGGGATTATCCTTTTCACATCTTGTCCCAGGTGGAAAATAAAGCTGGCTGAAAGGGTGTTAAGGGATCATTCAAGATTATCTCCTACAGTATACTATATTAGTAATGAATTCAATCTTTTTTGTTACTTTATACATTCATCTTGAGGGTTCAGATGATCTTTTAAAAATATGAAAGTGTAGCCAATATAATATTTACCATGCTTGCATTCCTTCCTAGCCTTAGGTCTTCCAAGAAAATGGGATGTGACATTTCATGATACATGTATTAATTTTAACTTGGGAAAGAAAAAAATATTTCCGAACAAATAAGGAAATAAATACAAAATAATCTCATAAATATTTTTCCAGGTTTGATGGAAAGTCATATCCTTCTGTTGAAGTAATGTTGCTTTTTCAGAGGTTTCACCAGAAACTGCTTGATGTATTACACTGTTCAGAGGGAAATATTTAGAAAAAAAATCAGAATAAGCTACAGCTCTAGATGCTGCCTTTACAATGGTCAAATCATCTGCTGACAGAGATTTCATCAATCAGTAGCTCTTACTGTGGATTTCTGGGCTGAAGACTTTTATATGCATTACTATGGGTTTCTCTATATGAAGGGAAGAACCCAACAAAACTATTCCATTTTATCTCTGTTCCAGGAAAATGGGCCAATTCTCAGCTGCAATACTTTGGAGAATTTCCTGTCTGGTAGTTCAGAAACTGCCAAAAGCAGGGCATAGAAGCCAGAAAGTACGCTGCTGTCATTGGCCCAAACAAACAAACACAGATCCCCAACAGAAAATAACCCTCCCCAAAATAAAAATAGTTCTAAAAGATCAACAAAACCAAAAATGGACGAGATTTTAAATGAGAGCTTGTGTTTTACATATCATGTGGCTAGACATAGTTTTTGGAAACAGTCCAGCTCAGCCCACTTTTCCCCACCATCTGTCAGCAGTAGGTTTGCTGACTGCAAGAGCTTAGAGGCAACGCGTAAAAGGCGAGTGTTAGACAATCGAGTTTAAACATGACAAGAGCAGGGAAATTCAAAGGCTTGATGATGTAATGTGCTAACACTTGGCTGTTGTGAGAAAAAGAGGAGGAGGAGGATAACACGTTACAGAGAACAGAGTCGTTCACCTTTAGGCTGAATTCTCTGGCTCTTATCAGTTTGTACTGAGACCCTGACATTATTTAAACATGTGGTTGGAAGTGTTTATTTTAGACATAGGCCAAAGAGATTTGGGATGGCGATTTAGATGTAGGCTATGGCCCTGGGTTTAGATCTGCCAACAAGACGAGTCACATTCTAGAGAATTAAAAAGTTCTGAGATCATGAGATTAGTCACAAAGCTGGGGACCACCAGAAGGTGAGCTTGCTGTGAGTTTTAAGCCCTTTGTCGATCTTGCAAGAAGATCTGGAGTAGAGGCTTCCAGCATCTTTGTATCAGCCCCATTTGTAGATAAGCACCTCTACCAAATGCCTTTTTCTCCCACCTTTGCTGTGGGTCTACAGCAAAGACCAAAATGCTAATCATCTGCTCACCTCTAGATTCCCTTCACTTACATGGGTATACCAACTCATGAGAATGAAGTTGAATAAGGAGGGGGCAGTCTAGCCCACAGGGGGCTGTTCTCAGACACTTCATTTGGAGCCAAAACTCTGAACAATGCTCAGAAGATTCTGGTTTGCTCCAAACAGGACTTGGGGAAATGGATCCGCTCTCCAGGCAGAACAGGATTATGGCATAAAACTGCCCCTTGCAAAACGGGCGAGTATTTGTATCTCATAGTCCAACCTTGACTGAAGTTTTATTTATTTCCCAAAAATTCCCTCCTGAAAGGCATGCTATCAGAATGAAACTTAAAACTGCTGCATGCATGATATAAGAGCATATCTCAGATACAGGAGATTAGGAGGTTGGGAAAATGCACTCTATGAACAGAAGGATACCTACTGAGCTTGTGAAGGTAATTATAGTATTGGGTCTCATTTGTGCTATTGTAAAAGCTTCTTTGAGAAATGTGCTTCTCATCTGGTCTTGAGCAGCAGGCAAAGGGATTTCTTAGGCTCTCTTTGAACAGGGCTATGTTGGAAAGACCTCAGTCCAGTCTAGTTAAACTGGCTGCTAAAATTACAGCCAGTTTGGGAACTGGCTATTAAAAACTCTTGAACGAGCTGCGTTTCCTCCTGATGCTCATTGCCTGTCTGCTGGGAAAGCCTGTGCTTGGGCCAGCAGACAGCTCTTCATTTTCCTCTTCGCTCACCCACACTGCTCTGGCTTGATCCCAAAGTTGCCACTGCCTCGCATGCATCTGATGCTCAGCTCTGGATCCACTACATCTGCGCACCTCACCTCTGGTATTCAGTGAAAGGTGAAGCCCTGCTTTCAAAGGCTATTTTCTGTCTTTTTCCAGTGAAGAGGTGCAGAACCCAGGGCTCCTTGTGTCCCACTGTACCACCACAGTCTGTTCCACTGGGGGACAGCGTCTGAGGGAAAGCAAGGTCAGTGGCTTTGCAAGTTTTTGTTTCTTGGCAGAAGAAACTATCTGTAGGCTTTACTTAAACTGTCTGTGGATTTGCACCATTGGGCATGACAGCAGAGCCCAGCCCCGGAAGCCACAGACTACCAGAAGCCTTCTGAGTGCAATATGAGTAGGGGAATAGATCGGCACCTGTGGACTGATTATAGATTTCAATGTGGTGCCATGCCTAGGATCTGTGCCAGTAAAAATTCTTATAAAAAGTGTGGACAAAATTTACTGCATACCTGCCGTAATCAGTTTTAAAACCACAACATTTTCCTTGGTTTTGATTGGGTTTTTTTGTTTTAAAAAAATGGTAGGAGGGCAATTTCATCTTTAGATCAAAGTTATAAAGCCTCAAGAAACCATCTGAAACTTATAAACTCTCCATTTTGTTTTACATTTAGATAATTAAAAAATACCAAACTATATATATTTTTTAATTGGGATTTAAAAAATGACTCCCAGTCACATACCTTGTAAACTAAGTTTCATTGAGCAGTAAAGTTTATAAAGCTCAGTTAAAACAACTTTTGAAAAAGGGTTTTTTTATTAAATGAAATACTGACAAACTGATGAATATTGTAATCAGGTAGAAACTGCTGCCCGAGGACAAAAAAAACCTATATTTGAAAAAAAAGCGAAAGTTCTTTGTTTTCATTAATACATGTTCCTATTTTGTCATAACCTACAAAAGTCACCATGACAAGTGACTGAAACACAGAAAAGTGGTTTCACTGTCGAATTCTAACAGTTTAAGAAATCCCAAAATAGCTGTGGCTGGTTGCTTTTAGGCATGTTCATACAGCAGGTAGGGTGGCCCTCCCGAGCAAACCCTGTTCTGGAAACCTCCACTCAGCGTTTTGAGGGACATGTAATGACTCTGTCTCTTCTGTCATCCAGCAGCAAACCACTTACCACAGTCTTAAAGAGTGTTCAGAAACGCTGAGGAAAAGAAGCACACCCCTGCATCAGCTCCCATTTACCTCTGAAGGCAGCCCAAAAGCACAGGGCATACCAGCACACTGCTGAAGCTTGCCAACAAGTAGCAATGAGTCCAGCCCCAATGTGAGCGCTGCTAGCATCATCCTTCGAACCACCTGATGGGCTTAGTTGCGTTGTTCCTGGGGTCGACACAGCTTCCCCAGCACATGGGAGCAACAAGCCTGCCTGCCCCAGGCTGCACTGATGGCCAGATCTGCAGGACCTGAACCTCCTCCAGAGGTGGAGGCCCGCAGAAGAGATGCTGGTCACAGTGCTCACTGCGAGCAGCTGCACCAGGGCTCTCAGTTTTTTCACAGTGCATTTTTTCTGGCTAGAGCTAGTCAACAATTCCTAATATGCTTTGATAAAGCCAAAGCTAAAGCACCCCATAAATACAGTCATCTGATTGAAACGAAGTTGAACTGCTTTACCACAGTGTTGTATATGTCTGTATTGTGCTTTACAATTTAAGAGAGGCTCAACAACTGTCGTCTCCTTTCCTATGTAGCTTTCAGCCCCAACCGAATTTCCCTTAACTTGACATACCCTACACAAAATTGCTGAGCTCTCTGAGATCTGGAATATGGCCAAGTATCATTTTGTTGTAAAGTGGGAGACAGAGACATGTAAGATTCATACACAGATTTCTAAACTGTGCGCTGCTTAAGTGGCAGAAGGAAAACCTAAGTGCTTGCTGTAAGTTGAGCCAGAACATTCATCATTTTTACTATTTATTTCCAGCATTTTCAACATTTTGAATTTTAATTCCTTCAATTTATTTTTTAAAAGCATAATCACAGCTTGCGTATATGATCATAAAACCTGATAAATCTGGGGAACTATGCAAGAAGCCAACAGAGGAATATCAGCTTGTATCTCTCAAGAATCCTAGCTGCAACTCTTACATGATTTGCAAGACATGCTGTTTCATTGTAATCATTACGTGGCCAGCTGAGGCTTGCTTAAAACTACCTAATTGGTGGATTAATCTAGACTAATAAAGAGCTTTTACACATTCGTTAATGTCTATTGTGAAAAAAAATCATCATTGTGTCCCTGGTCAGGAAGAATGGAGTGAATGAAAAGTCTTATTTTGTTCTAAAAGAGCGGGTAAGGGAGGAGTGAGGTACAAGGGTCAGTGGACATCAAAAAATTAAGACGAAATTGCTAAAAAATGCACACAAAGTACTGTTCTAATGCACAAAAATGTGAAGGGTAAAAGTAGGTTGGTCCTTCTAGAACCTTCAAACCTCCTGTAGGTACAGTGGCAAACCAATGTTAGCATGATCACAAACAGAAACTTAACCAATCATCAGCATAAAAAAGTACAAAGTTGTCTGATGGATTTTACATGTGTAATTTAGAAATGGTGCTCACCTGACACTATGTGACTTTCTCCAGCTGGTTGTTTTGAGCACTAGCCCAGTTCTGACTACTGGGATTTGCAGCAATAAGAATTTGTCCATGCTACAGACCCTGTGCTGTTGTCACTTCCAAGCACAGACAGCAACAGGAAGAGTTTTCCCATTAGTGTCATTACACCACTTCTTCAAAGGATGCGGGCTAAGCCAACAAAAGCTGTTCACTGTCAGCATGACTGTATCCATTTGGGAGGTTTTCTGGAACAATGGTAGGAATCAAAGAGTGAGACTTTATCTGCTGAAACACTGTAGAGGAGATGAGGTGTATGTGGAAGAGTGGTGAAAGAGAATGAGCCAGGTTAGGTAGCAAGTTTCAGATGAAACAGGCTAAATGAGAACTGTTGAGTTATTTTACACAGCTTGCATCAAGCAGCTCATAATCCTGATCACTGTTACAGTCTCTCTGTATATCAAGACAGATTATAGTAATCTCTATGTCCCTTACTATCTTCTCAAGTAGTATCCTTGAGTAAAATGTTGACTGCAATCAAGTCAAAAGGTGTATGGCCAAGAGGATTTCCTCCTCTAGACATAGTGAATCTTCTGGAGAGCAAAGTATGATGAGAACAGAGTCAGGCTCTCTGGATCTGGCTGAGGAAAGACCACATAAATAGCTTCCAAAATAACTGCTGAACTGTGTCATCTTCCCTTTCAGATGATTGCATTCCAAGAGTTTTAATTTAGTGCTATAAATGTAGAAGGCCATGCTCAAACTGCGACTGCATTACTTTGCACTGCTTTAATCCCAGCAGTGCTGTCCTCTGGGGAAGTGCTCCTGATCTATGCAGCTGCAAAGCATGGCCATGGTTGCAATGACAGGTAACTGAAAAGTCTTCTCAGAAGAGTCAGAGAGACAGATGGAAGAAAAGACAGCTGCTCCAGTGCAGCAAAACTTACACAAACTAAAGGTCCAAGGAAAATATTTAGAACTTGAAACCTCTGTCACCTCAGTGTTCAGGAGGAAGTCAATGCTCCGTCACCAACACTAAATGGAGAGTCAGGGGCAAGGAGCATCTCAGCAGCTTTCCCAGCTGGGTCCTTAGATGAAGGTCTTGGTGCTGGATTGTCTCTTACAGTAAATCCAGGGCTGAACTCAGTGGGAATCAACCATGGTTGGGGTGTCCTAGTGATACTGCAATATAAATAACAGCAAAGGGATACACTGGGAAACCACAGCATATTTCAAGAGATTTAGGCAATTGTAAGTATGTATTTAAAAAGGCCAGAGGCTGAAATTATCAAGGATCCCTACTCTGCTGGCTGCATAAATGTGTACAAATGCCACAGTTGCATGCTGGTATTTACTCCTCCAGTCATTTATTGTAGAGATGACAAATGCTGGGGAAAAGTTGCATATAATTTAGAGTTGATCCGAAAATACTTACAGAAGCATGTTGTTGACCAACCTGTTCTTCCAGGTGTGACAGTTTAATGTGTTTTTCTGGTTGCGTTGCTGTGCATTGCAAACTCAAATGTAGCTGCATGAATACATTCTTGATGTCCTGTTGAAGAGGGGGAGCCTCAAAGACTTCTCAGACTGATTTGCTACAGCAGCAGGAAGATGGATTTAGTTTTCAGGTGGTTGTAACAGTCTGAATGAGATGACAGTCTCATGCCATCTCATACAGATTGTTTATACTAATACTGTAAATAAACCTGGGGGTGTGAGGCACATTTTGGCCTGCTCTGGCTGGTGCTTTCTGATGGCTGTTAAACTATGTTAATGAAAGGTGACACCAGTAAAGCTGGTGTCATCACACTGCATTTACACTGGGGTAACTGGGGCCAGAACAAGCAGAAAAAAATGATATTACATATAAAATATATTCCAATACATAATATGAAATATATCCAATATATAATATGCGTTATACTATAACAGTATATGCCTAATTCACTATAGTATGTGAATACCATACATATTCATTGTAACAGTAATGATCTTGAAAGAGACTGAGATCTTATTTCTTTCTTCTCATTTGAATTTATCAATAAACACACTTCTAGTTACTGGAAGCAACTATCCAGTGGCGAGGTGGGGGACCAGCAGAGAAGGCTAGATGGAAAAGCAATAGCAGTAACATGGCATTCATCACACACGCGACATGTACTGGCTGTGATTCCCTGCCCCTGCCTCCTATCTGCACCCCTTCTTCTCAGACAGTCATTCTTGGTCTGTGGGTGTGACTTAGTGCCCTCCTGGTCATCTCAACAACTTAGAGGTTTTCACCATGTTAAACAACAGCATGGGAAGAATTTTGAAGGCACATATGGGGTAAGCATGTGCTATGGTGGTCAGTGGGAGCTGGATGGCTACCAAACCTATGTGCCCTTGTCATCCTTGTCTGGATAAAGACATCACTTTGGGCATATCCACAAAGAACACTGCAAGTAGCCACAGGCTTGTACTGCCCACAATTTGTGAAGGCTGGGAGCCATTAAGAAAGCATGCACACAGCACCATGCCCAGACTAATAAGCCCTGCTGGGGTCACAGTGCCAGGCAAAAATGACCACGTGATGAGTGCAATGGGGTGGGCTCATGCTCTGCTAATTTACAGTATAGGCAGAGTGAGCTGAGGTCTGCCAGCCATGCACTGTGCATATGGTTGTCATCTTCTGTGGTTTGGGGCAGCCTGAATGAACCATACAGGGGGCTGAAAGTGCAGAAGGGAGAGGACTACAGCCACGTGCAGAGCCTTGCTGAGATATCTTGTCCAATTTACAGCGCTTTGCTGCCTTGTTACTGTTTCTGTCAGCACAAAGGAGAAGAGAATCAAGCCTTTCCTTCCAGAGATTTTTAAGCCTGAGGAAAGATCAGCAGAGGAGGGGAAAGAAGAAAGATTTTGGATGAGGAGGGGAGGGGGAGGGAAGCTAAAAGCAACTGCATTGCTGTGAATGCAGAGAAACTGGGTGAGAAGTGGTGGGGCACGGTCAAAGAGAAAACTGGCCACACAGTTCCTCTTGAAATGGAGGAGAAGGCAGCTCAGCAGCACTTGCTGCTCCAGTTAAATGTCAGTGAGGTAACTTCCACCAGAAGAATGCCTCTTGAGGGGGGGAGAAAACAAGCAGAGTGTCAGGACCAGCTGGCAGCTTGAGAAAAACAACCGTACAATTAAACAGCACCACTGGGAGCACTGGACGGCTGCCCCTGCCTCCTCATCGTCACTATTCAAGGCCTGTCAAAAGAATAATAAAAGGTGCTATAAAGAGAAGACAAATCTCAGGCAGTTGGAGCAGCAGTGGGACTGGCCAGAAGGGATAGCGGTCGGAGCTGGATTCCTAAAGCTGTGTGAGCATTTAGGGGCTTGCAGAAGTGGCTGGCTTTGGAGACATGCTTTCTGTCTCCAAAGGTGACAAGGCAAAGGGAGGGCCTGCTCGTGACCTCGCACCATGCAGGGGTCAGGCCCTTCCGCTGATCAAAAATGCATGAGGATCGGGCTGTCCCTTTGTTTCCTTGTGGTTTTCATCTGTCAGAGTGCTAAAGAAATGCTGGAGGACAGGACTGTGCCTGTCAGGCCCCTACTCTGGAAACCTTCACATAGCAGCCTCAGCCCAGTCCCAATCTTTATCCACCTCTGCACCTCCCTCTTAGTGCTGATACTGCGACACTGTCCTGGTGTATCGGCATATGCCACCGTGAGAGGCACCTCACAAGTGTCACTCACCACAGCCCTTCATTTTAAATGACCTGATCCGTAAAAGTTACCTGCTCAGCCTTGAGAGGAGCTGGAGATGAAATTTCACCCAGGCACAGAGATAATTTTCACTGTCTCCAAAACAGGAATCCTTGAGAAGGACAGATTCCTCCAAGCAATAAAGGCTAGGAAGGAAATTGTTTTTGAAGGCCAGAAGCCTATTCTTTCCAGATTTAGGCACAGTGATAAACATCAAAAGGAAACAATGGATACCCACTTCTGCAGGTGTTTCCTTCGTACTTAACTGCTCCCCTCCAGCCTGTTGGGAATACTGTTCTTGCCTATTGTTTGGTAAATTCCAAGAATCATATTTATATCCATTATGTGAAGGACTGCGTGCTGGGTACAAATTCCCCTGTGCATGGCTACAATATTGTGCCAACTGGAACACTGGGGAAGCCAAACCTCAGCTAGGTTCCCCAGACCAAAGCCCTAGAACTCAAAGCCACTGCACAGTTCAAGACACTGTCATGTTCGTCTAGTCAGAAAATGGAACACAGCAAGTGTTTGCCTTCACAGACATTTTGTTTTCTAGCATTAGAAAACATTTCTTCACACCCATCTCCACCACGCCAATAGCAAGACCTGCTCTACATTGCTGCAGCTGACCTGAAATAACATGCCAGTAATAAAAACACAAACATGAAAAGGCTACCCAAGGAGAGGTGGCATTCTTAAGCACAGCTCAGAAATTGTCCTAACCAAAAAGGTGGTGGAACAAACGAAAACATTGCATAAACACCTCAGGAAGAGGAGCTCATCCATCTGATGATACCTACTCCTGGAATTTTCTGTCTCCACCTTTATGTGGCAGAGGTGAATGAGACAGAAGGACAATTTCTGGAAACAAAATTCAGATGAGCAAATGTTTGAGGGATATCAAACTTGGCATTTTAGTGCATACATGCCACTAGATTAAGCAACATCTTGGGGTGTGTCACTCTAATTTTCTGTCTGTTTGTATGTTATATATAATAGCTATTCTAAAGTAGCTTTTCCATGGCATCACTATAAAATCTCTACAGTGGAAGAAAGACCTAAACATTGTAATTTTCAGGGAAACTGAGTCACTGAACGATAACAGATGTTTCCTAAGTAGCATGGCATGACAGCAGCACAACTGGAAATATACAGTCGTCAAGTCTCTCAGTGAAGCCTTTTCTCCCGGCAAGCAAACTGCCTCTACATGTGCATGGACAGTAGTGTGCATACTCAGACTACGAAGTCCTGTAGCCCTAATGAAAAGAATAATTTCCTAATGTAGTAGGAGTTTGTCTGTTAAGACACCACAGAATCCAAACCAAGAGTTGAGATTCCCAGTTTCCACTTTCTGAGATCTGTAATGCGCAGCTTGGGTGAACCACTGTATATTAAAATGACAAAAGGACCATCCAACAACAGATAGTAAATTAAATTATAATGACACAAATTCCATTCAAAAACCTAGACTCAAGTCTCCAAGTCTAGCAAACTTCTTGAACTTTTGAAAGCAGCAAACTCAGTTCAAGCATTACGTGTCCTCTAAGAGAGTAAAACAGTCACCTCTAAGTTGAAGCCAGTGTGCATCTTTGCAGATATTAGTACACCCCATCAAAGCACAATCAGTGCTGCTAATTCACTCTCCCAATATACCCCCTTTTATCAGAAAACTTTTTTTTTGTGTGTGTGGGAAATGAAGGCATTCAGCTACATGCCAGTTGTCACGCAGAAAGCCCGTGGCAGAGAAGTTCTCCAAGGTATGGTCTCTGATGGCCCAGAACTGTTTCTGTGATGGACATCAATAAGCCTTCTATGGCTGTTTCTCCAGAAGAATGTGAAATGCAAACTCACCATCCCTACTACTTGCCACTTTCTGTGGGAGCCACTGTTGACAGAAAAACAAACAAACAAAACCCAAAATCCCCTGCAATACTCACCCCCAACTGAAGAAAGAAAAAAGCCTTTCCTGAAGAAAACCAACTTGCTACGTAAAAGGTGTTTTTGTTGCAAGCAATGATGGAGAAACTATGGGTTTCCACCTCAGAAAAACTCTTCAGAGTTTCACCAGCTCCCTGTTTACAACATACCTTTCTCCAAATCTGTGTTGAAACCTAATTTTTACCTCAGCATTTTTGTGTAGTGGTTAAATTGTGCATTTCTGATGTGGTAAAAGATAAAGAACAACATGCATTAGTCAGCAGAAGGAAACTTTTTATTATTATTTATAGGCTTTTTTATAGTGCTCATCACCGTTGTCTCTGAGCACTTCCCAGACATTAATGACTTTACCCTCACAACACCCCCTGGAGGTCGGTCACCAGTAATGTCCTCATTGCTGAGAGACTGAGCCAAGGCCACAGAGCCAAACCTCAGCTGGAAACGGGAACTGATCCCCACACCTTTGGAACTCCTCTCCTTTATGCCATGCAGAAGACTGGTCTTCTTTACCCTCTCACCCCCACCCCTGCTTCTCCAAGCATTTTACATGTCAGTCCCACAAAAACTGACAACGTCCTTAATTTTAACAAGTATGTCTCATCAAGCACAATAAGATCATTCACAGTACTTGGAGCAAAGCAGATGGGTGAGCCTTTCTGGGTTGACTATGTCATTTGGCATGAGCTCTCTGTTGCTTCATGGACCTGAAACAAGTTGTGTGAGGAAGGGTGAGTTGTTTACAGCATCCCGATAATTAATAACCATACTGGTAAATGTTTCTAGATATACACATACCAAGTCCCGAAGCATGACACGCACTTTGATTCATGTACGACACGCGCTTTCCGATACATAAAATTCTCAGTGGCCTGGAGTTTGTCAGCCTGTTGATTCTGCTGAAACATATGTTGGTCTATTGAGGGAGCTGCGTGATGAGCAATTTCAAAAATGTCCCAATTTGGAAATGTAGCTGCAGACACTGTTTTAGAGGAAGTGCTGTGTGATTGAAAGCTGAAGCTGCACCATGCAGTTCAAATTAGATTTGGACATTGTGTGCACTGTCAATTTGGAGAACTCTTCACATGCTTGCCAGCGGTTTATAGGAAATACGGGCATGAGCCACAGACAACATCTAGTCCTCCAGCTTCTTTTTAGTTTTAATCAGACAAACCCCTTGAAACACAAAGAGAAGGAACCTTGAATTTCAACAGGGAACACACAAAAGAGCAGGGCTGGAAGGAATGAGAGAACAGCTTATTCCTGCATAATCTCTGCTCTTCACATGATCCACGGCCTGCTGATCTCAGTTAGTTCTGGGGAGAGTAGAAACCAAAACTAGCAGCCTGCAGGTTGTTTGGAGGAGAGAAATAAAAGAATCAGTTTGGAACCAGCTACTTTCTCATAACCTCACTTGTTTCATTCACCAGCTGTTTTTCTGAAAGGTGGTGAAGCAATAAAACACACCCTTGATTCCCCTTTCTTTCCTTCTCAAATCTTTTCAGCCTTTTTTGAAGTTGCAGAAGTGTGAGAAAATCCAGTTGCATTTAGGGTCTGATCCAGCACCCATTGCCATCAGCAGGCTTTGAATAGCGTCCATGGGCCTGGGTTTGCAGAAGGCTGGATTCAGAAAGGTGCTTAACGTGTTAGCTGAAATTCCGCTGATTTCACTGCAAACTTTTTCCATCGTGCTTGTTAAAGATGAGGGTGCTGTGAGCAATTTTCCCTTCACTGCATATGTTTAAGTTCAGCACAGCAAAGAAAGCTCAAGCTGAGCTGGGGCCCAGTTGATTCCAATGGGATTAAGCATTTGTTTACAGGCAGGCATGTGTGTAAGCACCTTCCTGGATTACAGCCTTACATCTACTCAGGTTGAAATGACTGTGCTTGTGCCATGCTGAAACAGGGCTTTACTGTCCTTTGAACTGAAGGCTGTATGTCTTAGAGTCTTCTTCTCTCTGCTTTGATGGTTGCACTGAAGGACATTGTGGGTTCCTACAGTAAATCTGGCTCCACGCAAGTCACGACGATTTTTTTTCATGGGCTGCTATGGAGTTAAGATTCAATTTCTCCTGCACAGAACCATGGAAAAATTTAAGGTTGACTAGCATGACCATTCCTCCATGCAGCAAATTCTGTATATTATTTAAAAACACCCCAAAACACAAATCACTATGATCCAAATCCATATTTGATATAAAGTAGGCCAGCTCCTTTTACCTTTTTTTGTGTGAGCAACTATTATTTGATAAGGGAGTTTTAACCGAAAGTATATATCAGCTGTGCTTTCGTGACTACACTGGCCTTCTACCAATTACATGTAAATTATGCAATTATATGTAAATCATG
Source organism: Gymnogyps californianus (assembly GCF_018139145.2). Lineage (NCBI taxonomy): Eukaryota > Metazoa > Chordata > Aves > Accipitriformes > Cathartidae > Gymnogyps > Gymnogyps californianus. The sequence goes on along the minus strand of NC_059500.1, from coordinate 32,243,726 downwards.
GAATATAATAGCACAGACCATCTATCATCATACAAACATGTTCCACAGTCCACTCTTCTGGTGGAACAGAATGATGCCAAAGCAAATCAGAAAAAGACAAAGGAAAGAAAAGAACTCAAAGATGGTAATAATAGTAATAAAAATAATAATAAAAATTAATGCCAGAATAAGAAGTATTTACTTGTAGCCTGATACAATGCAGACTGAGTTCAGTGAGATCCCGTCTGCTGATTTCAGTGAGAAAAGGATTAGGTCCTTCTTTCCTGTGCATGGAAACCAGATAGCTGAAGCTGTTTGCTTTTATTGTTCTCAGCAATTTAATCTAATTTACCCAAATCAAAACTGTACCCTTTTTTTTGTAAGTCTTTGACTAGTAGGTGCCAATGAAGTTTAGTCCTTCCTCAGCTCCTCAGCCTCAACTTAGCAGTAGCAAATACAAACAGCTGGGATGAAGTAGGAAACTGCATCCCAAAGAAAAAGCCAAGCAAAATGATTATACATGTATGTGAACACATCCTTCTAAGTGGGGACTATGCCATGTCCGAAACACAGTGCCCACTGATGAAGCCTGGGTGAAGCCTAGACCCCTTGCCCAGGTTGACTGCCTGATAGTGGGAAGGCGTTTGAGAGGCACAACGTTAACACAAGGCATCTCATCCACAATTCTCCATGCAGCCAAAGGGACAGCTGTCCCTTTTCTTCCTCAGGGCTTTCTGACCCTGTCCCTTCACGTGTGACCTTTGGGACATGCATGGGGGTCAGTTAACAGCGGCACTATCTTCTGCAGCAATGTGACATCCCAACCAAGATAAGACGAGTACTGCATGAGAGCCCAGACAGACACCCAGAAGAAAACAGGCCCACTGCTCAGTGTTTGAGGAAAAATGAAAGGACAAATGCAAAGCAGGTGGGGACTAGAAGCACATAGATTTAGGGCTCTGACTCATGGCTGCAGATGGATTTAGCTGGGTTAGCTAAGGCAGCCGCTGCCTCAGCTGTTTGCCCCCATCCTCTGCCAAAGGTTATTCTGGGCCATCTGAAGGGATTGGGGATGCACTCATGTCACGTATGGACCAAAGGCACATTGCGGAGGCTGCAGCAGCTCAGGGGCAGGTGCATCTCCTGCTCAACCGCTTGGTCCTTCCCACCTGCCAGCGGGAATCAGGGCCCCAAGCAATGGCACTACAGGAGGGCAGGCGCCCAGAGCTGCACGTGTAAACCTTTGTAAAAGTGCTATCAGGATCATCACATGTGTCTAGAGAAAGATGGTGTTCAAGAAACACATTATTCCCTTTTAGAGGTCGGTAGCAAAATTTCTCTGAGGATTTTTGAAAGTAATGACTTTGGAGGACCACAGGTTTTGGTATCCAGCTCACAACACCCAAAGCGTTTTTATAAAATAGGTCAGATGCTCAATATCTTATGAAAATAAGGCATTGTAAGCTCAAAAATTAATATCAGTGTTCCCCCCAGCGGTAAGCGATGCCCCTGAACCTATAGACTGCTACTTCCACATAATAACTGTATGAACTGCGGAAGAGTGACACCAAAATGTGACTCTCTCCATACGGAGGTAGCACAATTATCTCACAGTTTGTACCTGCAGGGACAAAAATGGTGGAGGAGGCTGGCCATGCAGTGAATCAGAGATGCCCTGTGGTCTGCCCCAGCCTCCATGTGCTCCATGCAGCACCTCCCTTTAGCAGGGCTCCCCTCTGAAGATGCAGGTGAGGAGAGGTGTCTAGCTGGTGTGGAGAGGTCCCATTGATACCCAGCCATCCTCTGGAGAAGGAGCTGCACTGTAAAAAGCAGCCGGTGCCATGACTTTGTGTTCCCATGCTGGCTCAGGCTTTGTGCTCAGGCTGGCTCCTGTGCTCCAGCACGCCCTGCAGTCTCCCCAACAGTGCCTCGGGCAGGTTTTGGGTGCGTAGCACTAGCAGCCTGCCAGCCGATAGCTTTAAAGCAAACATGGGTACATCTACATCAGCCTGGAGACAGAGCGGTGACAGCAGGGTGGACATACCTTGCAGCTAGCTAAGTCAAACACTTCATTATCTGAGGCATTGGCAAGACTTTTTAGGGCCTGCACTGCATTTTCCCTAACTAATCAAGCTGAAGGCTAGGCATAGACCTCACTGCCAAGGCAGAGTACCAAGTGTCCTGGACAATGGCTCCTTCTGGGTAACCTAGCCAGCTTTGCTAACAGGGACACTCCATTTTGGAGTGATGAATGCTATGTTATTGGCTGAAACTTGTTAGACACGCTGAATTCTCTCAACATGATCTCCTAACAGAAGAGAACAGAATACAAGCAGGCTTGTATTTTCCTGCTAAAGCATTTACGAAGAAACACAAAGCCCTAAGAAAGTATGCCTGCTGGTTCCTTGCCTGCGTTACCCACATTGAGCTCAGTGCTGACAGAGTTTGTTGAGATGTTGGGAAATAATGTGTTTTTGGAACACTAAAACTATCATTGTCTCCGATTAAAACAATCCAGCTCCCAGTTTGGTATAGTCATGATCACATACTGTTCTAAACGTATATTCCAGCCTCTCTACTTATGTTCCCAGTTTCATATCCAAAACCCATGATTTCACAGAGGTCACTTATGCACCTTGAGTGAAGCAACATAAAATTACCTCCAATGTTGGTCTGGAAATAGCCATCCCCCCTCTTTCTCTTTGCATGTTTGTGCAAGTGTGTGTTCGCACGTGTATATGTTCTTGAGTTGACATCTATTAAAGACTGATCTCATTTGTGTCAAACATGCCACCTACAGGGAGCATTTTTGAGCAGTCAAGTTACAGGAGACAGATAAAAAAGAAGAAGAAGAGGTAATGAATATGGAGTGTAAATGCCTTAGCAAAGTAATGGAGACATGTACTAATAGCAAGTGAAATTTGACCTTCTGGCTGAAAACCTGATAGCGAACCAATTGGAGAACTTTAGAAAATTGGATCAGCCTCAATGGGCACAGAGTAAACATTGGGAGTGCAATACAGCCTTATTAAACATAATGCACATTTAATGCATAATTTTATTGCAACCAATTTCATGCTACTGCCTTAAATGAGTCTGGGTCTACTTCCACTGTAGCAGTCCACTACCATTAGTGCCTCTTAAAAGAATTGCAAGGCCAGTAAACTATCACTGGTCTGATCTCTCCCTTAGCCCATACTTTCTGCTTCATAAACTTTCCCAGCTCCCACAGCTTGTAGTGAGATCTTGTCTTCGTTCAGTACGCAGCTTTTGAAACACTAAACTGTTTTGGCAAGTCTTCACAGATGGGAATGTTACAACATTTCCATTTTATGCTGGTGCAGTAAAGCAGTGAACCTTTGCAGCTATAGATCAGTCAGCTGAATCCCAGCCTTACAACAGGAGTTCCTGGAACCTATACAATCAGCCCGATGCTGAAGATTTCTCAAGCACAGCAGGCAAAATCCTATTTTTCTAAGTGACAGCAATAGTGTTTGCCCTCTGACAGGAACAAGGAATAAGGAAAACAAATGATGCTGAGTGCTAAGAAAGTGAGTAGCCCCCCTTACAGACTGACAGAATATGGCTGGATTAACACATAAGAAACTGCAAAGAAGGAACAATCGGTGCTTAATTTATACCATCAGAGTACAGAAATCCACACCCTGAGTTTCCAGTTGCTGCTTGCTGAGATCTTCACAGACTTCAGAATTGTCACCTGCACCTTGTAGAAACCCCAGCAAGATAAGAGATGTTTCAGCATCAGCCTGGGACTTTCCAGGTGTAAGAGACATCCTATGTATAGGTGAGCTTGGATTTTCAACATCCTTGTGCTTCAGGGGTGTTTGAGTCCAGAAACCTGATCTGAGCCCATCCCTAGATCTGAGATCAGTCCTTTATATTTTATCACAGTAAGCTGTTAATAACATCTGCAGAACAGTGCTGCTGGAGCTCTCTGCAGGGGTCCTGTTTGCTAGGCACCACACACATATGTACACAAGAGATATCTCTTGCCCTGACAAGCTTTAGGATTTCAGCTAGTAGCAAAATGCAGCGCAGGGGTGATACACACACAGGAGTGGAAGAGGCCACCACTGTTGTCACCAAGTGGTACGACGTCATGAATCAAACCTTCAGTGCTAGTGAAATAACATATTGGTTGCTTTTGACTCATATCCTGAATTTTCAAGCCCTCCTCCCTGTGATCACAACAGCTAGGACTCACTTCATCATCTTTAGCCACGCAGCTACGGAGCTGGAGGTTTTCTGAAAAAAGACGTAAACATTATGATATTCTTTATTCAAATTCTGAGTATGGTAACTGAGGAGGGCTAGAAAGACTACTGGAGTCCTGATATCAGGGTCTTCTGGACCATACAGGAGTCCATGAGTTCAGCCCCAAAATATTGCATGCTTCTGTTGATGTTACACCACAAAGTGTAATCTCTGCTGTCCCATTCATTTGGACAGCGCAAGGGACTTCAAGACATGTCAGAACTGGACCTAATAGCTTGCACTCCCACAGAATAATCAGGCTCTCTTGTGGTTTTGTGGCATATTGAACTTTACAGCCTTTGGTGGACAGAGCAAATGGGGTACCTTTTCTAAAACACCATGCATATGTGCACCTTGAACTTCACCTGGTCACCTAAATGGCACAGCAAACCCACGTAGATAGGCTCAACAGTGGGGGCACACTTTTAAGCATATATATGATTTCCAATAAAAGGACACAAATTATATCCCTAAACGTAAGTGATCATTTTGCACATTTATGGAATGATGAATTATTGAAAAGGACTCTATAGACAATGCTTTTGTTGCCATTTCCTCTAAATTAAATTACGAAGACATGTATCTGATTGTGAACATACTTAAAAAACGCTAGTCATGCAATTTTCCCCCACGTGTTTAAAACAAAAAATAATACAAAAGTCTTAATCATCTTTAACTCTAAATAGCGTTTAATTAGCAACCCAGCAGCATTTACAATGGTAACACATGAATAATTCTGAAGGGGAAAAAAAAGGAGAATAAAATACTTCAGCATCAGTCTCACCAGGATTTGTAGATTGGGAAGAAAAATAAGTTAAAACAATTGAAAAACCTTATGATGCTGTCATGTCAGGTTATGGAATTTACAGCTGGTGGGCTGGATGTAGCCTGTAACCTCATTTCACATGTCCATGCGCATATTATTTTGAGGGGAGGGATAGGCAGGAGGTGGAAAGTGTATCTCTGGACTTCTACTGAAGGTGTGCAAATGGGTAGTCCACCAACGGCAGGAGCAAAAGGTTTGTTTGGCCTCCAGCAAAGGCGGCATTTTGCTACCCCTGCTTAAAGTCAGCCTACATTTCAAGAAGATGAAAAGTGCCCAGCTAGACAATGGCTGTCCTATTTACACACTGCACATGTAAATGCATATACCTACCTTTATATGCATTTTCCCAGCACATGCATGCATGCAGACAGACACACAGCTGCATAGAGACAGGCTCTAGACAAGGCTCTAACTTCTCATCCAAGAACTTCTTGCCTTTCCCAGACAGAAATGTTAGGAGCAAGGATGCTCGAAAGCTCTCCAAGGCTTCTTACAGAAAGAGAGGATGCTCTGAAACCTAGAGAGTGCTGCAGGCAAGTGCACACCTCTGGCTTGTAACTGTGGCTACTCACCCACAAATGAGGCTTGCTCAGGCACCTCCCAAGCCAGAAAGGCTTACAACTTTTTAAGGTTACCAGATGAAGTATGGTGCCTATGTTCAAATAAACTTGTCCATCTTTGTAGAAAACCTGGTGGAAAACTGGAACTTTAAATTCGCTAAGAAATGCTAGTAGATTTGACATCACCCACCTCCAGTTGGAATGAAATCTGAAAACTACCTATGAAATAAAGTTTTTTGAATAAAGTATTCCAGAAATATCAAACTGACCTTGCTGAAGACAACATTTGCCAGTTGAAGTCATATGTTTAAATAGACAAGCTAGGTGTAGTTGGAAAAAGCAGAAAAGATTTCCACTCTTAAAAACTTTTCTTTATGTTTGAAATACTTAAAAGCTAAAAACAACTTCTCTGAGCCAAATCAGATATGTATCTGTTAGACCATCTCTGACAGAAAAGTTAATTGGAAACTATAAACTTTCTCTTGCTTATGTCCTGAGACTATCACAGCTGCAGTGATGGTCTAACAGATACATACAGCTAACTTTTTTCAAAAATTTTAATGAAATCTTTCAAGTTTGTTACAGCAACGTCTTCCAAATTGAAAATAATTCTAATGCAAAATCATCAACAGATTATGGGTTTTTATTTCATGAAGGTTTAAATTATTACATCAATATATAAATAATCTATTGCTAGGCAGATACATTAATAATCTATTGCTTTTAGCAATGGGTGGTTAAATCAATGTCTACTGGTGTGTTTCATACTTGTCATTTATTACATTTGTTGTTATTTGTTACAGCTGCACCTGGAGACAGACATCTCCATTGGTCCAAAAAAATAAAAAAAAAGTTTGTCGTAGTTTTGTACTCTGAAAGAGGGTATCACCACGGCTTACTTTATCCTGAAAACACAAATCAATAGAAATCAGTGCTTGTAAAAGAATAACACACAGCAAACAATTAAATGGCTATATTCTGTGGAGAACTTAATGAAACTCGCTGCCATAGGATGTTAAAGAGAGAGGTGTCTTTTCAAGGAAGACCTACCTTCCGTCCTTATTCAGGACAGAAGAGCATAGAGGACTACACCTCCAACTTACAGCCAGGGTCCAGATCTTTCTTTCCGTGTCGTGGTATCTCATGTGCAAGCAAATTGTGGGAGACAAGGTGGTGATAATTCAGCATCATGAAAAAACATAAATTGTCAGTTAGGCAATGCTGGGATGAAAGGAACATTATCTTTTACAGCAGGCCAAGACCCTGAACTTTTATGTCTTTCTACAAGAAGTAACCAGAAACCACATAACTCTTCTTCCACTTTTCTAATTTCTATTCCAATTTACTGTAAGCCTGGTGTGATAAGACCAAAAATGTATTTTAGCTGTGGGCAGGTTTTAAGACCACATTGTTCTAAACCCCTGAAAATCAGGATCCTTGATAGAAACTCTGATAAACCCCAAAGTCTGACTGCATTAGTAGGAGCTGCTATCATATAGACAATTTAATAAAGATTTCAAATGTTCCTTCTGTGTCCTAAAGCCATTATTCACTGTTAAACAACTGTAAATCACAAAAAGTCTTGGAAGGCTTTAATTTGGGAAAAAAAAAAAAAAAAAAATATATATAGCTCTAAACCAGTCACGAAATTTAATACCAGAAACTAAATTCCCTCTGCCTTTAGCCTGTCCCTTGCTTTAAAATACAAAACTCACTTAAATAAGAAATGTTGCTGTTTAAACACATCTGCCATACTGGAGCAGTAGATCAAGTCCTCTATGCAAAGCAAACAAGAGGGGCTGTCCATTAGAGAAGATATGGTCCAGCGACTCAATAAATAGATGCAGGAGGAGGAGGATCTGTTCCTAGTCTCACAGCTAGCACATGGAGTAGTGTAGTGTGGTAGCAAATTAATTTTCCTCTTTAAGCTCATTTTTCTCCTTTCACTCTGCTGTGAACTCCTTGGGGCAAGGCAATGTCTCTGGGCTCAGCTGTGCAGGAAGAGACCTAGCAGCTCCCTGGAAATGCTGGAGTAGAAATGGGAGGTCTCTGCTCTCACCTGCATCAGCCACTTTGATACTGCTCTCCCACTGTGCATTTTCCTCCTCCTACTCTGCTGGGTTTCTTGTGAGCACCACAGCAAGGTGGTGGTGGGGGACACATGAGGCATATCCACGTCTGGCTTGGAGGTAAAAATTGCTAATAGAAAAAAAACCCTGGTGACTCTGATTTCTAGAGGTTCAGGTTTAATGTTATGAGATTTCAACTGTAGGGATTGCCCCTGCTTGGGAAAAAGCCCTGCACCAAGTACTGAAGTCGTATAGTGTTTGCAAAGGACAAAAGAGGAAAGGATTTCATCCCAGGAAAGCTGCCCTGATGGACTGCAACCACGTCACCACGAACACATGTAAAAATGGGGTGGACACAAAGAAAATCAGATGGCTTTCTCACAGGTTTTAGCCCACAATAGGCTTTTCTACCACGTGAGAGAAATAATGATGCAAAAAAAAGGAAAAGCTGAAATACAGAAAGAAAACTAGCCAGAGACTCTGCAACCTGGGTATGTTTAAAGAGTTCAAGAATCATACTCCCACAACTTAGTGGTCCTGGCAGGATAAGTTAATAAACCAGCGGTTTTATACCAAGTGTCCCTTGACTGAGTGTCAGCAACTCTAAGCTTGTCTGCCTGGCAGAAATTAATTTGATGCTCCTAGCTTGTTTCATACTGGTCAACAATTAATTTTATGAAACATCCTCCCCTTTCTCCTTGTCAGATGATATTGGCAGCCACTCCTCAGGAGAAGCATGGGACCGTACAAGTTCTCAGACTGCTCTCCTCCTCTGTATTGAGGTGGCAGAAGCAGCCATTGCCCAGGCAGTTGTGACAGCCTTGCCTGGTGCTTCTCACGTTGAAACACACAAGCAGCAGCTGCGAAGGGAAAATGACCTCCAGCAGAGGTGCGACCCTCTGGCTCCAAGGGGATAGCACTGATTTCCACCACAGGAGGATTTGGCCCACCCTACCCAGCATGGAGGAAGAAACCAAAACACACATCCGTTGGATGGCTGGAGCTCAAGTCACCATTTGCCTGTCTGGAGCAGGATAATTTGTCAGACACCAGCTGCTGCAAGCTCTGTCCTCTTGGGCACACTTGTTATTGTGTTACAGCCTGCCTGAAGAATGTGGGATGTTGCAGAAGGGAAAAAGATTGCAACCTCGTTTGCACAAATAATCTGAGGACTTCTTTATCTCAGAGCCTCTACGGTGCGTGGTGTCTTTGTAAAGCAATAGGCAGTGTTAGGAGGGAAAGGGGGGCGGGGAAGAAAAGGAAAGGGAGAAGGAGAAAGAGAAGAGGAAAAAAGCAGGCTGGCAACGCTGGGGAAGTGCTTTTGTGACCACACAATGAGATTTAAGACCGGATGGAAGTGGTCCCCCCGCTCACTCGCTCCCTTGCCGTGTCTCCTCTGTCTCTGAAAGAGTTACTCGGGAGGATTTCAAGGGTAGGTTTCTAGAGCGACACCATGTCTAATTATGTACAAGACGGAATGAAAAGGTGTAGGCCTGTCTTTCCAGCTCAGAAAAAAATGTGGTGTCCTGCGAATAAGAAATGAACAGACTGACCTTTTCAGAGCTGCTGAAAGAGAAAACCAGATGTATTCCTCAAGAGTCACTATGACTGAAGGGTGATAAAGGCTTGCATTGTGCACTTGAATAAAAGGAAAGCTAACCAGAAAACAGCAGCTGATAATAGTCAGGCCAGGCTGTGCTATTGTCCAAGGCACAAATGTTCAGCATTGGCCTAGACCACACTGCTGGTATATACAGCACAGACTTGGGGGAGAAAAAAAACGAGGGGGGGGGGAAAAGGCGGCTTTTTTATTCCTGTTACCTACAGGAGATTGTGTGAAACTGCTAGCAGTTATAAGACCACAGAGGAAGAAAATGATCTGGGATCCTTTCCCCACCACACACAAACACAAACATACACACGCTCCATTTCTAACATTATGTTCCTGTAAGATCTGAATCTAACCATCTGCCAAGTGAATAGACAAAACCCAGCTTGTCTTCCAGGGTTCAGATGTAAGGGGTGGATAAAGAGGAAACATCACGCTGGTGAAGAGGCTGGAGCTTTCTGCACTGCAAAACAGGGGTCTCCAGAGCTCAGGACAACCAGTGAGAAACAACAATGGCTTTAATTTACCCAAGGACCAGGGGCTGGGTAGGGAACACTTGGAAGGCATGACCATCCCCCATACCAGGCAGGTCTCTGACACCACCAAGAGACCCAGAGAAAAGGCAGGGGCAGGGGACAGAGAAGGGGTAGGAAAGGAGCGATTTGGGGGAAAAAAATTAAAAAAAAAAATAGAAAGCAAACCTCAGCCCTTGGCATCTCCCAGTCTTGGGGAGCACACTGGCTTCTGCCTGGGCAGGAGCCACTTGCTGCTGTGACCTCTCTGGATTCTTCAGCATCACAGACCTGCCAAAGAGTTTCTTGGCCACTTTTGAATGTCATGTCACTGTTTGAGAACCAAGGCTGGGTCTGAGTGAGCAGATCTTGCCCATTGGAGATGGTTATTTTTAGAGTGGGCATGAGATAAGCTTCTGCCAGGCACCATCCACAGCCAACCACGCCCATGCAGAAGTGTAAATCAACCTCAGTGCTCACGGGGAGACCTTGCCTTTTCTTATTTAAATATGTTCTCCGAAATAACTCTTCAGGGCTGTTATCTGTGAATGTCGTGGGAGAGGGGTTCCCTGCTCCTCGCTGCCCTTCCAGAAACAACAGACGTGCAAAGAAGCTGTGGGGTGCTTTTTTTTTGCACTGTGTTGGTTTTGTCCTTTACAAAATTAGTTCAAGGAGATTTATTGCTGGCAACAGGCACTGAGAGCTGGCCTGGTGCTTGTCTGCAGAAGATGAGACAGGGTGTTCCCACCACAAAGTGCCGCAGTTTGGCCGTTAGAAGATGAGGTGGAGTTTTCTTCCTGGCTACTGGCAGCGCGACCTTGGGTGCATCCCTTCACCTCTCCCTTCCTGCCCCAGTTGTCTCAGAACTGTGCACTTCTAAGGAAGTTCTCCAGAGCTGGAGTTCACTGTCACAGTGCATACAGCTCCTAGCACAGCGAAATGCATCACTTCAACAGGGGATGGAGCAGCTGTTTGTATAAGGAATTAATTATACCGTCGCTACCAGATACAAGTCCTCCGCTGATCAGTGAAGCAAAGAAACATAGGCTTAAAGGAGAAGCACCAGAAAGAGGACACAGCTATCTGCCAGCTGTGAAGTCAGACAGGAGGGAGTCTATTTCCTTCCACTCTGCCTTCCCAATGTGTTTCAGCCCAAACTTGGGAAAATGACCCCAGGGAGCAGGCTATTTTGATGCTCCTGGGCTGTGGCTTTTCTGCTGTGATTACCCTGGAGGCATCTAATTAGTAGCAATAGGGCTGCCTTTTCTTTCTGATCTCTGCAAGGAACCATACTGAGAAGCTACCAACTCATCTCATGCTGTACCCACAAGACCTATACAAGCTCCCTAGCCAGTTAGCTTTATTTTTCCCATGTCAACAAAAGTAGGAGAGATTTGGGGGTGGAGTAGATGGACAGGAGGAGAGAGAAAGTGATTCACAGGAAAATAATGTATTCCTGCCATACATTCAGAGAATTAAACAGCACATGTATACACACACGCACACACTCATGAGGCTGAGGAAGCAGGCTGAATAACTTTCAAAAGGCTTGCTGCATCTTGCTCCATGAGTGGGTATTGCTTGGCTATTTCTAAGAGACAGACATTAAAATCCGCAGCACAGTCATTTAGAATTTCAAAGGATTCTTCTTCAGGGGGTGGAATACAAAAGACACCACAGTTATTCACATAATACGAGCAAGGTTGGGGAAACAGCAGCATGCCATTAGGTAAGACTGAGCAGAAAACCTTTCTGGAGAAGACTAAGATCTATTCATTCAAAGTAAAGAAGTGACCCTAATCATTTCTTATTTATGCATTTATCTGTGTATATATGTGTAAGTGTATGTGTAGGTATATAGAGATATCTTTGTGCAGCTATGTTTTCTACACCACTTGGAGAAGAGCTTGAGAGAGGATCTGAAATGTGTACTGTAGTGCAGAAAAGAAAAGGAGGGGAAAAAAAAATATATTCAAAATACATCACACATCATCCACGCATCTACACAAACATGCTCGCATTTCTTTCACCGTGAGCTTTGGGTGTCAATCAGCAGAGAACAAACAGCAAAATGAAAACCAGGAGCTCCTTCTGTTGAGGTTTTATGATAATGTCCTCCAACATTTCCCTGTTTTTGTTTTCAATGTGCTAAATTAACTGTATGGCTGGAGCGGCAAAGAATGCAAAGCTCACACATGTAAAGCATTGTGTCCTCTGACATACTATTACACAGAACGCTCACAGTTCCCCCCTCTCCCTCCCCTTCCTGGTGTTGATGAATTACATGAGATGAATATCACAGATCTGGGTTTTTTAAACCGTGAGCTTAGGCAGCAACAATGACTGCAAAGCAGACATCGTTGTCTGAACCTCTATTGTTTCTATTTCGGGAGCACATTGAGTGATTAGTTTGGGTAACAGTAACATCACATTACCTTCTACAGGCTGGAAATGTCTTTTAAAACTGAGGCAACGCTGAAGCCATGTGATACAATACTGTAGACAGAGCCAAGTGGAATACATCAAAGAGTGCCTTGATGCAGATGTTTCATGCAGAAGAAAATTAGGTCAGAGACCACTTCAATTTCAGCTTCTGCCAGGCTTGTTTGAGAGCTTCCAGTGAATTCCTAATGAATAGCTTCTAGGGCACTTTTCTCTCATTCAGTCACAAACTGCCACAGCCAGATGAGCTTTCCATGTGGAATTTTTTCTCATTATTTAAAATACTATTACTTTGTGTTCACAGATTCCAGAATCTTCTTTACAACAATAGCAACAACTCCCCCTCCTTCATCACCCCCCAATAAAATATGAGGGAAAAGGAAAAGGTAAGAAGAATAACCAATTGATACACAATGTATGCTACAGGGACTGGGGGGAGGGGGGGGTGGGGGAGACAAAAAAAGAAAAAGCAGTCCTTTACCAATTTTGCGTGGTAAATAAATACTTGCTAAGAGTCCTTCTCAAACACAGGGCTTTTTGAATCTCAGGTGCTCAGACTTGTGGAGGCAAAGCAGTCTGCAGAAACCCAAGTGTTTTGTTGATGTTTTGCTCCCCCCCCCCCCCCCCCTTTTTTTTTTATAATACAAGGAAGATTTTCAGTGAAAGGACTTTAGGAGAGAAACAACTTTCCCCCAGTGATAAAGATGTCACATCTCGTTCTTCTTGTTCTTTACCTACCACAAGAACAATTTTTTTTTTTTTTTTAATGGCAAAGAGTGAGATGCTTTAAAGATGTTTTTACAGCCTGTGCACATATCAGCTGGCACTGCCTGCTATAGCCGTTGGTCCGTTGTACTTCCGACAGGAGAGCAGAGTCTGCTTCAGACCTGCGCACAATGAGACTACACAAAGCCTTCTGAACTTCTGTTGAGCCACAGTGCCCATCCATCTCTCTCCTGAGCTCATTCCCCTTTCGTGAGTAGCTTTGGGGGCCTCTTGTGAACCTCACAACTGAAAAGCAAGTAGCAAGTGTGTTCACTAAGCAGTTTAGACCAGGTTCTTCTTTAAAGCTGAATATAAGCTGAGCAGAGCAGCTTGCAATTCCATACATGGCATACATCAGGGACTGCAAGGTTATGGCACTTTGAAATATAAACAATGGCCTAGCACCTTCCTCATCAGGAAGAAGTCTCCAGCACTTGTAATGTGGGTGTTTTTGGTGTAGTCCACCTTCACTCTGGAGTATAAAAGCAGTTCAGCAAGCTGTGAGCCAGAGTCCAAGACTCCGGTCCAGGCCCCAGCCCAGCCGAAGGTGACCTCTTGTGTCTCACATACATCATTTAATCCATGCTATGCCTGAATTTTTTTTCCTTCCTAGGGTTGGCAGGGGGCCAAATCTGAAGGTGGATTGAAATCCATAATGACTGGGGTTATCTAAGGAGATAAGCAGGTGCTGGGACGTGACATATTGATAGGTTAAAGATACAAATCTGATTGTTGAGATGAGAGAAACCTTCTCATTGGTTACCACCCAGACATGCAGGGAGGAAAGTCTTCACACAGCACCAAGGTCCTCTCTGACACAGAATCAGGATGATCTATGAATAATTCTACCTTGCAATCCTGAGTGTCCTGTACTCCACCCACAAGTTGCACAGGATCAAATCGAGACCAGTGACTCAGACTGTCATCGGAGAGGATCCAGAAACTGACATCAGCCTCAACATGTCCAGCTGTTGTTGTTCACTGAGTCGCAGACTCATGACAGAACAGTGTGAACTCCCTTGTGTTCCCAGGGGCTTAGGTGGAACAAAAGCATAATATGAATTTGCAGCAGAACAGCCTCCGTTCTGCATCTCCATTTTCCTGTGCAGAACTCAGAGTCGTACAGAAGTTCACAGATGTCCTTTTGTCCACTCCAAGCAGAACAACTGAGACCCTCACCCATTAAAGCCAGCATTTCAGAGGTGGTTTGATGCTTAGGATGCTTCCAAATTCACAGCACCATATTAAAGCACTGGGACCTGATTTTTCAGACATTTTTCAGACCATCTACAGATGGAACTTTCTCTTTTCTAGCATGTTCAGCCATGAGCTCTCAAAAATGAAGGACCACAAAACCAAGTTGCTTTCTAAATTCAAGTTACTTGAGATAACCATGGAGGGTCACAGCCAAGAATTGAGCCCTCAACTGAATGACTCATGGCAGGAACAGGACATCCCTGCTCATGTGCACATCCACCAGTCTGGACACAGCATGACAATTTTTTGTACCAGCAGTCACATCAAGAGCCACTCCAGATATCTTTTTGGTAAACCACTTAGCTAGGTGACAGTTAATCCTACTTCTCCGGAGGAACCAGTTGTCCACAAAATGCCCAACCTGGCTGCTCTCTTGCTGTTTGGTGACTCTATAGCAGATCTGTGCTTCTCTTCAGAGGCTCTCATCTCTTCTGGTCCTGATGCCAAGGGATTTTTTTGGTGCTCTCTTACAATCAACCCCCCCCAAGGAATTCCCAGACAGAGCAAATAGGAGCATGGGCATCTTTCCCTCACTCCATAATTTGAATTCCTAGTCTCTCCTACAACTTCATGATCTCTGTATATCTGGAATGTTTGTGCCCTTCTCCATGAGGTCATTCTCCCACACCCTCAGTTCTTAGGGCCCACTGCAAAAACACAATGGCGCATCTAAATGCACCTAAATGCACTTCTCTTCCACCTCAAATTCTCAGCCCTTGTAGCTCAACAATTTGTCCTATGTCATGAATTTCTGCAAGGCCTAACAGATCTCATATGCTTTTGTAACCTCCAACTTGGCTTAAAAACCCCATCATTTGAACACCACCACACAATCCTTGCATAAGGGAAAATCTTGTAAAATACATTGGAATTCAACTCATCATGCATATAATTGAGACACTTTTATTCATTCATCAGTGGCTGCTAATGCACATAGGATACTGAGATGGAAAACTGCTTACAAAATCAAAACATATCAAAATAATGCACTTACAGGAATTTAGTTTTTCAAAGTAAACAATAAAAGCTGTCATATCTACCACCTGTTTCACACAGGGTACCACAGTAGGTGATCCTGCTGTCTTTAAAAAGCAATGAAGCTCTTTCTTTTCTGACCACTAACTGTAGAGATGAAAGTCTTCTTTCACAACAGAGCAGATACAACTTGGCAGTAACTGTCACCACTTCTCATCAGTGTCCTGCCTGCAGTTCCAGATATGGTTGCTCTCCTTACCCATTCAGCCACTGGTGTCTCTAGGGGTGCTATCAGCTGCTGCAAAGTAGGGCTCTGTTGTGGACACTTTTTGATCCAGATCTGGATGGTGGCCATCATATTTATGTTTTACACAGACAACTGGACAGCCTTATATAGGAAAAAAAATGCCTACTATTTCCTAAGCAGTTACTTTTCTGTTCCTGGATGAGCTCAGTTTCTTGGCTGTACACAGCCTCTGTTGCTCTGGGTTCTCCTGGCCATTAGCCAGGATCCAGGTAGCATCTCTTCCCTTTCCCACAGAAGCAATGGCCAGACTATCGCTTACTGCAGGCCTGTATGGAGTAGGAGTGAGGGGAAAGTCTTTCTTCCATGTAATGTTATCCACACAGAAAGAAAACTAGAGCACAAGTGTTGCTGACAAAGCTGTGGTCCACAAGAGTTACTGAATACCAGAGGGCTTAGCTCTCCATCACTCTGGGTGAAGCCAAAGGGATCTGATATTTTTGAAACATCCAATGTTCAATGTTTATTTTAATCACCTAGTTTCCAAACAATCCCACCTCTTCTATGGACACTCACCCATGCAGTCTGATTCTCAATACTGGAGCTCAGTTGATAAAAAAAATGCCTACCATGCCAACCCACCTATTTCTAGGCAAGGTTAAAACCATTTGCACAGAGAAGGGGAGAATCTCAAAGACGGGAGACACATCACCCATCCCACCACCAGCATAAATGGCAAAAGTTACGCTGAATGAACTAATTCATCTGCACAACCCATCGAATTAGGAGTGTTTTTAAATAGCCTCTTGACTGAGAATTGATGTCTCATTAATCTAAAGTATATCACAAAGAGAGCCCTAGTAACGCCAAATAGAATAACTCTCCACGTTGCAGAGATGGCAACAGAGATTTCACAATAAAGGCCTTTACATTTATTTAAGATTGCAACAACTTCTGCTCTAAGACTCTGAAGGGCTGGTGAATACGATAACTCACCAGGTTTACAAAGGTATGGGCATGCTGTGTGGGACTGGAATATATTGCCTCAAGGGGATGTCACAAGAGCTGTGCAGCCAAATGCTTTCAGAGTCAATGTCACCCATGGATGAAATGTGGCCAGTAGTCAGAGAGGAAAATGATGCCTCAGTGATCTGGTTCCATATCTGACTGCAGCTGTCTTGTGTGGTGAGACACGGCTTTTCTGTCCTGTTTTCCAGCAGCGAGCTGAACAGAGGTAACGCCAGTTCCACTCCAAATGTAGATGGGCATGGAAAATTCAGAAGCTGTACTCAGAAGGTCCTAGACAGAAGCTGCTCAAAAAGCAAAGCAGCCATCAGCAGGCAGAGTTACACCTAGAGCTCAGCAATAACTAGCATTCTTTTCTCTTACCTTTCCTTTTAATAATCACGCTTAGATACTTTGTTTTTTCCAAAAGTCTACTTCCTCCTCTTTTCCCCACTCCTCTACTACCCCTGGTTGTCTGCAGAATTTCATTCAGGATCAGATGTTTTAAGTTAGGGATAAGGAGGAGTTTCTGCTTCAGAAACTTAAATTTAGTTACGTGCTGAAGCAGAACATTACACCAAAATGCTTCATTATAAAAAAATTGAAGCAAAATATTTGGACTTTTTCTCAGTTCTCTATTCCTTTTCTTGTCTTGGGAATGGCAGCAGGCTGGAGACACAAATCTGCTAATAATTTGAAACTGCAATTTGACAAATAAATTAACTTTAAAATGTTCCTATATCTAAGGGTGTCTGAGTGGAACTGGTTTGAAGGCCTGTTCACTGAAACGTATGGAGATTTAAGGTGTCACAGGGACTAACAGGACTGGCTGAAATGCTTGGGAAAGAAGGAATGGTAACAACAGCAGGGACTCAACAGACACAACAGACCCAGAGAAGCCTCTTTGCCAGGCAAGAAAACCGCAGAAATGTCCCAGTGCCTGTGCAAGAGCCTGCTGATCATCACGTGTTGTTTTGCAGCAGTAGGCTTCTTGCCCTCACAGCATGCTTCCCCCTGCCTCCACCTGCCACCCTCTCCCACCAGCTGCCAGGTGCTGGCACTTGCTCCAGGTGCTGGCAGCAATTCTGGTGCCTCCTTTCCAAACCACAGAGTGGCCTGGGGTTTCACATTCAATAAGCGTCCCACCCACCCTCATTTTGGAAAGACCCCTTAGCATCAATCACATTGGCACGGGAGCTTCTGTGGCTTGTGAAAGGTATGAAAGCACTTGCTTAGAGCAGGGTTGGGATGGGCACTTATCAAGTCTAGGGACTAATTCTTTTTAAGTCCCTGGTGGGGGATGCTACAGGAACTCCTAGTGTTGTGTGAATACCAACCCAAGAGAGTACTAATAGAACTTCAATGAAGGGCTCATCCAGGCTTTTACCTGGCTTTTGCTCTAAACCTTCACCTTGGTGTGTATGGGCTTTGAATCTGGACATAGGCAATTCTTTAGTGCCTTTTTGTCCAGTGTCCAAGAGGCACTATTTTCATGATTTTCTACCAGTTGCAGCCCTTGGGGTGCTGGGATATGCTCAGATCCGGACACAGCTTGCGTGGGCACGGCTGAAGGGCCATTCAGCATTTTGGCAGCCATGACTGGGTTTCAGTCATCTTTCGAGGACCTGGATAAACTCTGAATAAAAGACACATCCTATATAGGCTGGAAGTGAGTGATCAAGAAAAATCGTACTAAGTCACCTCATTCATAAGTAACTGCCCTGTTCACTATGGGCCTTTCTGTTATTGAGAAGGAACTGCCACAGTCACAGCTGAGAAGGATAACAGTAAAATGGCAGCAGGGAAGAACTTTGACATCTCCCAAAGATGTAAGGGGTAGAAACATGTGCTCACCATCACAGACAATCTGATGTCATAACTCTGGATGAGGCAAATTTTTGGAGAGCCAGAGAGGAACCAGGCCTTCTCGCCTTGCCAAGCAGCAACTGCTGTAGTGCTTTCTTGGTCACTGACTACAGAGAAACCTAAACCTTTGGCAGAAACCAGGCAGAGCAGTGAGAGGGACCAAAAGCACATTTCCAGAGGTTAATGAGCTTCCTGCAGAGAGCAGCAATCTTCCCATTCCTTCCACAGCAAGCGTCTTCGTGCCCTGATGGATCCCCTTCCATAACTATTGACTGCCCCCTTTTATCCCTACAGACTCCTCATGGAGTGAAGTTTAAAAAGTCAGCTCACAGGACATACGTAAGTCACAAAGGATGCCAACAATTTCATCACATAGTCACTGCCAAGTACCCAAGATCTAGCTATAATGCAGACACACTTTTCAAAACTCTCAACTAAGTCAGCTGCTCCAAAGGCAGGACACATTCCCTCCAAGCACTAACTCGTTGCTAAGTACTGTAAGTCAACAGCTGGCTTCCTGCCTTCCTCTTAAGCTATCTACCATCAAAACATGTTAGAATGGAGGAACATCAATTGTTGTCTGGTAAACAAAAGCAGATTTTTTCCTTATCCTTTCCTGTTGGTCATCTCCTTTGCATTGGCTCCTCACTGTGCTGTTATCAAACACATGTTGGACAATACTTTGTAAGGGGAGGGATCCTAAACGGAAAGGTGCAGCTTAAGCACTTTTGAAGAAACTTGTCAAACAAAAAGCTGAGGCATCCCAGAAATTCCTGCCCCATCTTGCTTTGGAGTAGGCAAAAGCTGCTGCATAAGTGCCTAGTGTTGATCCTTCAAGTACATGTGAAAGCAGCAGTAGCTCTAGTGTATCACAACAATTTATCGTCACTAATTTATCATCATACTCTTGACAGCAACAGAGAGACTGGAGCAATATCCTGTATGGTACAAGGCTAGCCGGTGTATAAGACCTTCGCCCATGTCAGTAGGTCACTGAGAAACAGGACATCATTGCCTTGGCAATTCAGGAACAATCTCACAGGAACTGAGAGAGTAGTTGAGTAGAGGAAGAGATGCAACTTTAGCAAGGACACTTTTTTCCTAGGCATATGGTATTTAATATACACCAATCCCTGATCCTAAGTACTAGCAGGTACTTTGGAGGTAGTTTTATCAGTGTCCTTATTATTCCAAGAAAAAGGACTTTTTTTTCATTTCCTTGAAGAAAATGCCAGATAGGACCAAGAAATAGTTCAGAACTATCTAGGTGGATACTTCCAATTGGCTTCAGAAGTCTATAAATAAGCAGATCATACAGATAGTTGGAAATGGTTCAGTCATTACTGATAATCAAAGGCTTACAAAATGAACAATAGGACCTATGGGCAGTAATAGCAAGGACTGACCGGGCAAAAACTGAGCAATAGAAATTGATAAAAGGTAACATTCAATCTTTGATGATACTGTACTTGTCTGTACTGATGATACTTGTCATGTGATTCAACTCCAGACTCCATTTGTGAGCCAGAATTTATTCTGTAAAAGGTAAGTTGGTAGAGGGGGCTAGGAAGGAGAAGGAGCGATCAACAAGTTGAGCTCTAGCACTTTCTATGAAAACTTCTGCAGCTGACTAGCTACAATCTTCTGTTCACACTATATTATAAATACAGCTAGGTGTAGCAGGACTGGGAAAAGACTTACGGTATTGGTAACGTAACGCAAACGTCCTTTAAAGACAGTAAATGCAGCTACAAACACAGACATTTTAAGCTCCAGCTCTGTCTCCTGTATGTACCAGGGACCACACACAGCTTAGATTTTGACAAAGCCCACAGAGGAAGAAGCTGAATAATACATTGCAAGTAAACAGTTTGGTACAAACACCAAATTCTAGTTCCAGTCATATCCTTTTTCACTTGTACAAACCTCTCAGAAATCAGAAGGGTTTTAGAAATATATTTACTTGAGGTTTTTAATATATCTCATTTGATTTGTCCTTTGGAATATGAAGCTTCTTTAACCCAGAATTTCAGGCCAATTCACCCAAATTTGACTTTCAACTAGGTTTGGAAGGGACTAGGTAGCCTTGGTAGAGAAAAAATGAGAAAGAACTTGGTCAGCCTCTCTGATTACCTGTGCAGATTGGTCTTGCTATGTTGGAGACAAAACGCCTGTTCACTTTGTTGCTTTGGCACAGGCTGGTAGTCTCAGTTTCAAAGTACCTTGTGAATCCAGGTCAACAAACAAGCCCTGGCACTGAAACAAGTCCAGCACAATGCAATAGCTTCAGGGTGTAGTCATGAACACTGACTGAGCCATGCACAAAATATTTTCACTATTCCTTGATGACATTGCACTTGGAGGAGGTTGTGGGAGGGAGACATATCAAAAACACTCTGGAACATCCTTGGCCCGCTCAACCACATGGTTGAAGAAGGTTTTCCAGTCCCACAGCTCAAGAGACTGATATGATCACAGTCATGTTTTTCTGCTTTTGACTCCACAGGTGGAATTAGTGTGTAAGTATTTTCAGCTGAGTCAGTTCAGAAAAGTTCTCAGCATGAGTCTGTAGCAAGGCTCAGTTTCATGCCTCTGGACCCACATGAACATGCTTTAGACATGTGGCCATCCCACTCATGTCTTACTTGCACAGCAAAATCACTTATTCATTTTAAGCATGTAAATTCTTCCTTGGCATGTTTGCAGTCTTGAAGTCAGAAGGGAACTGAAGACCTCTCCCTTTGAAAGACATCGAGCTGACTTGCAAACTACCATACCATACTGTCATCTTCTCTGCCAGAAGAGATGAAATACAAGGCCAGCTAGTGCTTCACCGAAGGGCTGCTTGGTAAGATCCCATAATAGGGAATGGTCAGATGTCTCATCTGTTCATTCTATGGGAGAGATGAGGTGGAAAGGCTGCTGCACAGGTCAGCTTGCCTCTGCTCAGCTCTGGCCTCTTAGACCTTTCTGGTCTTTGAAAGCAGTGACCATAGGGGGAAAAAAACACAACTCACCCCAGCCAGTGTGATCAAAGCAGCATCAAGCTGAAGAACCACGATAAAAAGATACTGCAAAGACATTATTCTATAGGCCTGAAGGAAATGAGTTTCAACCACTGCTGGTTTCTGCAAATGTATTTAAAAGGAGAAATTACAATTTTTTTATTATTATTTTGGGTTTTTTTTCTCCAAAGGGACTTCTCTAAATTTTTATTTTCCTTGATATGTGTCCACTTCTGAACAAAGCTGATTCTTTTCCTGATATACCCGTTATTCTTCTTATACCTCAGGCTAGTGAGCTCTCATTTACTGTTTCCTTGACTTTTCCCATGCAGTAATTGGTGGTATCATAAAGAGTTATTACATTGTTCACTCTTGCCTCTTTCTTCTCATCTTCTTAAAGACACACCCTAAATTATGCAGTCCCCTCTCAGAGGTGAGGCTACTTTCTCCACTGCTGCAGTTTTCAGATCCTATATCCTTATTCTTGGCAATCTCCATATTGTGAACCGCAGCCTCCATGTGGATCATTCCCAGATTAACCACACTGATTGCTCTCTTCTCTCCAATCTTAAAATATGTCTCAGAACATTTCCTGAATATTCTGCCATCATGTAACATGTAGCCTCTCCAAAACCACCGTTGACAATACCCTGTATTTCCAGGACATAAGAAATATCCATCCTCTGATTCTACTCCTGTCTTACAAACCTACCCATTTCCTTAGTTTCATAGCTTTTTCCCCACCAGGCATAAGGGATAGATCAACATCTGTAAGGATTTAACTGTTTGCCTCTGTGTAGCGTTCCTGAAAGGAGCTAATGATGAGATGATCCCAGCTTCATATAGCATTGGTGTCTTCCCAATACTTTTACAATGGCCCAATATTGGCCATTGACACAACTATGACTTAGAGTGGCAGCATAGATCTTGCAGCCCAAAGACAAGGCAGATAAAACACAGATCACCTTGCATCTCTCCCAGCCTCTATTTTTTCTGGGGGCCTGTGACACCTCAGTACAGATGAGTACTCAGTTTAGGGGCCTGCCAAGTTTATGGCTGTCTATCTGGGCTGCCCAAGAGGTTGAAGAATTTTAGCAGTGCTGTGAAATTCATTCCTGACTTTCCTCTTTTTCTTTCTTTTCCATTTTTCTCTTTATTGGTTATATTTTCAAATGATTCCTTGTAGTTGGACTTTTCCTCTTGGTGGACCTAAAGCTTCTGAAACCCTTTCACTTGTACCAAACTAGTCACGGTTTGCAAAACATGACTTACTATTAGATAGTCAAACATATCTGAACTTCCTGCACACATTTCAGTGTACAATGATGGTGAACTGTGTCCTACTATACATATGGAGGATAACTATTCAACTCTTGTTATCTGTTCAAAAGCACTTATGAGTTCAAAGCCCCGGGAATAACAAACATCCCCCCTGCCAAGAGATGGAAAGCACATGTAAACCTATGGAGAACAGACCATCCTACTAGCAAAGGAAGTGGAGAGTATATTTTCCATAAGGCAGCTAAATAGCATCCCTGTGCCGCAGTTGCAGTGAAGTTCTATAATTGGGCCTGCAGTTAATGAAATTCCTGTAGGAGACTGTCAGAAGATTTAATTTCACTGTTTACTGAATTATCAGCACAATAGTGAATCCCGTATGCCAGCTCTTCATGCCAAAGAAGGCAAATTGCCAATCCAGAGAACAGGATTCATCCAGGGGGAGGCCTCCTGCAACACAGAGGGGTTGGCTGTCATTATACCCACAGCTTGTTGGGGCAAATACATCCCTGGTGAAACTCCTTTAAGTTGTATGAAATCATCATTCTCATCTCCAAATAGAGAGAATGAGTGAGGTTGGGGATAATATTCAGTCACAATATCAAGTGATGCTCCATGGACTAGCAGATCAGGCTGTTCAGTAGAAAATGCCACCATGTGTATTGGGCCCACAAGTTATCTGCAGTGCAAGGGGAATATGGAAAATGAAAATGTAGGCAGTGAGAGGGAGACATAAAATAATGGTTCACATTTTATGAGAGACTGCTAAAGCAACATCCTTCTGGAATGTGATAACAGCAGGACTGGGGCTCATGATAGAAGAAAATTTAATCTAAACACACATTGTGTTTTATTTTAACATGTCTATCCACTCTGATACTTCAACAAAACACATTTACATAAAGAAACCATGCAATCATAATTCCCAGTTGCTGTGCACCCACTGTTACCTACACCTTTCAAAGTGAGTGCAAAAATGCCAGTGTGTCAGGATGGCAGAGTTTTCTCCTTAATTCGTAAAGGCAGCTGATGAAAGAACCAAAGGTAATGCAGGATGTGGAGCCTAGACTACCGGATTTTATTCACCAGCTTGCTTTATCTCATATTACAAGTGTGCAGGTGTCTTGTTTGTTTTGATTCTATTGACTAACTCTGTGGAAAACTGAAATTAATTGTGGAGGGAAGTCAATATTTTGTTTAGTAAGGAACATATAGTTGGCTATCTAAAGCTGAATGTAAAACACCAAAGAAAAATTTCATGTAAAATTGCATGTTTAAATTTCATCTGAATCTTTACCCCAAAGGTATGGAAACTGAAATACAATTCCGTTTTTATTTTTGAAAAAGGACAGAAAACTTTTTTACATCTGTTGTTTTTTTTTTTTAATTGCAGTTATTTTTATGTAGCTCTCATGATTAAAAAAGAAGTATTTTCCCCAGGAAAAAAAAAAAAACCAAACAAAACAATTCAAAAGGGTAAGTAAGCTTTATTTTATTGGAAGTTCATATTTGTGAATAAAAATACCAAACAATGTTAGTTATAATAGCAAAAAAGGAGGTCTAGAGGACAGGACAATATGCAGAACATTAAATTTTCTCCAATCAATATACAATCACCACTGATATCCTTAGCTAATACATCTTTTGGGGCCAGTAACAGTTAACATAGGCAGAGATGATCCATGAACTCAGCAAAGGACAGGCTAGCACAGATGAGAAGTGGGCAGCATCTTTGTGGTAAGTTGACTAGCTCCCAGTGATGAAAATGGTGTGTTACGTCCCCAGGCTTCAGTTATTCTGCTTAAGAAAGCTTGTATTGGCTTTTATACAGCACTGTGAGGCAAGACAAGCTCTCCCATATGGACTCCAAATGTTTTAGGTCAGATCTAAAAGCACATTGTTCAATTATGATCTCAAATTAGTGATGATAATATCCAATAAGAAATGACGTAATTCAGGCTTCTGAGGGATGGAGGAATTGTACAGGGCTTTAATGTTAGAAAGAGTATTAATGGGGAAAACAGGATGTTCTCTACTCCTTTTAAAGCAGAAAGAAAAAATACCATGTTTTCTGTTTGGGTATAGTAAAAGTTCTGCCACCTGCTTCAATATATTTTAACCACTGAGCTTTTGTGATAGGGTATGTATTGTCAATCTGACATGTCCCCTATCCCAGAGGACACCTATAAATAGCCTTTCAAGAATTCTGTGTAGATAAGACATATGGAAATATTCAGTGATAACAATATTAAAAAAATTGGATAGACCATCTTCAGCAAGCAGCTCAGCATGGGCGTGCGGTTCAGTTTCACTGTTTAATTCCTATATGAGACTATGTAATATATATCAGAGTAAAATTTTACCAAGTTGTTAAACATATTGTAAGCCATCACTGCTTACAGGTCAGCAGCAAATTGTGTTTCTATGGGTTTCATTCTCAGTATTTAAGGGAAAATACAAAGTGGGAATAAAGTTACATAAACAGAGGAGCACCGCTGTTATGTCCAATGCTGCCTAGCTTTGAGACAGAGATACTACAATGCTTAGTTATAGTTTTATTCCATATTTTGTTATTTAATTGATGATTTTTCTCTTTTTAATCCAATCTGTATGTGCCATTCAACACTATCAAATGCTTTCTCCAAAAGTAATAAGATCATGAAAGTAAATTCTAAACAATAAATAATGAATAATATTGCACTGAAACTGACAATCAAGAGGAAAATCAGTTTGGTTTAGGGGTGGAAGAAAAGAGAGTTGGCCTTGCAGCTGCAAATAATATTCTAGATACTTCCAATTTCTAGGAAATAAGTCTGTCTTTTGATATGAAAATATGATGAAATCATTACACAGCACTAATATCAACGGGGTATAACAGTACTTAATAGGAAATTAATTTCTGGAAGTCTTCTGTTCTGCTTTAGAAGTTCTGATTTCAGTGCATTCAAAACCCTTTCAGGGGCTGAAATACATGACACAATATGTAGAGACTGGAAAACCTAATATTTTGATCAATACAATTTACTGTAAACTAATATGGTCATTTGCGTTTCTCTGTTTTCCCCTTCCACTTCATTACACTTGGTACAGCAGATGCAATGAAAGTTGAGAGCATCCAGTGCAAACATTGGCCATAGTTGGCCTATAAACAAATCCAGCTGTCCCATCAGTAACACCATCAGGGAGAACTAAATGAACTTGTACAACAGGACATGCCTGTTGCACAATGATCTTGACAAATACATGTGAAGTGGCAAACTGTGGAGCACATTTCCAGATGCAGAATACTCTTTTTTTTTTTTTTTTTTTTTTTTTTGACTCAGGATATAGACTATTTGGGGTACAAAACATGAAGAAATAGGTCGGTTTTTCCACACTAAAGATGAACTTGCAGTTGAGTTGCAGGCGTATTTCTAAATACACTTCTCTTCACCTGATTTAGATACTTGGCAAGAGAAATACTCAAATTTAATCTCACAATCCTTTTGCTTGAGCAAATCTTGCAGTTACAGTTGCATCTTCCATATAAAAGTGCTGTGTCCAAATCCTTAAAACATTTTGCCCTGTGTAGTTCACCTAAATGATTTGTGGAAGTGAAGAGTTGCGGATGGAAAATTACTAATAATTAACCACAAAAAACCCTGAAAACTGGGCTGAGTACTTTACCCATAGGACTAATTCTTGAAAGGGACAGCTGAACATACAGTCACAAATGAGACAGTAAGAATGTGAGTATCAACATACATTCGAAGATCAAATGAGCATAACTGAAAGGGGAAACACATTTTATATACACACAGATGCAAGTCCTTTGATAAACAGGCATTGAAGAAACTGAAAAACATTCAAATAATGTGAAAGTGGGCTAACCCTTCCCATGGCTAAAAGAGAAAATAGGACTTACAGAATCCTGAGAGGCTATCTAATCCTTCTGCCTAACCGAAATCAGTATTTTAACCACACCTAAATAATTTCCAACAAATGTCCATCCAACCTCCAGTGAGAGACATCCCAGATTCACATTTTAGGAAGTTAACAAGAAGGAATATGATCAAATGTGGGTCTGCCTGGATCCTACAACTCTGAAGAAAGACAGCATTATTTTAAACGTAACAAACCAGTTGGAGATAAAATTGCTCAAATGTCAGCTGACATGCCTCAGTATTGACAGGTTAGCTTAGACAGCAAGTTACTTGTGCTGAGCACTTTAAACACCCAGTGGGAAAAATTCAAATTCCACGGCTTAACTCTTGGAATCACAGTCTGCTAGAGAATTGTTTCAGCTGAAAAATGGTGCTTTTTTCAGTCTTAGCAGGTGTCCACAGCATTGCAGACAGTATGATAATAGAGGCATACACTCAGCAGGGACATGATCAGAAGCTAGAAGAGGTCACAAAATGAGCATAAGCAGAAAACATCAAGTTTAATCAAGAGAGAAAATGCAATTCAAGACAAAAAAAGATGAAGAAGAGAAGAAGAAGGAGTTGTGGCACATTCTTTCATATCAAAGAATAAGGACAGTCAAGATCACTGTATAAGGACTATTGAACACAGCATTTGTTTAAAATAGAGAACACAGTGATTGTTAGGAGCTTTATGGCAAATCCTAAAAGAGGCAGGGTGGGAACTGATTGAAGTCTACATTGTTACCTAATCCTAAACCTTTCTGAGTAGCCCAGAGATACTTAAGATTAAATTTACAACAACAACAAAAAATCCTCACAGAGGTCAACAACACAAAACTCTGTCATGTCTGTACGGTCAGATTATCAATCCAGCAAGCAATCACCTTGCAATCAGATGTACTGATGAGTAGCATACTGGGGCGTGCTATGTAAGACAGTATGTCTGTTTCTATTCATAAAGCATGGCTTCACTGTGCTAATATACTTGAAAGAGACAATCCTTGCTCTAATGAATTTTCAAGCTCAGCAGAGGCAAAAAACCCATCCAAGAGTAAAATCCAAATTATGTACATATGCTAGAGAAATTCCTTGCCATCCTAGTCAAGGAAGTTTCGTCATGGTCTCCTTGAGTGAGGCATTCGCATGTAAAATGAATGTTAGTTCTCCTAAACCTATCTAAACATTTTGGAAGAACAGCTGAAGTGATGCAAAGAAGTCACCTACATACCTTTATGGAGTCTAGCTGGAGCAGACCACAATCAACTCAATACAGAGGCACTGTGATACAGCAGTTTCTAAAAGCACTAAAACATGGCAGTGAGTGGCAGGCAGCTCCAGATTAAGTTAGTTTGATATTTAATAGCAAAGAACTTTAACAGTGAAATTTCTTTCCAGAGGGCACTGTGAAGAAAAAATGACTAAAGCACAAGATACTTGAACAATGAGTTATATATATATAATGACTTGTCAAGTATCATGACAATAGGTGCACTGGAAAATCCTTTAAACTAGCTAATCCTATGAACTTCGAATTTATCTGTAGAGCACCAAATTGTCTTCTTGTACTTAGAAAAGTGGGGTTAAACTCTCTGATCAGATTTCTGGGACATCAGAGCAGGAGATTGGACTAGATGACCTCCTGAGATCCCTTCCAGCCTAAATTAGCCTTTGATCATGTGATCATCACAAAGAGTCTGAACGCCTTCTACAAAAGAAAGCAATCATTCACCAAGCAGCAAAACTGAGAGGCAGATGATCTCTGCGAAACCCGCATGAGACACCAATGAACTTGCTAGGCTGGGAAGGGCATAGCTGCATTTGAGCACTTCCTTGATCCAGTCGAGCTACTGTCGAGGACACAGAGCGACCTCACCTGTAAGATGAGCCTCAGGTCAGCCAGACCTTCTGTTCTGAGAGTCAGAGTCTCTCCCTCACCTTTTAGAAGCCAGGCAGCTGAAGGAGCTCCATGGGTCTGAGATTTACATCAGGTAAACGTCCTTCCAGAAGGCACCAAGCCATGCTTGTAGGGGCCTGCTATGTTCCCAAGAGGAGTCTTCTGGGAGGTAGACGGTGAAGCAATTCAGCCAAGGTCTGGCCAGCTTTTACGGTCCTTATTTGGGTTTGTTTCCTTATGAAAGTGTAAGTCTTCTGGCCATTTCTTGCTGGCCCACTTTCAACATGTGAGATCAGCAGCACTGTAATCAAACAAACAAACAAAAATCTGTGAGCACAAATAGGAAGGGCTGACATCTGCAGTGTATATCTCAATTAACTGTGTCTACCTACAACTAAACAAAATTAACTCACTGAGTTATGCTTTAACTACGTTGAAACCATTTGTTCTCATTCTGGTCACTTCAGTGCATACAGTTCACTTGTTTATATATGTCCCTAATGCAATACTACAGAGTCCCTAAGTTCCAGTGACATTGTCTTGTAGATACAAGCCCTGAGAAAACCTAAGTACACCATAGAGCACAGGTTTCCTGATCTGAGCAGATTATGTCGGCTGTCTACAGTGACGATAGGATGTGGCAAAAGTGGAAATGAGTATTGTGCTGTCTCAGCCCAGCACAACATAAGGACCTTTTACCTACGTTTCAGGCCTTGGTGTGAAGGTGATGCAGAGATCATTCATTTCTTTGAGGGCATTCTTCTGCCTAGCTTGGGTTTGTTGTTTTGGTTTTTTTTTTAACACTACATCAGTTCATTCTGCCAAGTTTGGCCCAGAACTGGGACAGAGAAGGGGGAAAGTGAAGCAAAAACTTAAGTTGTGTTGTAAGAAAGAGCAGAGGTAATTCAACAACAGCAGCAACACAAGTGTAGGAAAGGTTTCTGTTACATGACATGCTTCTGTAATGAGGCGTTAGAAAGCACAGCAGTCTGCTCTGCCCGTTCCCAGACTTGGAAGAACTGACAAAATGGCATAGTTTTAAAATAATACGGGAGATTGAGCATTAATTCTTAATGGGACTTTCAGAATTGTGGTTTTCAGATTTTGTCACAAAGTTTCATTCCCAGAGACCTGAGATACAGCAAAGGTCCTATATCTGCTTGGGACTCTGGCACTAATAAAATCACACCAGCAAAACCTGCAAAAATACAGGCCCACTGATGTAAAACATGTTTAGCATGGTGCAGCTCCCTCTAGGAAAAATCAGTGCTAAGCTAGACAAGTTTAAGCCACCACTGCATCCTCAAAAATGGCTGTAGCAGCCCTAATGTGAATACAATGGTCCAAGTTGCTCTCATCAAGAGAAGTCTGCAAGTGAACAAGCTGATGTATATCATCCCTTGCAGCATGAATATGTGTTCCTTCAGTCACAATGATTAGAAGAGGAAGCACAGCCTACCAGGTCCCACTGAAGCCCATGAGAATTTCATCTTTGCTCCAAAGAGAGGAAATGGAGGTCAGTGATGAGCACTTTGAAATGTTCTCTCTACTACAAATATCTCAAATCCTCTCCCCTATTTGGAAGCAACTCCTAGCAACACATAGGGTTTCAAGAATTCACGGAAGGAATTTAGTTTGTCTAGTAGCTGTTCTCAAGAGTAATAATATTTATATTGTGGTAGTACCTACAAACTAGGTGTTAGACCCATAAAATGTGGAAGAAAAAAGACATTCTTTGCCCAAAAGCACTTGCTGTTTTCATACAAGAAGAATGCATGACCTTTTAAGTGACCCATTCTACATGGATCTCAGTGAACAACCCAAATAAAGCCGGCAATTTAACACTGGTGTAATTCCATTGAAAATCAGCAGAATTACATCAGCATGAGATCAGAAAGGGGACATAGGCCTAGATTCTGCAGACACTCACAGAATGTAGGAAGAGGTGTAGAAATCAATTTGTATGGGCAGTAACTGACTTCAGTGGAGGAAATGTGTGCTCAAACCAGCAAAAGCGAGCATACCAACGTGGTAACTATAGCAGGCATCTATTTAATTCTGTCTTATGTTTAAACCGTTCCATTTTAATTAAAATCATTGACTTGATCAGTATAAGAGCAACCATGGCATCCTCATACTTTGAACACGAAGAAATAAATTATCATTTATTTGAGGGATTAGTGCCGTCTGTTTTGATTTTAATAAAGATAAGAGAGGAAAAACAAAGACATGGATCCATACAACCCCATATAATGAAGCACATGGCTTTTCTCCATTCAAACAAAGGAACAGATGTATTAAACATACAGTACGGATTTAACAAACCATCATTTGTGTTCTTTGTAAAGGTTTTAAAAGGGATTTGGAAATTCATCTCACTCCAGAAGTCATGCTTTACCTGCAAATTTTAAAGTGACTTCTGAATTACGTTTGATGGATTTTGCTGCATCAGGTTCCAAAAGAGAATCTCTACATATAGTCCATCAAACTGCCCTTTCAGTCTGTGGACTGCTTGGGTTTAGGTGATTGTTCAGAGAATGCGCAACTTCCTCCAAATACAAGGAAGCCCAAATTCTCTAAGTGCCAAATATGTCATTTAGAGACCAATGATGGATGAATCCATGGTTTTGACATTGCAGCAGGCCACAGGGATTTGGTTCTACCACTGGATCTGCTGCAGGTTTCCTGTGAAACAGCCAGCAAATACCTGTGTAAACTATTCACAAATACAGAATTTTAAAGGCAAGGAGGCACCACCTAATATTTTCTGCATTTTGCCTACATCACTCCATTAAAACATTGTTTTGAAAAAGATGGAATATTCTGATCATGACAACAGTCGGTCTGTTTGACGATGAATTAGTCTCACTGTTAAAAACAATGCACTTCATTCTTCACTAACAGGAAATAATTCAAGTGAGAGCAATTGTAACCCCGAGAAAGAGTATGGAGAACACCAAACAAACCCCACAGGAATTCAAGAAGACCACCATCAGTAAGCTCAGGGGGCGGGTAATATCCCATGGGTGACAAGCCCACATAAAAAGGGAGACCAAACAATACTAACAACACAAGAACAACTTATCCCAAAATTGGGGAGGGAGAGAAAATCCAGGAGAGACAAATCTGCTTGCATCACAACTGCTGCATTTTGCTGAAGAACAAGGAAAAAAGCATGCAGGAGGTAAAAAGTAGGTCCAGTTGCAAAGACAAACACAAAAGAATAGTATGAACACACAGGACCAAAAACCACAAAACATGGAACAGTGATGCAAATAGGACAGAAGAATAACTAAAATGAAAAAGTTTCTCAGTAAAGAAAAAAAACCTTACCAAACAACGCCCCCCCCCCAAAACTCCAACAAAGGGAGGTCTTGGTCTGCTGCTCAATGGGGAGAGAAAGACACTGACAGATGATGCCAAAAAGGTGGAAGTATTTGATGTCTTTTTGCTTCACTCTTTAGTAAAGAGGTCAACTGCAACCAGGTGGCAAATCCAATGAATGCCAGCAACACAGAGGTAATGTCAGGCCCAAAAGGAAAAGAATGTGTTAGAGAACACTCCAATAAGTTAGTCTTATCAAATCATCTCCACCTGATGAAGTTTATCCCCCAGTACTTAAAAGAACAGGCTGAAGCAATTTCAGAGCTGTTAGTGGTTTTCTCTGAGAAGCCAGAAGAAAGGGTTATGTCCTAGAAAACTGAGAAAGAGCAAATACCCATGTAGCTCTAAAAATGAGAAGAGGGGGCTGGAGTTGTAGGCCAGCCAGTTTAAACTCCATTCCTGCTAGATGTTGTGCTAGTATTTTGAGCACTTGTCCCAGATAAACTTATCTGCAAGCACTGAGAGGAAAACAGATGAGCAGCAGCCAACACGGGTTTATGAAGAGCAAATCATGTCGAAGCAACCTTATTTCTTTCTCTGACAGAGAAACAGACCTTGTGTGGATGGAGATGTGCTCACCAAGCCACTTTCCATCATTTATCAGCAGTCCTGGCTAACTGGGGAGGTCCCAGCTGACTGGAAGTTAGCAAATATGATGCCCACCTACAAGAAGGGCCAGAAGGAGGATCCGGGGAACTACAGGCCTGTCAGCCTGACCTTGGTGCCGGGGAAGGTTATGGAACAGATCATCTTGAGTGCCATCACATGGCACGTACAGGACAACCAGGTGATCAGGCCCAGTCAGCATGGGTTTATGAAAGGCAGGTCCTGCTTGACTAACCTGATCTCTTTCTATGACAAGTGACATGCTTGGCAGATGAGGGAAAGGCTGTGGATGTTGTCTACCTAGACGTTAGTAAAGCCTTTGACACCATTTCCCACAGCATTCTCCTGGAGAAACTGGCTGCTCATGGCTTGGACGGATGCACTCTTCACTGGGTAAAAAACTGGCTGGATGGCCGAGCCCAAAGAGTTGTGGTGAATGGAGTTAAATCCAGTTGGTGGCCGGTCACAAGCGGTGTTCCCCAGGGCTAAGTATTGGGGCCAGTTCTGTTTAATATCTTTATCAATTATCTGGATGAGGGGATCGAGTGCACCTTCAGTAAGTTTGCAGATGATACCAAGTTGGGCAGGAGAGTTGATCTGCTTGAGGGTAGAAAGGCTTTCCAGAGGGACCTGGACAGGCTGGATCAATGGGCCGAGGCCAACGGTATGAGATTCAACAAGGTTAAGTGCTGGGTCCTGCACTTGGGTCACAACAATGCCATGCAATGCTACAGGCTTGGGGAAGAGTGGCTAGAAAGCTGCCTGGCGGAAAGGGATCTGGGGGTGTTAGTCGACAGTCAGCTGAATATGAGCCGGCAGTGTGCCCAGGTGGCCAAGAAGGCCAATGGCATCCTGGCTTGTATCAGAAATAGTGTGGCCAGCAGGACTAGGGAAGTGATTGTCCCCCTGTACTCGGCACTGGTGAGGCCACACCTGCAATACTGTGTTCAGTTTTGAGCCCCTCACTACAAGAAAGACTTTGAGATGCTGGAGCA